>NW_027286874.1:81153289-81748289 GCF_022747635.1 Hetaerina americana
AGGGCGGGTCTACCCTTTGTCTCCACGGTCTCGGGGAAGGTCACGAGAATACTGAAGAGGTACAACATCGACACCTACTTCCGTCCCTGTAACAAACTCAGGGACGAATTAGTAAGGGCAAAGGACCCCTGTGGCCTCATGACCCCGGGAGTATACCGAATACCCTGCGAGTGCGGCCAAGTCTACGTGGGAGAGACCGGAAGGACCATCGCTACAAGGTTAAAAGAACACCGGAGACACCTCAGACTGTGCCAACCTGAGAAGTCGGCCATTGCAGAGCACAGCATCATCTCCGACCACAGCATTCGGTGGGAGGAGACAAGGGTCCTTTGCCGAGAAGAAAAATTCTGGGAAAGATTGACTAAGGAAGCAATAGCGATCCGGCTCGAAAACAAATCCATTAACCGAGACAGCGGATACTCCCTCAGTAATGCGTGGAAACCCATTTTGAGGAAAATAAGGCAAAACAAGAGGGGGAAAGCGTCCGACCAATCAGACGTGACCTGACCTCCCGACCAGACTATATAAGGCGGCCAAACCTGAGTACCGACATGCCCTGAAGACGATGGACGACTCGGCCATCGAAACGTCGGCAACCCTACGAACGTGGACCCGGTGGGAGACCCGAATAATCTTGGAAAACATTATTCGCCGGGAAAGTACCAGATCATTCTTCACAAACCTCTACGGGGAGGAAATTCACCACAGCATCCGGAAACTGGAAGCTTTGCGTAAGGAGAAGGCGAGACTCCTAAGTTCGCTCACCTTTCTCCTGCGATGTCGTGACGAAGAGGCCATCCCTATTTTCGCCGCAGTCCGGTCGTCAATCAACACACCGGCTGCAAAGCGTATCCTGAAGCGGGCAAGCCTAGCTTTAGTCCGTGAACGCATCCATGACAAGAGGAAACACCTAGACCAGTGCGGAAGGAAGTTGATGACGCTTCACTTACGCTTGGCAACCACGCTCTCCCCTTCGGACTGGGAGTACATCGACCGCGCCACAACAGCCAGTGGAGAGTTACTGCTCCACAAAGACACCGAAAGGCAGAAAAAGAAGTTCAGCAGTCTTCCTACTAAAAAATCGGTGATCTCGCCGCTGGACCCAAAAAGGTTGGTGATCAACCTGACGAAAGAGAAGCTTGATGGACCTACGATGTCGGTCCTGTCGAAAGGACTCAACTTCGCTTCAGCTCCCAGTATCGTACCAATCAGTGACTTCGTAGCCGGAATAGAACCTGCCGTCAAAAAGCTACCCGGGGACCTGGCTGAGGAAGTGAGGGCAGAGATCGCCTTGGTCCTAAAAAGGGCCGTTCCACCAAAGCCCAACACCACGAGAGAGGAAAAGGCTGCCGTCCGTGCACTACGTAACAACAAGGCCATCACGGTTCTACCAGCGGACAAAGGCAACGCCACGGTACTGATGACCACCGAGGACTACCGCCATAAGATGCAGGACATCCTACGGGACCAAGCGTACCAGAAACTCACCAGAGATCCCACTGACTCCATCACTAGGAAAACGATCGCTTTGATCAAGAAGACAGGCCTTCCCACAGATGCGGCCAGAAAACTGTCTCCTCCAGCACCTGCTCCTCCTAGACTCTATGGATTACCCAAGATTCATAAAGACGGCGTACCCCTGAGACCCATCGTGAGTGCCATTGGGTCACCCACATACAATTTGGCCAAACACCTCACCGGAATCCTGTCACCTCACGTCGGACTGTGTGAACACCACATCAAGAACTCACTGAACTTCGTTAAAACTTTGGCTGAATTTCGCCTCGAAGAAGGAGACCTCATGATCAGCCTCGATGTGGTGTCGTTATTCACTCGCGTGCCTCTCAAAGACACTCTCAGACTACTGGAAGCCATGTTTGATCGTGACACGGTGAATCTCTTTCACCACGCACTGACTTCCACGTACTTCAAATACGATGGCGAGTTCTTCGAGCAGACCGATGGGGTGGCAATGGGATCTCCCCTGTCTCCTGTGATCGCCAACTTCTTCATGGAAGATTTTGAAGAAAAGGCCCTAACATCAGCCCCTCTCAAACCTAAATGTTTCTTCCGGTACGTGGATGACACATTTATCATCTGGCCGCATGGATCGGAGACCCTCAAGCAGTTCCTGGAGCACATGAATAGCCTGCACCCAAATATACAGTTCACCATGGAGGTGGAGGTCAACAATAGCCTTCCATTTCTCGATATACTCATCCACCGGAGGGCAGACGGGTCATTGGGACATAGCGTCTACCGCAAACCGACGCACACAGACCTTTACCTCAACGGAAGAAGTCACCATCACCCCTCCCAGAGAATGGCGGTTCTATCAACGCTTATACACCGAGCAAGAGCAATATCTGACACAGAAAGTCTTCACAAGGAGCTGCTGCACCTTAAGAAGACTTTCAGGCAAAATGGCTACAGCGAGAGAGAAATCGCCTTGGCTCTAAAAAGGACCGTCAAGCCGCGGGCCTCCACACCGAAGGAAGCCGATCCAAAACCACTGGCAAGGGCGGGTCTACCCTTTGTCTCCACGGTCTCGGGGAAGGTCACGAGAATACTGAAGAGGTACAACATCGACACCTACTTCCGTCCCTGTAACAAACTCAGGGACGAATTAGTAAGGGCAAAGGACCCCTGTGGCCTCATGACCCCGGGAGTATACCGAATACCCTGCGAGTGCGGCCAAGTCTACGTGGGAGAGACCGGAAGGACCATCGCTACAAGGTTAAAAGAACACCGGAGACACCTCAGACTGTGCCAACCTGAGAAGTCGGCCATTGCAGAGCACAGCATCATCTCCGACCACAGCATTCGGTGGGAGGAGACAAGGGTCCTTTGCCGAGAAGAAAAATTCTGGGAAAGATTGACTAAGGAAGCAATAGCGATCCGGCTCGAAAACAAATCCATTAACCGAGACAGCGGATACTCCCTCAGTAATGCGTGGAAACCCATTTTGAGGAAAATAAGGCAAAACAAGAGGGGGAAAGCGTCCGACCAATCAGACGTGACCTGACCTCCCGACCAGACTATATAAGGCGGCCAAACCTGAGTACCGACATGCCCTGAAGACGATGGACGACTCGGCCATCGAAACGTCGGCAACCCTACGAACGTGGACCCGGTGGGAGACCCGAATAATCTTGGAAAACATTATTCGCCGGGAAAGTACCAGATCAATTTACAATGTGATTGTCCTTTTAAGTGTTACTATTTTATTTGTGCTCTATTGTGCCGTCTAAATATTATACTGCTCGTGTAAGTGTGTCTATATCGTCGATATTTATATACATGTATATACTAATATATATAAATATATATATGTATCTACATATACATATATAAATATCAACTCAGTGAGAAGATGCTCTATTAATTAACTAAGTGACGTATGAAACGTAATGTCCACTGAATTCCACGAGGTTTTATGCACCCTAGCCATCCGTTTTGTGTTGCCAATAGAGAGAGGGGGCACACATCTAAAGGACAAACAGCAGGGTTAATTTAAAAAATAGAGATGTGATTACAAAACACTAACGTAAGAGTTGTATATGTATTACATGCATACCAGATCTCGAAGTATTCGTGGCAGTACCGATGTTAATAGCGTATAAGCTGCCCTAATATTCTTTCAGGAGCTTAAGAGGGGACGGCAACTGAAGATTTCATATCAGTTTTAAAACTGGCACTATCACTTACGTTCATCATATTTAGAATGAAAAATGCAATTAAGGGAATTTCTGTGATAATGCATGAGGTATATGTGGAAAGCTTTTGTGTCTTATGCTCTCACAAGTATATCTCCTGCGTACGCATCTATCAATCTTTCTCTGTCCTCTTTCCCCACTCGTCCATCTCCTGCTATATTAATTTATGTCGAAAAATGAGACGGTATATTTTTCCCCTCTGTGTTTTCATCGTTATTTTCTTTCTGGCGGTGATTTACTCCCATAGCTTGGCCAAACGAAGCTATACGAATGCTCCGAATTTTGAATTATTTCTGGGACAATGTTGCTAAATAAGGTTCGATTCCGATGCTTCATGCGGTAGCAAGTTGTATGTAATCCTATGTTCGGTTAACTGTATATGTTCGAAAGACGAGTTATTTGAATACGACCGCGCTAGGGACTTGGGAGTCGGTCAAAATGTCAAAACATCCATTAAACCAAATAACCACCCATGATTTCACTTTTTATCAACACGAGTTATTCAGAAGCAAGTTAATGGCTTTCGCTCAGTCTCAGGATTCTTAGCACTTCGCCCAACATGGAAGATTTTTAACCACCGCTTTGCTCATAGTTGTTGCTTTACCTACGATTGACCGATATGCGGCGTTACATTTAAGAATTAACGTTTTCATCTGCATAACTTGAGAAGGTGGAATATATAACCTTTAAAGGTAAATATCCTTTGGCAAGAATCATAAAATCCAAGGAATCCGTTTCCTTGAACTTGTATATTGCTGAAAAAGAACCGACCTTTTGATGGCTTATTTGTCTCTGAACAATCGGAATGCAGGTTTCGCAATAAATGTTACTTTAGGTTTTATCATGTTTACGGATTTTTTTATAGATCCAGATTGTTTAATAGCGGATGTGATTGGTATTTCATGAGTTAAGTTTGTGTTTAATATTGGCATGAGAAATTAGTCCCTCAAGTTGAATCTAGGTTGAATCGGTGAAAATTACTCTAATTAGACTAGTGGATACTCTACTCTTCGGCTCCTTGTGGTTGAGTGCCTGGACAATGTCTAATAATTATACGCTAGTAATTACCTATTTCTCAAGAAAATCTGTAAAGGAATTCAATTTCTAAGATTATGCTACCTATTTCTACTATGGGGACATCAATTTTGGCTTTCTCTAAGATAGTAGGAGTTAGATGTAGTTGTTGGCATTAATTAAGGTATCAAGCACTTCATACGGAAGCCCACCGCCCTTTCAAAATTACGGAGCTTAAGATAAGAGCTCTTTCATGAAAACAGCTTATTGAATCATGACAAAATGAAATCAGCGGCTGCAGTGCCAACTAGTAATGATTATTCGAGTGCCGTCCTACAAATTGACCCATCCTCAACAGTTCGTCAACCTACCATCATTAATGAAAATCTGATTTGGTGTTGAAGAAGGTTTCATCAACCTGAATAATTTGGATTGTCCATTTTAGGGGCTAATTAACGAGTGGCTTTATATTAATTGAAACGCGCATGATTTAAACATAATATTTCTAATTATATGTTAATTAAAACGTTCATTTCCTCAATAAAAAAACGTTTTTAATTATTACGGGCTCTATGCATGAGCAATGATCTAAAATTATTTCCCTATTGTGTGCGTTGACCGTATAAATATTGGCGAACTCGAACATTAATTCCGTAGTCGCCCTCGCATGCCTCAAGTCTCCCCGTCATTTCGTTGGTCTAAACGGCTTCCTTCCATGCATCCGCATGCAAACATTCATTCCGTAAATTCGTGACGGACAACCTCCAAATGTGACTCCTATTAAAACGTAAAGCATTGTCATTGTCCGCGTTTGGGGGAAAACTGACCTCGGGACCCGATCATAAATACTCGGCCCGCTCTATTTTTCTTCCAGTTTTGAGTTCGTTTGTTCCCATTCGGTTCGTCGTCGTGCTTCATTTGCATAACCCCTCCGACCTCTCCCTCCCGACGATTATCCTGCGTGTGACTCGCGACGGTTTTTCGTTCCACTCGGCCCGCTTTTAAGTTTTCCGGACCAAACTCGTCATCCCGAGTTTTACTTCCCAAAACCGACAGTTTTTTTTTCACCGCCCGCCACCCATCCTTCAAATTTACCCATCCCGTGTATCTTCCGCTAGGTAGGTTCTCTTCCCGCGTCCGTTCGCCGATTTTCGTCTCTCTCCATTGTCATCTTCCATCCACCTATTCCTATCCCGGCAGCCAACCGCGCGCAACATTGCCCAACTCTATCTCCATCTCTTTTTCGCCTCACTTCCTACGTTGCCCCCATCTATTCCTCCCTCTGCACCGTTCTTCCGCCTCCCCCCTGTTCCTCCCCTCCTGCAGCTTCCAATTCCTTGCCGGAAATACGCCATCTTGGAGTGTGTTTTATTTGAACGCTGTGAAAGTCCGTATTGTTGCACGAATAAAACTGGGAGAAAGTCTATCCAAATCAATAAACGTTTTATTTCAGAGAAACAGGCCTAATTCAAACACCATCGCGGAAACGAAGAAAACGAGTTGTTTGGGAGAAACGGCTATATGATCACAAATGTTTGGTTTCACAATTTGTGTTCAAGGGTATAATAAAAGTAGTATGTATGTTCATTTTCGAAAATAGTTTCAAAGTTATTTGTTTAACGCCAAACTTCATCATTTAGTCGGTCTCCTTCAACTTATGTTATATTCTCGCCCGCCTAACCTTATCCAGCGCCATTCCAGTCTACTCTATTCGCCCGCATTTCCACCACCCTTACCCCGGTATCTCAGCCGCGGTGGTCATCGTCCCATCTCTCATCCTCGTCTCCCCGCCCACGATCGCATATACCCCACCTTTATCCCCCTTGTTTATTTTCTAGTTTCTGTAGCGGTCCCTTCACCCCAATCCCTCCAAACCCCTTTCCCATTTACGTCCCCTGCTCCCAACTCCTCCACCCTCTCGGTCCCATTCCGCACCTTCGCCCATCCAAGGGTCCCTCTCTCCCTCCGCTGCTTCACCTTCTCCCTCTTCCTCCATCCCGGTAGCTCTTCTATCCTATCCCCTCCCATCCATCTTCATGCCCACTCGCCCTTCCCTCCCTGATATGCCGTCGGCTCCCCCGATCCATCTCCCCTCCCGTCCACGTGTATCCCCTAATGTTTTCCCAGGTCACGCCCCGCGTATCCCGCCGACTCCAGACCGGCCCACTGCCCCCGCCCCATGCCCCTCTCGTACCCACTGGTGTCCCTTCTCTCTCTTTCCTGCCTTCTACCGCCGCATTTCCACACTACCCTTACCCCCAACCACCTCCCTTGTCCTTTCGCCTTTCTTTTCGTTCGCCGCCTAGTACATATCCGAAGAGTACGAAATATGTGGTCGCCGCACTTTGATGATCTCCCGATATGAGCCTCGGATGTATGCGCGGTGCGTGCCCGGATGTTTTCAACAAATGCTTCATCTGAGCGCCCCTACGTTGGTTGGTTACGTCCCGTCGTTCGTTCGCAGTTCTAATTTTTCCCTTCGAGTCGCGTTGTGACTTGTTGAGTCCCGTTTATTTGTCGTTCTTCCTTGTTCGTGAGCGCTCCCGCGTGGTACCGCTGTATATTGATAGTAGGCATTTGTTCGTCCCTCCGATGGCCCCTCGGGCAGTCTTTATTTGCGCGGCGTCAGTTGAAGCTATCTTTTTGGGGAACTTTTCCTGCGCTTGCTCATGTATCTTTCTCGGCGAAGAATGAGCTTTTTTATTGTAAAGTGAAACGTTTTATTCCCATTTCCTTTCCATGTATCGGTGTTTCAGCGAAGGCACCTTCCCAGTGATCTTTTCTTTATTTCTCACGTTTACTAATATCTATGTTGAGATTCATATTCGTCCGAATCGTTGGTCTTGATAGGTTTTGATTTTTGCCACCCGTTTCCGTTCCCCGATTCCGTTTGTTCCCTTTGGACGATGAGGCTGATTAAAATGTTTGCTAAACATTTGGTTGTCTTATTTTCTTAATTTTTTATTATTATTTGATACCTTTTCTCATATGTCCTTTCGTATTGAAAACGGTGCGCTAGTGTTAGTTAGTCGAATAGTTATGGCATTGGAATTAATCCGTAATTGGTTTCTAATACGTTTTCAAGTAAAGTTCCCCAAGTACGGGCGTCCGTAAGTTGGAGGTTCATATTTCGGCTGTTCGTTGTTCCAAGTTTAGAGTTCGAAGATGTGACCATTGTGACAAATCCCAGCGGATTTGCTAGATGTGCTACGAGTGGAGTTCCAAGACTTACTCTCCCGATTCCGATTTTCCAGAAACCATCAAATTCGTCCAGTGATGCGTTCTCTTTTTCTAGTCTCCCATTCGAAGTTCCTCTTACGTATCCCGAAGCATGTCGCGAATTTCTCATGTGGCAACAGCAATTCAACTTTTTCTTCGGTTCTCGTGTCTTCATATTAGATGGTTCAAGTTATTTGGTTGAAATTAGAGCTCATTGAAAAGCGTCCGCTCTTACGGACCTCATACCCAGACGGATTCCCCCGAACGTCTCTACTCCACTCAGCCCCACGCTAAAACCTCTAAGTTTTCGCCATCCTCCCCACCATCCCCTTTCAACCTTCCCCGTTTCCTTTAGCATACTTCAAAGGTGAATTTTCGGTCGGACCACGTGTATTTCGTATCCCTGTGTATCACGTCCTTTCTCCCCTTCCCTTTTCAAGGAGACACGACATTCGTCCTGAACCCTCTCCCTCTCTCTCGTCCTGAACCCTCTCTGAGAGCCCCTTACCCACCCCTCTCGTCCCCCACCCACGTCCATTCCTTATCCCATCCCATTCCCAGTCATCCCTCCCGACTGCTTCCTGCCGGCCATCCATTACACTCCTCCTTAGCATCCATCCTGGCTGGCCTTTTATTGACCCTCCCTCCGCGTTACAAGTTCTCTGTTTTCCCCCCTTCCACGTCGAAACTGCCTCCCAGTATCCCCATCGCGGAGCTATCCCGAATACCCACTCCCCTTCACCCCCTCATTCCTCCCTCCCGCGCTGGTTTTTATTTTCTTTCGGATGACTTCCGCTGCGACACTTCGCGCATGGAAGAGACGTCTTCCTGCCCGGAGAAAGAGGGTATGGGGAACGGGAGCGTTGGGTTATTTTATTTTCCAACGCAAATGTTCCGAGGGAATCGCCCTGTAGGGAAGCCAGGGCGAAGTTCACCTCGAATCTCCTAAGTTTCTCATCCCTCCGTTCCCCTGGTCTTTAAAGCCACGCTTAAGCTCTCTCTCTCTCTCTTGCTCGCTGCAATCTTAGGATGGGATCGCTGAATAGCCAAGGGGATGGCATACCCCTGATTCGCTAGCTCTAAAGGTATTGATTATAGGCTACATCTGTCTTTCTCTCCGAATGAGAATGAAAACTTACGACGGTCCTAGAACAGATTTTATTTCCTTGCCATCGCAAGAAGTATATACGTAGTTTTATCGTGGAGACGCTGAGAAAGCGGCCATGGCCGGAAAATTACTGACTACGTGAGCATGTATCTATGGACGTGTAAAGGGAAAATTGTAATTTAACTAGGCGCTGCAGTCTACATTTTCTGAGTAGGGATTTTGAACGCCTCTCTGCTGAGAGAGCGCGAATTTGAATACCAAAGTATGTGAACTTAGGGTTGTCATGTGAAATGTGTTTTAATGAATGCTGTTCGAGAATGATTATTTCAGCCGTCCGGAGACTTATCGCACCAGTTGTGTCTGATGTGAGTGAAATGCAGACTGCGGTGGTATTTAGCATAATAAACGCTATGTGTATTTAAATACATGTAAGATGCAATCTATTTAATTTGTTCCCTGCGTGTCAGCGCTCGATTAAATCTTAATTTCAATGAAATTTCAAAGTGGTTTTAGTCTAAGGATTTTTTCCACACGAATCGCAAGTTTCCTGGTGACACTCCTAAAACATGAGCCTCATTATCTTCCGGAACTTTTAAATGGCTTTGTAATTTTTTCACCATGTTTAATGATATTCTTTTATGTAAAATAAAATGTGCTGCTGGCATTGAGTATTTTTTGCATTTGCTTCCTAGTCCTAATTAGTAGTTGAAAACTTACTGACAGACGACGCCATTTTTCTACATTGCAAGATATAACCTTTCGTTTAGTTTCATAGGCATCGGTATCGAACAAATTAACCTGCAAAAAAGTTGTCAGTTCGAAAATCGAACTGGAGGGATAAATAATGATTAATTTTCATCCTTCGCATAAAGAGATCAGCTGTCTGCCCATGGAGCACACGAATCGTCAATCGATTCTACTACCACTCCTTTAAGCTGTCTAAATTCATGTAATCGCTTTTATTCGAACTTTAAAATTTTCCATGAAGCATATGTGCATGGAAAATTTTGTGGTACCATCGACGTGTTGTTCTTTTTAGAGTCTTCTCTGGCCACGTATTCCGTGTATTCTCTTTCGCCGAACAAATGGATTTTTCGATAGCTTTCGTTACTGAACGGAACAAAATAGTTCGTAGAGCCTTCAATCTTCATTTCCTCTGCCCTTAGAGACAAAAGAAGCCCAGCTCAGCGGTCTCGATCGATTGCTTTCCCCCAAGTTTAGTTGTTGCAGCCCTTCTCAGCCCTTTCCGTGGCCATTGTCGGTAAAATTCGTCGTCCGATAAGGAATTCTGAGAGGAACGGGATTAATTTGAAATTTAAATTTTCCGAAATGGTGTTTCCTGTGGACGACCAAGTTTGTTTCGATTTCTGGGGGAAAATAAATATACCGATTTAAAAAGCTTTCACATCTCACCTTCCACCCTTACCCTTTCTATCTCCCCCTCCGCCCCCACCCTTTCGATCTCACTCTTTTGAGGGCCAGCTCCGATGGTGTGGATACAGAGACTGGTCCTCCGTTGTTATTTTTGCGTGTACGGCCTCAAAACCGTCCAGTGAAATATTTGGATCGCAAATTTAAGGTTCGTTAACTGATTTCCCCGGGGGTGTGGTGAATTTCGGGAGTTAATTATCGGATCGGCAGTTTTAAACCGGGCCTGCCAAGCTTTCCGTAGTAAATGAATCGCGAAATTGGATAAGTTTCCGCCGGATTCCAACAGCGAACCGTGATGGACGCTTAAATGATTCGTCATTTTATGAAATGGCGTCGAATCCGCACGCATCCCGACGTCGATTTAATTCGCTCAGATGCCTTGAAACCATGTTCAGGTACGCGCAGTCGGTAAACACTTTTTCCGTGATCAGTGTGAGGTGCAAAACCGGAGGAACGGTTAAGAGAGATAAAAACTCATTTCTGTCCATTTCATTTTCTTCCAAAACTTTTCAGTTTTTTTTTCATTTTCATTGAAATATCCGTCAAAAATTATCCATCACGTGACGAATTATTAGTTTTGGATTTTGTATTTATTTACCCCTTTCAGATATTGTGGATGGACTTGTTAATATTCTGTCGACAGATGTTTTTTCTTTAGCATCAATAGCGAATCAACGAAGTAATGGTAACGAGTACACATATGTTGTTGAATTTCAGTACCTTTGTTCTCTCAACGAATTCGCGTGGCAAACTAACCTCTTTCAGTGTATAATATGTTCCTCAGTTGGAGTAATTTTAAGTATTCATTTATTCAACATTACCTTTAATTAGGCTTGTTTTAAATTAAAGCGGTTGCACTTTCCGCATGCAGTGTTATACAGGCTTTGTCCATCCCTGCACCTGTAGCAGTTGCAGGGATGGACAATTGCATCTGGCCAGTGTCAATGGAAACTTCGAGTATTGATCAACAAATAATGTGTTTTCACGTATGCTATGCAAGCATTGTCACACCACTGTGTGCGGAATTTCATCCACAATCGTAGTTATATTTTATTCATCCTGTGAATCAGAATAATTCTTCTGCATAACTCTTTTCTATACTGTACCAGCCTTATTTAATTAACGTGGCACGCTAAACAGAAAAACACTTCTCTATTAAGTAATACATCATCCTTTCCATTCCGAGCATTAAAGGATTGGAAAGTATTCCCCGTGCAGCACAAATGATTTGCTCTGGCGATTGATGCCAATATCCTAGACCGCTATTGGAATAAACTCTTTATTCCGGCGCATTCGCTCTCGCCATGGGAGCACCTGATGGAGATGATAACTCCCAACCGCCCGCGGGAGTTGGTGGCGCCATCCGAGCAATTAAAATGGCGATCCTCACCCAAACTTTCCCCTTGCACAATACCCCATTCAAGCGTAACACATTCCGCCCTAATTGTTTCGCCATTGTCTAGTCCATTTATTTTTTGTCCCTCCTCGTCATCTCGTTCCTCGTTTTTCCCCCCTATTACACGCTTCTCTCACCCGTCGTCCCGCGCGGCCGAATAAACCACTCGGCGAAGCTCATCAGAAAAAGGGAGGAGTCTCCGACGCGGTTTTAATAGTTTTTCGAGGGGACCCGTTTTTCCACGGTATTTTTTTTTCCACGGCTTCGCTTTATTTTCACCCCGGAGCACTGCTCGTCTATCTCGCTGTCTCTCTCCCTCTCACAGGTTCACTTGGAGCAAGCCGCGGTGTTTATTGCGGAACGGGTGTGCCGCGCTCGCTTCGTTACCCTTCCCTCTTTCTCGTGCGCGGGCGTGTCCCCCTTCCCTTGGGGTGTTGCTTCGGAGATTGGCACTCGTGTGAAGTTTCTCGGGAGATTCCCATTCATTTAACGCGCGCTGTGTTCTCTCCCCTACCCCGCTCCACCCCGCCGGCGGGAGAGGTTTCCTGCCTGCCTGCCCGAGCCCTCCTTCCCTTCGACTTTTTCTCCTCCCGCGTCCTCCCTACCGAGCGTCGATCTCATACCCCCGTAAATGAACTCCCTTTTTTCACCCGTACTCTCGTTCCCTTGTGAATACTTTTAACTTGTTTCAAGGGCAATTAATATTCGTGCCAATAATTTAAATTCTATTTAATTAAATGGCTGTCGATATTCCAAATTTAAATTCAGAGTTTACTTTTTCCGCGTGTCGAATCGTGTCGTTCCGTGCCACTGTCATCGGTTTCAGCATCGGTCGGGCTCTTTAGACATTCATTTACTAATTTATTATGAATTAATTTCTTTGTTTATCATTAATTAACTCGTGTTTAATGATTCCATTGTATTGTCCTTTTTATCTTCATGTGTTCAGGGTATTTACGTTCATTTGGACCTGTGAATCATTGCTTCTGGTCAATTATTTCTCGTGTTATAAGTTAAAATGTGTGCTTGCCGTATTTTTTAAATGTGTACTGTAACGGTGCTTGTTGGTTGACTGTCGAAGTAAAATTAAATTCGTGATTTTCCGCTGTCGATACACTCGATTAGCTAAAGTTGTAATGCGAATTAGGTGCATGTTATTAATAAATGCTTTTCCTCGTCGTCATTGGTCACTCTCTTTTGGCGAATTTTCAGTGAAGGTCGTTGGTTTGGGGTCGATAGCAAAATGTTCAGCTGGGAAAACAAATGAAATAATGTGTTTCCTATTGTAAATTTGTTAATTGCCTGACGAGTTTTGTGATATCCCGGAATACCCGCAGAAGTAAAGGTCTTGTTTTCCAAAAATTTTATTATGCATACAATTCAACTGGTATTCCTTTAATGCAGGATATGCTGGCCCATTCATTAAACTGAAGCAGGTAGTATTATTTTGCTTAGTAATACTGCTGAAGAGTGAAATTTACTTATTTGTGGATATCTTTCTTTGTAAATTGTGGAATGTAAACATTCCTTAATTTGCAGATATTGCTTTCTCAATTTGGCACCTGCATGATGGAGGGGAAAAACAGATTTCCATATGCTCTCGATACTTCCACAACTCTGCTAGTTGTGCTCTTGCATCATAATCTAAAATTTGTGGTATTACCTTGGGAAATATTGATTAGTTTGTTAACTCTATGGGAAAAAGAGAACTTCAAATATTGCCCATAATGAAACGAACTTATCGCATGGGTCACGAGTAAGCAGGAAATATTTTTGCATCCCTGGCCTTTTCGTAACGAGCTAGATCATCCAGAAGTTCCTATAAGTAAGGCTATTAGAGAAGATACTTGAGAAAAATCCTTAGGAAAACCTCTTCGGTTTGAATTTCGGATGTGTATCATTATTCAAGGAGGGCACTACACCCACAACTCGCTGATTGATTTTATTTTCTCTACAAAAAAATAAGACACCCTGAGATATTATTATTCGGGGTAAGATGGACGCAGATAGGGCCCTAGGATTTACACTCCAGGTTTCCCAAATTCAATCCTCAGAAGAGGATTTTTCAGTCATATTCCGATTTCTGTTTAAAAAATAAATCGGGATACGGCTAAAAATAAGAAAAGTACACAGCAGCCTCTCGGAGAATTCCTGTTCCCAATTAGGATTGTGCGTAGGATCCCTCTCAGGAAACCTCTCGTATGTGTATTACTATACGCCAAAAAGTAGTAATTATTCATAGACATAATAAAAACTTCGTTGCAATTTTCCACAATTAAAACTAATTTCGACCATGGTTTCGATACACTGTATCAGCATCAGGACCTGATGATGATACAGGGTATCGAAACCATGGTCGACATTAAAGTTTTAACTGTGGAAAATTGCAACGAAGTTTTTATTATGTCTCCATTCCACAACATCACGCCTGACTCTTCACTTTTCCTTCATAGACATGGCGACGCAGAGAATCTTGGGACAAATTGAAATTTCAAACTTGAGAACTCGAAATATTTCGTCGAGTGTGGGATATCATCTACCTTCAGGCGGTGCGTATCGTTAACAGATGCCGGGTTATCTTAATCATGTTTCACGATTAGCAATCCATGTATGCGCGTGTTAATGAATGGTGAAATCACCCCTGGATAGGCTCAAATGGCAGTAGTGTCCATTGTCCCTGCCCACCTGTCGCCTTCACGTCTTCATTCTTACACGCCTCACACTCCCCTCTTCGTTCGCTCCCCTCGTGGCCAATTCTTTCGCTCCCTCCCTACCTGTGGAGTAAACGGTGACCCATTTCGCTCTCTCAAGTTGCAGTCCGTCTTCCACCCCGCCCGCGACTCTGCAGTAACAAGACGTGGAGGCGACGCGTTTGTTGAGCAAAAACCCTCTTCTCTATCTACCCCCCCCCCCAAGCTTTCTTCGGCGTCTCCGTGCCTTGGTCGGTTAGACGATGGGATCAAACGGTGCCCCCGGGAGGACGGGTTGCCTCATGCTCTTCTTGCACACCGTCCCCCTTCGACCTTCGGTCCCCTCCTGATCTAAGCCCCCCTCCCATTTTACTCGCCTGTTCATTGCTTCGTCGTCGCTGCAGTCGCTTCCCGGATCACAACGTGCGGAATCAGGTCACCAGGTTCTCAGTCGTAATCGTGTCTCTTTCGGAATGCCACGGATCTGAGGCATTAACTCTTCCGCGGCATCCGTGTTCATTTCCGTCTGCAACGGTACGATCAGATTAGTGTACGGAAATGGATGCGTGACATGACGAGGCTGGAATCAGCGCTCGATTGGACTCCACTTCCGTCACTCAATTCGGCACAATCGTTCTATTTGCGATGGAAGATGTTATGTTTTCCCGTTGAAGCGATCTGGGAATTCGGTCGTTTGTTTTCTTGAAATTGCGGTGGAGCGGTTCGAAAATACCCCACATCCCCCCCCTCCAATTATTTAGTTCAGAGAGTTTCACCCTGCCGAGGGCAGAGATATTTATGGACCGCAGCATAAATATATTTTGAAATTTTGTTTTCACCTACCTCATTTGACTCATGTTCTCTCTAGAGAGTTATGCTGATTAATCTCGCTTACCTGAAGTGAAACTTCATTGCCGCAAAATGAACGGATTATGCGATTGTAGAAGGATTAATTGAATCATAAAGCGTAAAAGTAGTTATGTTTGACTCACTTAACTCTTCAATATCAAATATATGACCCTTAAATAGATGGGAAATATCTTTTGTGCATAATTATCCCGGACCCGCTACCGGCATTTCCTAATATACATATACTCCGCCATATACTAATATAAATGTATACTCCGCCGTATCATTATTCAATGAGAATACGTGGCATTTTTATAGCATCTTTTTATTGTAAGAATCTTTTGCAGATAATCATATTATTCGTCGTTTTGTTAACATATCTTAAGAATGTAGATTTTAATTAAGTACATCTCGTTCAATTCTTCGCAGGGAATGTTTGTGGGCCCTGAGGATTCCTGGCGAAATATGTCTTTTGAGTCAACATTCTACCATATTGATTTATATTTCTCTTGTCTTTCTTTTCACGATAAGATTTATGGATTTGTCTTTATTAATCAGCTTTTGAAAAGGAATATGTGTGTGTATACATATGTATGACCATAAACCCTAAACACAGTAATCAACCCGAAGGTCGGTTTGGTAGGTGATGGTAGAGCTCACTTAGTACTAAGCCCTATACGGCGTGTGAAATTCACACATCAGGGTAGGGGGGCCAGTTCCTTTCCCTGTGCCGGTTATGGTTTCCCAGGAAGATCTGGTTCCCGAAAAATCACATAGCTTGGGTGGTATATTTATATCTATATATCGGGTCGCGGTTGTCCAGTCCATTCCAGAGACATCTGAAATTCAAAAAAAGAAATAAAAGAATTAAAACTCTTTCGAAGGTGGGTAGATTGAACGAAACGAAGCAACGTTTGGATTTTCAGCAGAAATTGGAGACTTTTAAAACACAGGATCGATCATATATATATATATATATATATATATATATATGTTATATATATATATATATATATATATATAAATGGGTCGCGGTGGTCCAGTGGGTGGGAGCGTTGGACTACTGACCGGAGGGCCCGGGCAAGGCACTCTGGGCACCTGCAGCTCCACCCAAGCTATGTGATTTTTCGGGTACCAGATCTTCTTGGGTAACTATAACCGGCACTGGGAAAGGAACTGGCTCCCCTACCCTGATGTGTGAATTTCACACGCCGACGGGCTTAGTACTGGGTGAGCTCTACCATCACCTACCAAACCGACTTTCGGATTGATTACTGTGTTTATGTTTATTATATAAATAACGGGACACACACTCTCACTCACTCAAAACTGAATGTTTCGCTATTAAAAAAAATAAGATTTAAAACATCACATCCCATCTCCGAATTTGACGGTAGCCATTTCATTAATTATACCTAATTCATTTCCGTGAATTCCTTTGGTTGAGAGTTGCTACTCACCGCTGTATTTTGTTTCATGATATAAATGTGATTTGTCAATAAGTTCTGTGGCCAATTTTATTCTTTGGCTTTTATACCGTTGCATTCATCTTAGGCTAACCCAGCAGATTTTTTCTGGAATTTCTTTTAAATTCGTGTATACTTCACTAAGCGATATTTTATTTTCCTTGCGTTTTCTCGTAGGAAGAGGTTGGAAATTTTGGAATTACAAACTAATTCATTTTACTTAGAAGCTGACTGTCAGTGAAAAGGTCTTACTGAAAAGCTGAGTTTCTTCTTGCTCGCCCAACGGCTCTTTGAAAAAGTTCGCTTTTTGAAAGGAAACTGCGCCTTCTTCTTGGGTACGAGCGGAAGGGGTGGTTGGGCAAGAGGGATTTATAAAACCTTTAAAGCAGAAGATGAGGACTTTGTGCGAATTTCTCGTAATCGGCGACGACTATTTATCCCTCCTTACGCCGGGTTGGGTCACATAAAAGAAAGGATTTCTTCCTTACCCTCTTTCCGCTGTACTCCTATCCCATACCCCCTCCCTCGACTCCACTAAAAACGCTCCTCGGTTCGAGTTGGTGGGGAGTTCTGAGGGCTTTGCGAAGTTACCGGCTAAAGGATACGGCCCCATTAAAAGGCCGAGAGCTGAAGGTAAAATGCTGGCCCTGGTTGATCCACTCCCGTGTCCTCGATGGCGTAACCGTAGCCGGAAAAGTTTTCTCCTCCCCCATCTTCCCCCCCCCCCTCCCCCATACAATTCCACCTTTCATCCCCCATTTCTCTCCCTTCCCCGTTGCTCTTGGCTCGGGATTCACCCCCGTAAGGATCTCGGACGAGTAAAAAGGAGAGGAGAGCGCAGAGACTCGACCCAAAGAGCCATCTCTCCCGAACTAACGTCCTCATTCCCCCAAGCTGTCCCTCCCACCCGCCCCAGTCCCCGCATGACTCCCGATTTTAGTGTCCCCTCACCCATTTTATTTTATTTTGAGCCGTTTCGTTGCACCCCGCAACAGTTTCAGCCCCGCGATGACCAGTGTACATTCTCAATGCCACCAACCATAGGGTCCTGTTTTTCCCAGCTCCAAGCCGTCTAGTCCTTATGGTAGAAATGAAAAATTATTGGGGATTCGTGGTTCACTGGCTCTTTCTCGGTGTTTGAGGGCAATATTCTGTAGCAAATGGTTTGCTGCTTGTTTTTTGTATTATGTATGGTGAAAGTTATCATTTAAACGTGTCAGTGTCATTACTTTTTTTGCATTTATGTATCTTCGATGAATCTTGGATGTGGAAATGCTAACCAACTTCAAAAAAGGCGAAATGATTAGGTACTGTAAATATTTAATCAGCTTTTGTTGTCAAGAAGAAAACTTCTAATACAAACTAGGAGTTAACTTCGTTATGTAGAATTGATTAAGCCTGTGGGGGTATGTGATGTACTCGATTTTATAATGAATCCATGCGTAAATGAATATTTGATACTATTTTTTAACTGGAAAAAACGGCAACTAAAAGTAATCGTTCTCATTTACTCGTTGTGTTTAGACAAAATAATTATAGCATGTCCTGTAACCGCTTTGCTCAATTTCGTTCGATTACTTGCGACCATTGCGTAATTAACCGGATGTGTTTTAGGTAACATGATGCCTAAGGTAAAATAAAACCTCCTCGTGAAATTTCATTTTCGCCATTGATGTAAAAGGCAAAATTAGGAATATATATTAGTTATTGACTTGAAGGAAGTCTTTTGACAGTTTTTCCGTTATTTCTCCTCTATGTTTGTGTACAATTATTTCTTCGAGGCTAAGTAAGCCTCGAAGAAATAATTTTATTTTGGTGAAACTTGAATCGCACCAGAATTGACGAATTATTCATTGTTGGTCTACTTAATTTTTCCTTTTAAAAACTCAAATATTATAATAACATTTAAATAAATTTTTAAGACAAAATGTTTTTCGGTTATCCACGTTTGTATTTCACGAAAACTAACAATTTAGGGAATGCTTTGATTCATTTCATTTTATGATTTTTGTTTTACTTGTTTTACCGAATGAATTTCCATACGCAAAGGGTCACACATTAGAAGCTCCAATGAGTAATGATGATGAATGTAATGGATTGAGTATGACTTAAAAGAAATACCGTGCCTTTTGTTAGCTACAAATTGAAAAGTTTGAAGTCATTAAATGGAAAGGTGCACTTCAGTCAGGTATTGGATGGGGTGAAAAATACAGTTTTTTCATTAAAGTAATCAAATTTGCTGGCGTATTCATGTTCATTATATATTAGCTATTAATTTTTTTCTTTCCGTTACGTTTTTAAAAGGACGATGTCACGTGTTAGGAGAGAAGAATGTGCCAGGCATATTTGATTGTTATTTAAAGGTATGTTCATCTAGGTTTCACGCGTTTTTTACGTTGGCGGTCCTTATTGATACAAGTCCTTATATTTTTGGTATATTTTTTAATGTTTCTCTACAAATCTTTCGAAGTTATATTTAATGTTTCGATCTAGCCTTGGAAGTAGAAAAATTTACTGTTTCAGTTCTTCCGTAAATTTTCCCATTGTCCATTTGAGACAAGATCTGCACTATTTTTATCCATAAGACAGTATCCCTCGCTTTTCTATCCTTAGAAAGGTTTTTGTCCGTATACATAATTTTAACTTGGCCTTCAACATGCCAGACGAAACGTAGTATGTTTCTACGAATCGATTCTAGGGTTTTAATACGTTCACTGTATTTAATCTCGACTAACTTGGTCGTTGGAAATCGGTGATTTGAAATGCAGTTAATATTGATTACTATCTATGTTTCTCGTTCGTAAATGTTTTACGGCCTTTCAAAAAACCTCTACTTTTTCCCATAATGTAAAAAACACACCGGAATCTAACAAAACTGAAGGGGTTTATACGAATCAGATGAAGCCATCGCATAAGTGATCGAAAATATTAGTTCTACTTCGTCATAATTTCCTTTGCAGAAATGTTATCAATTCCATAAGCGACGTATGTACGTTTAGTCATGTTTCATGTAAAGTACTAAATTGACGAGCAACGAACTTTGAGCCTAGTATTACATACAGCGATTAGCATATACTATATTGCCGAGTTTGCCGTCCTTCTTCCTGTTGCTGGGAGACCTCTGTTTTTTCTCGTTATGTTGGGAGACCCCTGTTTATTGCCGTTTTTCCTCGTATTTATGTGTCGTTCTGAGGTTCTAGCTGTCCTCGTTCATTCCAGTCCGTCGCTCTAATCGTCCCTCTTCCCGACGTCCAAACGTTCTGTCGACTCCGGCTCCTCTTGGTGCGTGGCCACGAGCAGTATCCATTCGATGCGCCACCCAGTACTTTCTATTGTCACCTTTCGAGCTCCTGGCTTAGTTTTCGAGGAAGAGGGATTGGTTAAAAAAACTTTGAAGGCTGAACTGTTTTACGATATTCCTTTACCCCTTCAATCGGGTTCCCCTTTGCGACCAGTAGGAGTTCCTCCGTTTTCTTTCTTCCCCTCGGCTCCTATTCCTGTCTCCGTCATTAGTGCAGTGGTGTGGGTTCTTCCACCTTGCTTCCTATCAGAGGATTCTAGGTATTTCAATTCCCCCCTCTCTCTTCCAGTCCTTCGGAATGGTTGCGAGATGGGTGTGTGTCGTTTGAACCTCCGAAATATTGTCACGCGTTAGAACTGTCTCCTCCATTCGTTATTTCCTCGGGATTCTTGTGTCGTTTCTCCTTTGAAAACGATTTAATTGCAGTAATACCCCCCTCCTCTCGGTCCAATCTATGGAATGTCCTTCGTTGCCATCAATGCAATCTACACCTAATGCAATCCCTTGGTAATACCCTCGCACACCCGGTAAAATTTTAGCTCTGAAGGATCGAAAGAGATTTTTATTTTGTACGAGTATTTGAGCTTGTACCTAAGCGACATCTTTAGTAGGATCCAATTTTCTAATGGTACCCGGGTACTTTTCTAGCTCGAATGTGGACTGAGGTTGTTTTTTCTCGCTAGGTTCTACTTCAAAGTGTATTTCTTAACTTGAAACGAGAAAGTTTTCTGCTTTGTTTTTTTATGTTACTATGGCTGTAGTAGGCCGGGACTCAGCAACGTCTCCCTGCGGGAAAGGTCTCATGTGGTAGCTGATGATTATCCGATGTCCTTTGGTACATATACGAGATAATAGATCTCGTAGCTGATATGATTTAATTGGATTTCATTACCGACCTAGCCAATTTTCGTATTTACGTAGAGTGCACTAGGGAGCGCAATCCCGCTGTTCGCTGAACAATCCGTGTATGAAACGTCCGAGTTGACCCTGACACTTAAACAAGCGGGCGAGGCCCTTCGGCTCCTTTCCGTTTCCCTAATTGCGATGCTTGCGGCACGAAATAATTACTTTTCCTTAAATATATTATGCTTCACCATAAAAAACTATTCTAACCCAGGCTGATTGCGCGGCAAAAGAAAATACCTATGGCTGGCCAGCCAAAAGAAAATACCTATGACTTTCACGTCGTCAGGTCGAAGGTCAATTCTGAGCGCAGTTGCCAAGTGAAAGCGGTTTATAGGGTCCTAACGTGTTTTTTGTGCCAAGGTGGCACACCTTGGCACAAAGAACACCTTAGGACCCTATAAACCGTGAAGACTGCGCATAAAATATCTATAACATGTTTTACGGTGCTAGCTGTTTCTATGGTGATATGCGTAAATTCTTGGGTGTAACAATTACTCACGATATGTCCTGGGGAAAGCACATATGGGAAATATGCGGTCGTGCTAATAAAAAATTGGAATTTGTAAAAATAGTGCTGGGTAAATGTGACGAAAAAGTGAAGGAACGATGTTTTCTTGCCCTAGTCAGGCCCCACCTAGAGTATGCTGCCAGTATATGGGATCCTCAAGAGATAAATTTGATTTCGGAATTAGATCGAGTTCAGCCGAGGGGGGCTGGATTTGTCAAAAATTGTTATGACCAACGCAGCAGCGTAACTACTTTGCTAGAAAATTTAGACTGGGATTCCCTTACACAGCGGCGTTTACAATATAGATTAAACTTATTAAAACATTTAGAGATGGGTCCTTTTCCGATGACATCAAGAACTTAATACGAACCCCAACGTATTACAGGCGGAGGGATCACGAATATAAGATTAGAGAGATTGACTGCAAGACTGACAGATTTAACTGGTTATTTTTTTCAAGAACAATAAGAGACCAGAATGCTTGTAATCGAAATCCCCCAGAAGTCGGCTCGATATAATAATTACGAGGGTCATCCGGAAAGTAGTACCCGTTCGTGAAATAAAGACACAAAAGTAAATATTAACAAACATAAAAAATTTTATTTGAAAGAGGATACTTTAAACTACTTCTCAACATAATCTCCAAGCAAATTAAGGCATTTGTCATAACGTGTGACAAGTTTCTGTATTCCTGCTGCATAGTCCTTCGCCGCCAGCTCATTGAGATACGCGAGGGACCCATCTTGCACAAATTTTTGCATAATGCAGATGGTGTTTAACAATTTCATGAACAATTGTTCGAGAAACATTGGGAAAATGCTCACAGATGTCATCAATTGTGACGCGCCGATCGTTCCTCACGAATTCGTCAACTGAGCTCACCAGTTGGTCTGTAATGACAGACGGTCTCCCCGAACGCTCATCGTCGTGTGTGTTCCCCCTCCCCATGTTGAAGTTGCGACACCACCGCCGAACAGACGACTCGTCCATTACATTGTCTCCATACACCTCCTTTAATTGGCGATGAATATCACATGGGCGAACGTTTCTTGCATTGAGGAATTTAATCACTGCCCTCACTTCACAACTGGCGGCGTTCTCAATTTTTTTAAACATTGTAAACAATCACAGAAACAACACAGGCAATGCTAGCGTCACGCAACTTGGCTCAGAGAAGGCAGACAAGCCACTGAAGCTATCTGACCTCGTCCAGCGGCTACTCGCGTCGTCAGCACTTCATGCGGCACGAACGGGTACTACTTTCCGGATGACCCTCGTATTAACCTACAAGGTAGCGACTGCGCATGGTTATATTAGTATATTTATATTGTTTTTGGCAGGTTCCCCCCCACCTTTCCCCATCCATTTGAAAAACCCTAACACCCTCATCCCTTACCCTTTCCTCCTGGTGCTGCACCCCCTGCCACACACCTTTTTGGTGGTTCGCAGGGTATTGATGTAGATGTAGATGTGTGATCCGATAAGCAACCTCATTATGCGTTCACTGTCTTCAGATTCCAAGAAATAACGTTTTTCTAGAAACCCCAGCGAACGTTTGAATTATGACTTTAAATATCTCATTCATAAAGGCTTTTTCTTATCGTAAAAATATTATACATTCTAACTGTAGAAAAAATAGCTTAAAAATATTTAGACTGTAGTAGTTGTTAAGAAGATGATAGCCTTCTATTGCAACACTTCAGATGATTAGATTTTTTTGTTTTGCTCCACTTATATTCATTTCGTCATTTCGCAGGGAAGAATATTTGTCGCACGGTAGAAAACACCGTGGTGGCTCTTGGGCTTCTGTCCCCAAGTATTTTTTACTCAGCCGATACACTGAAATACTGGTGTGAATATCCTTACCATCGCGGCAGGCTTTCGTCGTGTAATGGTTTAAGTTACAAGATAAATTCAATAAGAAGAGTGAAGGCAGGGAAACTCACTGTGCATTATATTATTCAGTAATTATCTCCACTAAATGAGAACAAGTGTTTATTAAGCCGGTGGAAATGTATGTTTGACAGTTGAATGGACAAAGTATTGTTCTTTGCCTTGCGAAGACATTACAGTGGGGTAAGCGTGACATCTTGTCTTTATTTCCATGAATCTCCATTATGTGGTTTTCACAATTATTGTTCTCCAGGTATCGATTTTCTGTGTTTATTCTACGTGCATATTTTTGCCATTTGATGGATAGAAATGATATGCTTCTTTTTTTATTGCTATCAGTTGTCTCAACCTTGATATATTTCCATTTGATGTATCACTTTTGTTCAAACCAGGGAACGATGTGCAGTTTTAGTCATATTTTTGCCATGCCAATTTAACTGTATTTTTGAAATCCGATAATGATGACGAAATATTCCTGTTCCGTGGAAAATGTCGGAATCACTCCTCTGCCAAGCAGTTGCTAAATGTAAGCCGGCTCTTTTGACGACCAATGAATTCGTAATTGATAGCTATCTGGATAATATGTATCAGCATTACATCGTTTTCGTTTGTGACAGGGAATTGGGGTAATGAATATCATCATTTAATTTTCATGCTAAAATGGCCTCTTTCAATTGGCAATCTACTTGTACATTTCATGTGTCACTTGTAGTTACAATTCCTGCTTATTTTTTCTCCACCAGCAGTAGTCTGTTTTAACGTTGCAGATGTATTACGCGTGTGTGTCACGTGAGTTTATGTAATCTGCCAAGGTAGTATTAATTCAATGCCTTGTGAATTTTCAAATCCGAAGCCTGTTTTCGTTTCTTTCATTCCTATAACTTGTGGTAATTTTGCCTTATCAAAAATGTAAGCAATAATATGTATAGCTATTTTTTGTTTTTATATTTGCTCATGCGTTTTTCGTATTTTTTTCATTATCCCAGCATTCTGTTCAAAATCAGCATTTGTGATTCAAGTTCAAGCTTTCAAGCATTTATTCACGGAAGCTAGTGTGCATAGCAATGCTTTAATGTTTATCAATATATGCCTTCTGACTTTATGTAAATAGATTGTTTAATATTTCGTGTTCTCGTGGTGTGCTTTCACAGAGGTTTTCTCGAAGTATTTAATGTCATGCTTGATTTATCACCCCTATAATCGTCCAGAAGGTTAGTTTCAAAAAGCGAGGATGTAGCTCACCCCGAACTGAGACCTAATTTGTATGAAATCCTAATATTAAGGTCAAGGGAATGAGTTCATTTCCCTGCGCCACCTTTGACTTCCCAAGACGCTCAAGTGTTCTTTAAATATTACTGCTTGGATGGATTTGTTCAAAGGATTCACCCGGTATTTGAACCGCGGATCGTCAGGCACGACGCTAGTAGCCGAACTATATTGGGCCAATTTACACTTTCAGAAGGTTTTCTCTTTTTTCTGTATAATTGTTTTGACTTCTCTTTCATTTTACCTTCATTTTTCCCCGGTTACCCATCCCTCACTCCTTTTACATCCATAGCAAAGATGAATCCGGAGGGATTGATGACATTAAGTCTTGCTTTTTAATTATTAGTTGTCTCTCATTTGCGCGAAAATATTGTTTACCTCCGTCCCTCTGCTCTTGGCTTTTATGTAGCCATGATTCATCTTATTTTTGAAATATCACAGCGGATTTGTTCCCGAGTGGTATACTTTAAGACTGTAAATTACTGCTGTAAGATCCTCCTCGGGCTTGCGACATCTTAGCCGAACTACCATCCGTGTGGCATTATAGATGATCCCATGTTGGCTTTATACTTCGAGTACGTTGAAATGGGACGAAAATTTCTCCAAGCCATTATCAG
Source organism: Hetaerina americana (assembly GCF_022747635.1). Lineage (NCBI taxonomy): Eukaryota > Metazoa > Arthropoda > Insecta > Odonata > Calopterygidae > Hetaerina > Hetaerina americana. The sequence goes on from NW_027286874.1 coordinate 81,178,670, forward strand.
AAGCGTGGACTTGATTACGCATGCAAATTAGGTGATAGTAGTGGCCGATGGGCATCTGGTCTTCCGCTCTGAGAAGCCTTGAGGTCATTTATTTATGGATTAAGCAAATAATCTCTCGTGAATTATGTTGAACTCGCATAAGGGAACGCGAGGTCGTTATTTTTTTCCCTGGAATGTGTTTGTCTGGACTGTTGATTTACATAGGATGGCAACTCTTTTGAAAATATGATACCCGTCACTAGCACGGGTATCGCGCGTACGAGGACAGACTTTCGATGGGATGACCAATCGTCGTCGCCCTTGTGAATGGTGTACAGTCCTTTCTTGATTGATTCCCTTTTGCGAGGGGTGAGTGGTATGCTGGTTCCTGAGGAAGATCGGTATCACTGCTCTCACGTGACTACCTAAGCCCGTCCTATCCTCTCTTCGTGTTTTTTTTGTAACCTCCCCCTTCCCGCACCGATGGGCGCCGAAACAAAGGCCGTTTGCAATCCCTTCCCCTCGCCCCGTCCACACACGCCGCCTCGTATGTCCCGTCCTCCGATTTCCGTCCCCGCCATCCATTCCGTGTCCGCTGGACTTTCCATCACTCAACCTGGGATCCGCCCCCCTCCTATCCCCAACCCACCCTCTCTACTCTTCCGCTTGTTTTAAAACACGGAACTCGACTCCGCCGCGCGAACTGCCGCGCGTCACCCCTTCCACCCTTGTCCATCACACTGCCGTTCGCCTCCTTTTTTTGTGCTCTAGCAGAGGCATTGTCCACTGCAGTGACCCGGCCGGCAGTTCCGTGTTCACGGTGCTCATTTATATTTTCGCCATGCGTGTTTTCAAAGCAGTTTCATTTTTTCCCATTGAAAATGTCCGAAGGAGTGCTTGTTCTTGCAGCGTTTTCTGAGACTAGTTTCCAAAGGGGAAACAGGCTTAGAGAGATGATTGTACTTTGAGGTTCTCATCCCCTCTGTGTTAGGTACCTGAATACCAGTTGAAGAAGATCCATTGAGCTATGGTGCAAGATTTTTTTTTCGGGATTTTGATTGGGTGATCTTCGTAAGTTTGACGTCATAAAATCTCCGAGCCATCCTTTTCCAGAGATCACTGATCGACAGTATAAAAATGTCTCTGTTTAGTTTTCCTTTTCTTCTCTCTGTTAAATTTTCCTCTTCCGGCCGATGTCTTTATACCCTCGTAGCTTTTTGTGCCAACATATTCCATTACCTGCTTCTCCTAGCTCATTTTTGGGCTTTCGTTCTACTTCTTTCCCTCGTCATTTCCTACAGTAGTGGTCTTCAATAAGCTGTCATGTCTCGAAATGTGCCTCATTAATTTTCCTCTTCTTATAGTAAGTGAATCCTCAATGAATTACTATTTTTTTTCTTTTTATTCATGTTACTTTCAACATGTTTCCTTCACCTAATTTTATAAGCGTGATTGAAGTTTAAACAAGCGGTTTTTTTATAATTCGGCGGTGTGGTATTAGTTAAGCAAAACCGATAGCTTAAGGAGAAAGTCTATTTTCATTCTCGCCCGTTGCGATCTCTCACTTCCCATACGATGCTCAAAATGATTCTCACTTGCTCTAAAATTCTGGTATGCTCTAAATGGTTCTCGGATACATTTTATCTCTAGACTTCCTTACTCTGACATGTTCAATGACTTGAGAGTGTACTTGAATAAATACTCCTTGATATATCTTGTTTGGTAATTTTTGTATTTTTAAGTTGAAATGTGTATTACATTACATTTTAGAGGAAGTGTATCGCATGGATGAGTAAGTTTTCTTTCAATGCTGCGTGGTAATTTACATTTACTCTTGTTGTTCGTGTATTTACCATCGTCCAGCTATTCTGAATTTTTCTCAAAGTAATCGATTATATTTTACATGGCGTTTTTCAGTCGATGAAATAATATGACTGCATTAGATCATCTACGAAAGCATTTATTGAAATCCTTCGTACGAGGAGCTTTGATTGATTGGATATGGGGTGAATACTTCATTTTCCAGTTGAACACGCTGCATAACTTGCGTGATTGCCTTGATTTATAGGGAGATTATCAATGACGAACTTCAGATTCATATATTCTCAGTGCTAGTGGAGGCTAGAAATGTTGACATGCGGGTTAATATGGATAAAGCGAACGTCTATAGGTACAATGCAAATTGTTGCTAAGTGAAATGATCTTTCCTACAGGTGCAACTATCCCATTTAATTTGGAATCAACGGCTACACTGTGCAACCGTTGCGATTTACTCCCAGATATCCTCAACAGAATGCTGTGGAAAATCATATAAAATGAAGAGGATGACAAGAGATAGCCTATATTTGTCATTTCTTTATCGTTGAATATAAACATAGTGACGAACAAACTGATTTATTGTGGTGTTAACTTGATGTTTTAGCTGGGTACTATTCAAGCCTTAAATATCAAAATTAGGGCACGTGAAGAAAATAAAAAGTTGAGCGCTTTCCGTATGCTCATCGTACGCATAGTTTCAATCTTGTCCGTTTGAGATTTTCATATCTTTTGCTGTAACCTTTCTTCCTTCTCTTTCCACCCTGCGTGTTAAAAATTTAACATTTGGTCCTCGTCCAAAGAATGAATTCCCGACGCTCCACCCATTTTCTTTACCTCTCTTCATTCTTCCGTCCTCGGCTTCATTCATCTCGACCTTCACATCCATCATTTCGTTAGTTCTCTCCTTCCCCCTTCCGTTTGCACATCTTCGCTTCCTGCCTTCTCCTACCTTTTAACCATCCCTTTCTCGTTCGTTTCCGTATCCCGCCGTTCTTCCATACACGCTTAGTACAACGTGTTTCCTCAGTCTTCCCAACTTTTCCTCACCTCTCTTTCCTTCCCTAACCACTGCTAATTTAAAACGCTCTCCGGCGTGTCTCTTCGGTCAATTCCCACTTATTTTTTTACTCTCATCTGCCATCATCCCGTGCGGCGCAGTCTTGGGCTAAATCCTTAACAGTATAATCCCTTGTTTCATTCTCCACGAGGAAACCCCTCTCTTTCCTCTTATTTCTCGACAAGCAGCTTTTTAACAAGTTTAATGATAAAACTTGTTCTTCTATTTATGTTTCTCGAGCTATCGATCCCTTCAAAGCGCTTCCACGGTGAGAGATCTCTCTCCCTTCGAGAGGTCGTGGCCTACGTGTTTCGACTTTCAGTGGTTTCCCATGTTTCAGACTTCGCTGACAGTAGATGCGTGAAATGTTCATCAGCCAGTCACTGCGTTAATCTTGGCGCTCCCTAGGCTCACCGTGGTCGAGAATCAAAGCTTTTTCGTTCAAAATCATTTGCATCGGATTCGTGAAGTCAGCCTGAAACACAATTTTGCAATAAGAGTACTCGCGTACTTAAGATTTAAAGGTTAACGTCGTTTAAAATTACGTTTGCTACGTTTTTGGTTTTCGCTTTTTTATTTACAACCGCCTGCATACATTTAATGCACGTACGTGTCGTTACGAAGTTATTTGTAATTCCGTTGTTTCTGGCTTAACTTGTGGAAATTTCGTCCTGAATTGAAGCTCAAATCGGTATTCCTCAACAGCATATCATGGTGAGAGAATAAAGTATGTGGGATAATTGTTTGTGTCCCATGTTAGGTTTAGGTGATGACGTTTTTCTATTCTATCTTGGAAATAGTTTTAAAAAATAATCACGCGGTCACACTGCACCAAAATGAAACATCCCGCGAAGAAAACTTTGTGAACTTTTTAATATGAGCGCTACTCGATCGATCGAAGTTTCAAGAGCGATTCAAACGAGATTTTTCCCAAAAGATAATCGTATTTCTCACTTCGATTGGATTCAACTCGGAGTCAACTTCTTAAGCAACCTTTGCCAGATAAGTCTACCATCCGTGTCATCCATGTATGTAAAACCTCTGTGCCCCTCCTTCCTCCGGGCTTGCCGAGCTTCAAGTTATTGCGGGTAAAAATTTTTGCATGCTGAAATTCATTCGCATCTACCTCCCAAGGGATCCTTGTCTTTCTATTTTCTCGCGTCGCTCAACCCTGAATGGATTTGCCACCCGAAGACTCCTCGCCTGTTTACATTTCTGGAAACTTCCCTCGAAGTTTGGAAGTTGACGCTCTTTCGTTTGATTTTCTCTCTGCTGGTACCTCTCGCGCACTAGAGGGTGTGTGTGTTGTGGGGGAGGGGGGGTCGTCGGAGTGGGGAGAGGGGAAGATAGGCAGAACAACGCCTCGTGTGAATAGCGTCGGGGCACGGGGACCTATTTTCGGTCCTTCCTTTTTCCTTTAAATTTAATCCTGCGGCGCTCCAAGGCGGAGCGTGCGGGTTGTGTAAGGGGAGGCGTGCACATCAGAGGCTGGGAGACGTTAACAGAAGCTCAATCTCGGCGAATAAAGGGGCGTTATCTATCTCAACTCGTCTCCCCGCGACAACAAAGAATATACCTACATAACGCTCTCTCTCTCTCTTTCACCCCCCTCCATGTCTCCCTTCTTTCTCGTCTCGCCCCCTCTCCGTTTTCAGCCGTCTCACCCAGTCCCTGGGTCCTCCCCTGCCCCTCTCCTCCCCCCTTTCTCGCTCACTCCATTTCTACCCTGCATGTCACACAAGAGTAACGAGGGCAAGAGTTATCATCGACATCCTTCATCCCCCTTTGCCCTTTCCCGCCCTCCCCGGCCCCTCTTCCCTCCCTCAGGTTCTGTCCTCCCCCGCCCGCCCAGCCCTCCGCCCTTCACCTCGTCCTCTCTCTCTCCCCGCCGATCCGCCCACCGACAAAACTCCCTGACGCACCTCCCCTCGCCATCTCCCTCTCCGCCGCCACCACACACTCCTGCCCACCCACTAATACACACTCACTCACACACACCACTTCTCTCACCTTCCATAGCAACGGGCTCACCTCTGGTGATGGATTGTTTTCACTTCTCCCTTCCTCTCTATCTCTCTCCGTCTCGCCCTTTTGCCCGCCCTCTTTTGCTCCTCGTCCCTTGATTTTCCCCGTCATTCACCCTATCCCTTTCCCCTCCTTTTATCTCCTTTCCCCTCCTCCTAAAACTAAAAACTCCCGAATTAGGAGTGGATTTAGGAGAATCATAATGGGTTGTACGCTAAATGTTTCGTGAATGGCTATTATTCTTATTTTTGATTGTTCAAAATAGATTTTTCTGACCTGTTAACTTGAGGGTTATCAGATAGGCGACCAGCTCCATGGAATTATCTCCTCGACACGGAAAATCTCCGAGGAAAGATGGGAAGCTGTCGCCTCTCTTTCCCCGCTCACTCCCATTGGATTCGTCTTGTTCTTTCTCCTATCCTTTTTTCCGGGATTACTGAGACCGCTACCATTACCTCGGCTGTGATAACTAAAATTTTATTTCGTCTTCTATTATTTCTATGCCCTACTTTTATTACTTCTGCTAGTGTTACCCTTTGCTCTTTCCTCATAAGGTTTCCATCACCGTCACTTTCTCCTCTTATTAATTTTCATGCTCCCCTGCTATAAAATGTGTTGTTGGTATCGTCATATTTCTTCTTTACCCACCTGCGGCCTCTGTAAAAATAAAATGCGTGATGTTCTGTCACAGGTCACATGCATATCATGCTCACGCAAACACTACCCTTTCATTCGTGACCCCCACCTAAATTTTCAACGCTATTAAATTTCCACGTTGCGTAACTTGTCTTCATATACCCTTTCTTATGGTGTGACGACTGATAAACTGCTCCTGCCAAAGAAATTGATGTGAGTTAAAATTTTTGCCTTTCCAGGTACCTTGAACTTCTCATTTTACCTTCTGTCCCGTCTTTTCCCTTTCTTTCGGCCCTCTTTCCTATCCCTCGTCCACCCATTTCTCGTTGAGCCTATTCTTAACCCTCTTTACTTCCTTTTTATCGTCCTTCTTCCTCTTCCCCGCCTCACCGTCTTGTCTCAGGTTGTCTCCATCAATCCCTTCCCAGTTCCTGCGCTCCACTCCCTCCATTCGCCACGCCATCACCTCGGCTTAGCCCCCTCATCCCTTCCCTCTCTCCTTCCGCCGCTTCTCCCCGCACCGTCACAACCCTCTCCCTCCCGCAAGGGACAACCAGAGGTCTCCTCAACCCTCCGACCTCGCACGATCATACCCAAACTCATCGATTCCCCTTCTTCCCGGAAGGGGCGCCTTTATCCGCCACCTCGAGCCTCCCACACTCGCGTCCTTCTATATCTCTACCTTCCACTCACATCCAGCCACAGTTGCCAACTTTCCCTTGATTCTAGTCTCCTCGTTTTGTTTCGCTGTTTGACAGAGAAACTCGTGCGATTATGCACACTTACACGTACAGTTTCGCTAGTGGTGCAGCCAATAGTGGTTAAGAAGTTAAACCTGTCTTTCTCAAGCTTATTCTTTTTTTCGAATCTTTCATGGTGGATGATTTCAAACTTTTCAATGTTTCTTATACACAAAGGTTTGGTTTGAGTACCGTTGTTAATCATATGAAAAGTAACATGCCGTAGGAGATTAAATACGTAATTATTTATTTTGTGTGTTTTAGTTCTCGATAAGCGTGTGAATGGAAGTACGTTGATAACTTTTAAACAGCTGTTTCCCAAAATTTCAAAGGATCATCAGTCACAAAACTTAAGGATGGTATTTTGGCATTGATTTGGTGTGATTGAATTTTTTTGTCCTAGTATCAATTACTATGTTATTTCATCGCAGTGTGGGGAAAATTGCCCTAAAATAAATGCCCTTTATTTGACTTTTTCCTTGGGTACCGTTGTGTCAAAGCTGTCCATGGCGTATTCGAAATATAACTATTTTATCACATTTGACAAAAGCCATTGAATTCCATATTTGTCTTTCTCAAGAAATCCGTGGTCATTTTTCAAAAGGCGTGGGACATATCGCTTTAGCGCCGGATCGAGGTGTAAAGTGGCCAAAGACAGCAATGTATTTGTCCGATAGGTAACAGAACTTATGATTCTCTATTTCCTTAGTTCTCTCTGTCTCCACATATCGGTATAGGGCTCTGTAGCCAACCTTCGCGCCCTCCCCCCCACGTTTTCCTTCCCCACCTCACCTCCCTCCGGACCTCCTCGTTCTTGCTCCCTCCCTCATCCGGTCTCCGATCCACGCACCGCTCTCACCAATCCCACCTCCGTTCCACCCCCCTTCCTCGGGTCGCCTCATCCGCTTCCGCCGTTTCCTCTTCTTCCTGTGGCTGTCATACGTCTCTGCCTCTCTCTCTCTCTCTCTGCTTCTCCCCTGTCTTCCTTCTACTTCTGTCTTCGTCGCCGAGAGCTTTGCCGGCAGCCGTTCATTTTAGTCGCTTTCCACACCCGAATCTTCCTCTCCGCAGTTGTCTGCTGACCGCGTTAACGTGCGAAATTTTACAAGTTTTTTGGTGGAAGTAAGTTACTCAATGTGCGGTAAGAGTGCGAGCCGAAAATTCTGGGTCGGTGTGGCTAAAAACTGAGGTCCTAGCAGGAGGGAAAATGATGTCTTGGTTCTTTGGAAATTTTCTTTCCAAGGATTTCTGTATGTTTGAAAAGCGTAAAAATTATACTTCTAAAAAGAACCTTTTTCGAATGAATATTTTCAATTAAATTGACTTTAAAAAATTAGAAGGAGATTCGCGGTAATTCAGGGTAAATTTTCTCTTAAAGTTGGTACTTCAAAGTTGTGTGCTTCAAATGAAAATTCCGGCGCCCTGGGAATGAAAAATCTCGAATTAAAAGTAGGTTCATGAAGTCTGTCCATTCTAAATTAAAATGGCTGCGCAGTGGGTAAGTGTGCCAAGTTCCCACGTCCTTCCTGTAGTATTTTTTCTGGAAGGGAAAAGAAACACTTTGCAGTATAGCCTTTCATGTACGTAAACGTTGGAATTTATGATTCTAGTTGTAGTTTCATTAAAGTTTAACAGCCGTAGGAGATCGTTACAGCCATCGTAATTTGGTCCAAATTCCCTGTGTACCACTTGAAAACGGAGAATAATTGACATGGGGAGCCAATATTTGAAACTAATTAGTCGATTTTACAGCTCTTAAATTTTTTCGAAAACCTTTTTATTCGATTGCTCTAAGTTTGTTTGACCGAATTGCTACTAATTACTTGCTAGGTACTTTGTGTTGATACACTCACTTGACATATATCCCCCTGGCGCAGTGTTAAATTTAATGTTTACTATGGTGCCATGTTCTTTGCTTGCCTTTATTGCCTGCGTATGGTTGAAGTAATGTTTTTTTTCCGTTCAAATTTGAGTGGAAATTGTCATCTCGGCATTAATATTGTACGCTCTAATCATTTAGAGAGTTATTTAGGTCCTCCCCGCTGAAGATATCTATATTTCGTTCTCTTAAATAGAAGGTGCATCCATCTTTTCCTAAAGCTGCTCACATACATTTTCCGTTACAACTCTAATTGATTACTTCTTTTAAACTTCCTTTTATAGGACTGTTGCAAACCTAATGGTCCTCAGTAACATATCTACCGTCGTCTGGAGCCGTGCATTTTGTATTTTGTAGCCCATAGCGACGTATTGAGTTATATAATTTCTCTTCACGTTAATAATCGCGATTCTCAATGTGTTTCCTATTTCCATCCTTCAATCCTTTGTTATACACGCGCCCCGCGATTACAACATCCATCAAGAGAGTCCGATGGGGATCATACTGTATTTATTTATGGTTGCTACGTGGTGGCTGTTTGCGTAATTATGGTGCTCCGTCGCGATAAGTCACGATTGATCGTGCGCTGACATATCTCTTTTTATCTCCTCTGATAAGAATAGGAGTGGAATGCAGAGTTGAATTAATAAATTGTCGCTGTTAATACGGTCGCGTCATGTACTTTGCATTTTTTTCTTTTCGCAAACGCGTTGATCAAGCAGCCGTGGTAAAAAAAACGGCGGAAATTCATTGCTACTACTGGAATTCATGCCTCCATTGTTATGGACATCTGCTCATTATAAATCATGGGAACCCGTATCCAGGTTTTGCGAAGCGTGAATTTAAAATGTGCGGTCGCAGATGTTGTGTACGGTAGTGCTTTGCTCAAAATTTCTATTATTTCATCCTTTCATGCGTAAACTACGGCAACTTAATAGGATCAATATGAAAGTACTTTGGAAGATACTTTTTTATTAGAAATGCGGGATTCTCATGTGAACATATCGTGTTTACCGTTTTGCATGGAGTGCACTCCAAACACACGCATGGTTTAATGAATCACGTAACAATCCCCCCTCCCTCCTTATCCCTACTCCTTTCCCACCCTCTTTTTGCACGATTGTCTTGAAATCTAAGACAAAAGATCTTTCTTGTGGTCCATAAATCCAAATTTTATTTTAGTTATTTTTTTGATTTAGCATCTCTGAATGTACGAGGGTCATCCGGAAAGTAGTACCCGTTCGTGAAATAAAGACACAAAAGTAAATATTAACAAACATAAAAAATTTTATTTGAAAGAGGATACTTTAAACTACTTCTCAACATAATCTCCAAGCAAATTAAGGCATTTGTCATAACGTGTGACAAGTTTCTGTATTCCTGCTGCATAGTCCTTCGCCGCCAGCTCATTGAGATACGCGAGGGACCCATCTTGCACAAATTTTTGCATAATGCAGATGGTGTTTAACAATTTCATGAACAATTGTTCGAGAAACATTGGGAAAATGCTCACAGATGTCATCAATTGTGACGCGCCGATCGTTCCTCACGAATTCGTCAACTGAGCTCACCAGTTGGTCTGTAATGACAGACGGTCTCTCCGAACGCTCATCGTCGTGTGTGTTCCCCCTCCCCATGTTGAAGTTGCGACACCACCGCCGAACAGACGACTCGTCCATTACATTGTCTCCATACACCTCCTTTAATTGGCGATGAATATCACATGGGCGAACGTTTCTTGCATTGAGGAATTTAATCACTGCCCTCACTTCACAACTGGCGGCGTTCTCAATTTTTTTAAACATTGTAAACAATCACAGAAACAACACAGGCAATGCTAGCGTCACGCAACTTGGCTCAGAGAAGGCAGACAAGCCACTGAAGCTATCTGACCTCGTCCAGCGGCTACTCGCGTCGTCAGCACTTCATGCGGCACGAACGGGTACTACTTTCCGGATGACCCTCGTATATACTGAGATGAGCATGTAGTTGTGTGTACCCGTACACGTTCCACGTAATTACGTTTTATTCGGATATCATGTCGTAATAACCTGAAAAATGCTTCGTTAATGCGCAAAATCAATTCTAGTTTTTTTTTATTTTTGAGTTTTTATGTGTATTATTTATAATAATCGTTGTGACAAATATGTGGGCATTTTTCTTTTCGCAGCGTTCGTTCAGCTGCGAACGTTGAGAGTGATAATAACTTCGGGGAATGGGCTGAATTAATCTAATTTCGTGAAAATCTTGACAAGGCTTTAAGAAACGAATCAGTTTTAATAGTTAAGCTTATTTCTTTTAATCCCGTATGTATCACCATTTGGAGAAAGGTTGCGGTAATCAATTCTTTGTGGATCGGTTTATAATTTGCGTACGTAAATGTGTGTGAATCTGTGACAATATTTCCCAAATCCTTGTCGGCAATTAAAGCATAAACCAGAAACTACAGCATTGACGAAAATTTGGCTGAAAACATCCGAGACAATACGGCCGGTGAAAGATCGCAAATTATAGCTCCACCTCGTTTCTTTTCCTTTCCAGAAAATGTATCCACTCGCTTGAGGTGAAGAGCAGTTAAATTAGCATTCCCCATCCATTTCCCCAATGCGTTTCGTTCAAGCGAAATCTTAATAATGAAGTTGTGCCGTTTGATAGTAGTTCGATTTTATGACTGTTTTCTACGTGATAAGTCGCATCACGACAAATATCTATCCGCATTAAATAACTACATATTTCCATCCCGGACTGGGCTAACTACAGATGAAATACCTGTCTCACACATGTTAAAATATTTGTAATTTTTAGAGTAACCAATGAAGTATTTTGCTTAACTGCTGGTAAGGTAGCATTAAGTTGAACGTATTTCATTATTTCATCTACCTGATTTTTTACTCGTTGAGCTTAATAGTGTGAATATAGGGTTTTCAATAATTTTTTTTTACCGGGAAGATGGTGGTAAAGCGCATAGCTAACTGGTGTTTTGACCTGAAGCACCAAAATACCTCGGATCTGCTGTTTCCAGTAAATTTCCATGTGGCCATACGGTTACCGCTCCGTACTGGACGATACTAAAACCGTCGTGTATCTTTGCTACGGTTAGAATCGAGGAAACTCTCGGAATTTTCAAGTCTCGCTGTTTGTTTCCGGCGAAAACAAATTGTATTACTATGCCTTCAACTTGAGTAAACATCCTCCCTTCTCACGCGTGGCGTCCCACCGCTAGGCGGTTTACATTCTTGCTGCTTGGCAACACGTGTCCTCCAAATGTTTGGTCTCTGCGGCCTGGACCTCCCATCTGTCTTGCTCCCCGGGCATTGGCGCAAGCTGTGCCCTTCCGCGCCCTCGTTTTCCCTTTAAGCCCCAGTCTCTCTTTCTCTCTTCTCCTTTCCCGCTCCACCCCATCTCCCGCTCCCTCGCTTTCTCTCCGTTCATTCCGCCCCTCATTCCTCACTCGCGGTTCCCTTCCACTCCCACACTCTCTCCCGCTTTAACAATGGTCCGTCTCGAGGTAGTTTTCCGTCAGGGAACGCTCCATTCCCCCTTTCACATACGCTGCCGGTGACCCCTTAACTTACCTCACTTCTTCCTCTTTAGGGATGAATGGGATGGGGCAACGGGGAATCGACCCGACCGCCGGTCGGCCTCCGCTCCGTCGCGGATTGGTTCATTTGGGGCTGTGGTTCCCTCGGCCGATGCCGCCAGCATTGTGTGATCGAAGTGGTGCTCGCAAGTCCGTGTAAATAGTGGTTCATTTAAATGAACGCAAATTTTCCTCGACGCCATCTGCGAACTGTCTGTGTCAAGAAAGCAATTCAACCGTAATACTATGTGAGGCAGCACTTTTATTGGGGTAAAAAGGATTAATCTAATAACAATCACTTCCAGTGATAGAATTACCTACCTACGCGATTTTTGTGATATGTTACCGTGAGAAGGTAATTTTGAGCTAAAACACTTCCCTTCGTCTCATGTTATGACACAAATGATAAGTATGCAGAATGAATCTTTCATCTGATCCTTTGGGGTCTTGGCGTTCGTCTTAATTTTTTTCATTGATTCCTAACTTGAATTTTTTATATAATTAATTCAATTAGGATGTTAATATCATTGTAAAAATTGTTCCATTAATATTTTTCCCTTTTGTTAATGTAATGTTGCAAAAAGGACCATGGTCGTATCATGTTTTGATCTTATCTTTGCATTTTGTTAACGTTTGCAAAAAAATTAAGGAATACCTTATTATTACCCTATATATTATTATTAAGAAAGTTTGCGGTCGTAAACCTCGTAACGCGTGGAAACCCATTTTGAGGAACATCAAGCAAAACAAGAGGCGGAAAGCGTCCGACCAATCAGACGTGACCTGACCCCCCGACCAAACTATATAAGGCGGCCAAATACCTGAGTACCGACATGCCCTGAAGACGATGGACGACTCGGCCATCGAAACGTCGGCAACCCTACGAACGTGGACCCGGTGGGAGACCCGAATAATCTTGGAAAACATTATTCGCCGGGAAAGTACCAGATCATTCTTCGGTCGTAAACCTTGTTTGCCGTAGATTAACTGTTATCGTTTCAATGGTCATTAGAATTATTATACCATCAATGGCAGACACGATTCAAGTTGATAACGTAAAATAAAACATTTTGAGAAATGCTGAGCCAGGAAGACCTATGATGCATAACTAAGTGAATTTAATCCTCAATTTTTTCGATTGACGGAAGTAAACTGGTTAAAATTAGTGAGTGAGGAGTAAATTAAGGAATTCATTTACTCCCTATCACCGTGAACTAGCAGAATTATTTGTACTACTCTAGCTGCATACATTTTTTACGGTAAAAGTTTAACTTTTAGAGTGTCTCTATGTAGAAGCGCTCAGAAGAATAACGCTTTAGAAATTTAAATTTTAAGAGTCGGCGACCGTGGAACGTTGTGCTTCGACGACGGACGAAGGAAAAATGCTTGAATCTCGAGGGCTGAACGCTATCCTTCGAACAAACCCTGGAGCTTTGACAATATGTCTCGGCAAGAGTTGCGGTTTATGGCAAAAAAAAACACACACGGCCTCTTCCTCGCGTACGTAGCCGACGCCCCTTCAAACCCCCTGCTGTGATTTGTTTCCCTCGATTAAGTTTTTCAGGAACATTAAAGTTATGCCGCCACTTCGTCGGCTAAAGGTGCCGCGTTTCATCCGTTCCTCACGATGCCGCCTCCCGTCTAAGAAATCGCTCTGGAAGCCCACTTAATCTCCGCAAAGTCCTACCTGAAATCACCCTCACGTCCCACTTTCCGGGAAATAATTTGTCATTTTCCCATGCTCGTGTCCCTTAGGCAGGTGGGCACGGGTCTTCTTCCCGCGTGTTCCCTCACCACCTTTTCCCCATTCTACTTCCTCATACTCTCCACCTGTACTCCCGGTATGAATCTGGGCGCATTTTTTAGACTCGCATGACTCTAACCCGTAAGCCGTGATTATTGTATTGATGTATTGCTTTCTCTTGGAGTCGATATCGTTCGGTGGATTACGAATCACTGCTCTTTATCGCTGACGTCGACGCGCAGTCAAAATTATTGGCACTGGCAACTTGTTTTCATCCTCAATGATAAGGAGATGCGTCTGCCGCGTACAACTGTGATGATCAGAGTGGCGAATTCCGTTAATCTCTCACGTTATTATTGTTTTCTTGTTGTGTCCTTTTTTTTCTCCGGTGCCCCTATCTTTCCACCCAAATGGTAGCAGACCGGCGGTAATTTGGGAAAACCCCATTCCGCCCGAAAGTATAATTTTTTACCAACACCCGAGCCTTCCCGCATCCCGGCGATGCAGTGCATACGGCGGCTACGTCGGTCAATATGCTCAAACAGGAAAGGTTTTCCAAGGTCAACCGAGGAAAGCAATTCATGCGAAGGACATAAAGAGGGCGAGGATTGATAAGTGAACAAATACAGTAACAGCACGCTCGGTTTGAAATAGCTAATAGGGATAAATACAGGCCCAAGGACTGCTCGAAGTTTAAAACCATCACCTTTGACATTCCGTCCCCGAGGTTGAATTCATGGCACATATGTGTATTGCATTTATTGTATCCATTCATTATTTTTATCTCCCCTTAATTATATCAATGGAAGTATACGAGACTTGTCGAATGGGAAAATGCTATTAGTATGTACGAGTAATGCCAGTAATACCAGTTGCTTGGATACCACAGAACCTATTTTTTATGACACAAACGTTTCTCCTGAAAATTTATATTTTATTCCGACATGCAGCAAACCTTTAAAATTAACTGTCCACACGTTTTGATGCTAATATCTACATATCCTTTTCCGTATTCAAATCTTCAATTTCATTCCATTCATAAATAAATTCCCTTCTTTGAAGATTCCTAGGCTTTCCTCTGTGGACAAGTCACACCTTTTAGAATCAATTCCAAGAACAGAGGGAAATGGCTATTTATAGCAAAGTTTCTGTGAAAAAAATCACGTAATTAATTTTTGAAACTGTTAAATTAATTGTAATACAGAATAAAGTTGCCAGGGAGTTTAATAATTATCATTTGCAAAAATCTTCTGCGCACAGTGTCCCTAAATTTTTCTTTTCAATTGTGTTTTGGCCTGCTGAAATTACGTTTGTGTGCATTCTCACGAGTATGTAAACCCATGCATGCATATATTTTTCCAGAAAAATGGCAGAACGAATTTACGTTTGCTTTTTTAAATTTTACTGTCTTAAATCACTTTGAATAAAGTCATTAGACGTATTAAGAAAACTATTGACGTGTTTTTCATTTAGGTATCAACGGGTTTGTGATATTCATTGTTGTCATTGCTATATAGAAGCTCGGACATTCTAGGTCATTGGAAAACGCAAAGCATTGTACGTAAAGTATCGCTACTAAATTTCCCTTTCCTGTTACACCTTTAATTAGGCGCTAGAAGTCTCCCTTATAAACTAAAGCGCTGTGACAAATTTCTCGATTTTGTCTTACCAAAGAAACTGAATAAACCATTACTTAAATGAGTTCGTAATTTTCGTAAGTCTTCGGAAAATTACAAACCATTTAATATTTCAAACAATTCCACGAAGTGACGCCTGAAAGTGTTAAGTATATGAATGTACCATAATTTCTCCCAAAAGTCCACTCTACCATGTTATATTATTACGGGAAAATTATTTTCTTTGAGTAAAAACTCTCCTCTTGGCTTCACGTAAGTGGGTAAACGACCTCTCCCTCCATCAAGTGAGATAATATTTTAGTATCTAACACTGCCAATGCATGTCTATGTCAAAGAGTTCGTCCCCAAAAGACAGGGGTAGACGGTCAACTGCAAGGCGAGATTGGCAATATCATCTATTCTACTTTTTTCCTCTCAAATTCGAATACAAAGCTGTTTTAATGTCCTTCCCAGCAGTCTGAATCCCTTGGATCAGTCTTGACTTTTCGTAAAAGAAAGGCAGGATCCTAGACTTGTCTCAAGTGTGATTTTCGAAAATTGGAAAATTGAGGCTGGGATGATGCCGCTTAAACTACGTAGAGTCATTAGCTGTCGTGACAAGTTAGCGATACACTTTTATTTTCCCGTCGGTCAATTAGCTGGGCCATACCTCTGCCTGAGAACCCGCCGGGTAATAGCTTTGCATCGTATCGATTACCTCCCTCTTGCCTTCGCGCCCTCTCCGCTTTTGCTGCTACCCCTTGAAATCAGGCACCCCCGTCATGCTAGCTCAATTTTCCGAGAACTGCTGTTCCTTTTCCTTTGTGGATTTACTTCCTCCCCTCGCCCACTTATTACCTTAGGCCTTCACACCCGTCGTCATACATTCTTGGCCACCCTTCTTCCTTGTAGCTAGCTTTTGGAGTGATTGAAGGAGGAACGCTGCGAGATGGCAGAGTTTTCGCTTGTGGGAAAAATAACTTCACAAATCGCTTTTAACCTACGTTTAATCAAGTACTGGGCTGCTACATCGTTTACCGAATGTTGTTCTCAGCTCTCCAGAGGGTGGAAACATTGGCAATTTTGTGTAAATCATGGTCGCGATGTTTATCGCATAACGTTTGAATTCTATTTCCAACTGCTATAAAAAGCGTATTAGTATGCAAATTCGACTCAGAGGGATTAAATTCCACCTTAGATATTCAAAGGAAGGGAAAGATGTTTTGTTTTAATGATCTATGCATGTATTCGAAGGAGCTTAAACTTGATAAAGCTGCGTGTATGTAGAAAACACAGCTGCAGTCACGTTCTTCGGACAAAAGTTTCACTGTCTTGATTTGTCTTTCGCGACCACTGCTATTTCGTATTTGTGTGTCGCAAGTGTAGGATAATTCGCGGATCCAATTTGCATCCCTGGTTTCTAATCGCATGTTTCTCAGTGGCGTTGGCTTTGTGCATGGCTCGCAATACCACTTGACTCGAGCGAATGTGACGTATACTTGAAGAGCCATGAAAAAATACTGCGAGGCTTCCCTTGAAAACATTTCAAATCAATTCTTTCGTTCTGGGGTGAGCCAAACAAACGCATGGCGTTATTAAATTTCGCAGACATTGTTCGTCCATTGAGCAAAAATCAGACCCCACGTAAGAAGAGAGATGGCAGTGCGACAAGTCTCAGACTATCGCCCTCTTCTTCGGAGGCGTCCGTGTTGACTGAAGGCCTTTAAGACTTGTGGGGCACGGGTTAAGGCGATCACGGCGATCGGGTTTGTTGAGGGCATAGGGCCCAGCTTTGGGTTTCATTTTGTACGTGTCACCGGGGGGCCGCGGGCTTCCTCCTCGATCACAATGGTGTGAGAGACAACCACCGCGATATGAAGCGAGGGGGAGGGTCAGATCCCGAGGAAGAGGATGACGGCAGGCCTCCGAATCCGGCGGGGACGTCGATTAAGTTCGTGGACGCCCCTCCCTCCCCAAGAGCTTAGCCCTCCTCCGCTGGCCTTCCTGGATCAGGTCCTCAATATCCGGAAAGACAGACCGGCGGGCACGTGCGTGCTCCTGTGGGCTGATTAGGACGTGCCAGGGTGACGAGGGGAAGGAGAGGGAGGTGAGTCGGCGAAGGACGCTGCACGCATCGCGGAATACAATGGGTGGGCTTCAGATTCGAGCGATTGAGCGGCGGTGATGCACGGGAAGGTGAGCGGGGGTCGATAAGTGAAATGGCCGACGGCGCACAGGGGTGGAACAATTTGGGAAGGTTTTTGCATTTTTTTATCCCCTTCGACCAAATCGGTTGAGAAAAACCTCGGATTAAAATCGTCGCGCTCCGAACCGTTAAAAAGAGTTGCCTAAGCCGTATTCGATTAGTTTCCCCATGTTTGGAGGGTAGCACCACCATTCGAATGGAACTTTTTCCTAGCCTCCATTATCGTAGATTGCGTAGAAAAATTGCCTGTCGTGCCTTAAATATGAGTGCGTGGTACGATTTCTCTTTCAATTGGTCTACTTTCCAAATGGTTTACTTGGAATTGATGATTAAAGCCGGTTTATGTAATTGGTTGTTATAGAAAAAAAGTCAAGGTTTTATGCAGTCTACGGGGCAGGGCAAATTTTTCTGCATAATTTATCGAGTTCACCGTTATCCAATGCACCCATCTTGATTTCCAATGCGGAGAGCTTAGTAGCTGAGTCTAAAAATTATCTCGCTATGGAACATCTTAAAATAATTTACGATTTAGAATTATACCATCTGCTTCTTTAGATATGATGTTAGGTTTTCTTCTTTTACTGGATACTTAGTTAATTCTTCAAGTTGTGTAATTAGTATCTAAATTTACCGAAATTTATTTAGGAATCGAGTTAATTAAAAATATTTATGGACATTTTTTTAGTGATTATCTGTTAGTCGCTGACATACATTCACTAGTTTGAATCAGTATCAATATTTTCCAAATTTCATCCAATTCCAATTACGCTTTGTTCTAGATATAAGAAACCGTGATCCTTAGTCCTTTCTCTTATAAAACTTTTCCCCGTTGGAAAACTTAATATAGTCCCTTAAAAGCCAAATATTTTCGATACTTCTTAATCGCCGTGCGGTTTATCCTCTGCTTAATAATATTGGGTTCGTGTTCTCCAGTTAAAAATAAAAAGTACTTGTGCCGGCTGGTTTTATCATTAACCTCTAAAGCTATATTACGTCTAACGTTCTTTTGAGTATTTTTATCAATATCTTATCTATTTTAAATAAGGACAATTTAAATTACAGCTCCAAACTGTTCGTTATTTTATCAGATCAACGCTCAACAAAGTTGCAGATAGTATGACAAGAATGCCCATTATGCATGTTCATTTATCATTTTCTCTTACTTTGTTTGCTCTTGCCATCAGAATTGTCGAATACTCGTATTTTCTTCAGTATTTGTTTTTCTGTGAGCAGCTTCCTTTTGGATCCGACATGTAGCTAGGATAAGGTACTGCTTATACCATCCATTTAACTTAGTTATATTAGATTTTCTCTTCTATTGCACTAAACTAATTGTGCAGGTATGTGAGGAAGCATTGCTGCAATTGACGAGTTATTTTTATTGGGTCAGCATCAGAAAAGGAAACCAGCTGTTTATGAGCAACTTATAGCTTTATAAAGACTACATAATGGTCGAATATACTAGTAAGAAAGAAAGCAAGAAATCTTTGCTGCCCCTCCCCCCCACCTGCAGTTAGAGACACCCGTCTCTTCAATTGAATCATAGATGAGTAATACTTAATCAATATCTAGATATTAATCCTCCTAGCGTATATAATGGTTCATTAAGGAAACATATCTTATCTACCCTTGAGAAACTGTAGAAATTCTCCAGTTGAATGTAAAAACTTTCAAAGAAAAATATCCGGAGTTAGGCATTTATAAGATGTCATAAAAGCATTGGTATTATCTGGGTGAATACGAAGTTTTTTCCGCTCTTGGGACATTGAGTTATATCGTCCTTAATGTAATGTTTGAATTATATTTCGATGACTATTAATATTGGTGTAATTACTTCGTACTGTCAATTTTTCACACTTTGTTATTGAACTGGTCTAATTAATTTTGATTGAGTCCTTAAAGGCAAGCATTTTTTCTTAGTGAAATATATGTGTCATATACCCATTTTTAACTGCAAGTAATTTGCGGGTCATGTAAATGAAACTTAAAGCATAGAGTCTAAACATTGGAAAATTTTCCTTTTAATTTTTTGTATCCTTTTAGAGGGTACTGACAATCCAATTTCACTTCATTCGTGGGGATTTATTGTTTCAAGGAACAAGTAATATCATAAAAGTGAGTGTGCCACCTAAATTGAGTGCAATCATCACAAAGACCGATGAGAAGTGAGGCTCAGTAAGTACGTAATGCAAACGGATGTCAAGGGGTTTATCCGAGGTGAAGGCGCAATTACTTCCCTTCCGGCCAAATTGATGGAATAAAGGGGAATAAAATTTCTATACGGATTTCTCGATGTTGGATCCCTTATTAACCCGCGTGCCCTCAAGGTAACCGCTTCATAACTCTATTGCTGTGCTCCCAAGCGATCAAGGCTGGTTGAATAGTTCGCCGCACCACTCGGGGTCGAGATATCGAGGTCGAGTGGGACTCCGCAACTTCGGCCGACCCATTGAAGCAGCGAGTGGCGGCCAATGGGAGCCGCCACCCGTAGTTAACCCCATTGTTCGAAAAGCAGCATTCCAATACCCATCGTCCCTTTCCGTTTGGAAAATTTTCCTGGGGTCTTCGTAGGAAAAAGAGGGAGGGAGGTAGGGAGACTTTGAGAGAAGGAAGGAGGAAGGGAAGGAATGAAGGTCTCACGAAACGAGTATCATTGTCGGAGCCTGGAGAAAGAGAGCCAGCGGGGCGCCGGCGAGAGGCAAACTCTTCGAGGGTGCGGTGGTTTTGTGAGTCTTTAAACGTGTAAATCCGAGAAATGGCGGTCCATTAAAAGAATAAAAGAAAGAAAAAAACTTTGCTGCCCGCCCCGCCGTTAGAGGCGCCCGTCTCTTCGATCAAACCCGCGCCGGCATCGTTCGCGCCCGTGAGTTTCCGCCGCAATTGGATTGCTTCATAGCCGTTATGTAAACAAGAAAGATCACATTCCATCCCCCATCGTTCTATGTGCACATACGCCGCCGTATTGCTTCCGAAAATACAGATATACGTGCAAGTCGAGGGTCCCTTTCCAAGTTTTTTTCTGTATATCCGGCGTATTCGTCTTTCCCTTTCTGCGTTGACTCCAGTGACCTCCCCCCCTCAAGGTCCAGTACTCCCCCGGGAGGGCCCACTCCCATCCTCCCTTCACCATTCCCCGCCCCCTCTCACCCCGTAATCCCCATTCGATTCCCTGTAAATTTATATATGGGCCCGCTGGCATTCCCTAGCCGTCCGTACGTTCGTCCGACTTCAACTTTCTTCCGAATCCCTTCCCGTTTGCTCCCCGAAACCTAACCCCCCCCCCCTCCGCCTCCAACGCCCCCGTCCCATAGTGATCCCGTTCGTTCCCTCCCCGCTTCCTCACTACCCCCTTCTCTTCAATTTTTTTCTTCCCCTTTGATTAACGACCCCAGGGGAATTCTCGGCGCACGGGCGTTCCCCGCTCCTGCCCTAGGCCGGCCCTCGCTGCCCCTTCCTCTTCCCACGTCATGTGGTGCACGAGAGCGGGAGTGTGGGGGGGGGGGAGGCACGGCTAGCTGGACCGGCGCCAAGTGGTCTCCCTCCCGCCTCTTCCTCCTCCACCGCCGCCTCCTCGCCCCGCCCAACAAGAGGTAAACATTCGCCTCGTCTCCTCCCTCCCCATTCTGCGAAAAAAAATAAAAGAGGATTTATTTCTTTTTCATTCTCTCTCTCCTTTCCGTTCCTCTCCCTCTCCTCCCTCACCGTCCGAATGACACAAGCCTCCTCTCCTCTCGCCCTCCCTTCTTTATTTCGCGAGAGATGGTAGCCGTGTGTATGACTGACTGCTCGTGCGCCCCGAGTTGGTTCATTTTCTTCCTCCTCATATTCTCCTTTTTATGTTTATTCTTCCCCCTCGAACTGACCGAGCCCTCCCTCTCTTTCTCTCTCTCTTCCCCCCTCGTAACTCTCGCCATCATTTCCTCTCGTAACTGAGCCTCCACGATTAACCGTCGCTCATTAACAGACGCAACGTTCGTTGCGTCATTATTGCAGCCATTCTTGCAATGTCGTGGGTTTGTGCTTCTTTTTCCGTCAGGGACGTGAGAGTTGGCGCGGGCAAGGTCTGCCGGCCTTCCTGGCCAACCCGCTGTGGGATATTTGCTAATATCCTCTCTCAAATTGTCGACAAGAAGTCATGACGTAGCCAGACAATCGACGGCAGTGCTTGTATTTTTACGCGAAGCAAATTTGCCACGTACTCAATCAACTTCCTTTTTCATCGGATGTTGCTTTTTGTGAATCAAGCGCGTAGCGGCCATCTAAAAGAACTGGACAATTTATTTCGAAAGCAATGTACGTAATTCTTTTTACCGTTACTGCGTGGGATACTTGCACACCAGTCACTGGGAGTAGTTTTTTTGGTTCACCTGGACATGTTTCAGTGCAAGGGATCGGTGGGGAACGAAATATTTTAATTTAACATTGTGCTAATTCCGGTGTTTTGCAAAAATTAAAAAATGATGCATTTCAATTTGTGTATCAGAAGTTCGTTGCTATCTAGAATGAGAAAACCGAATATGATGTTTTTCGTTTATTTTTCGCCTGATGTTATGGCCGAAAAGAAAAGTAAAGAGAAGAGGCAATTTTATTAATTCAGCTCCGAGGACATGAGGTGCATGCCCTGTCAAATTTTAAAATAAAGCCTTAGCCGTTTTCCTCCTGTGAAAAAAGTTTAACCTCTCTTTTTCGTTTCATGCTGCATGAATAACCCACTTCCTGAATTATTTCCTTCCCTGACATATTCAAATGTCTTCGCATTTTTTGGGGAAACTGTAATTCAGCTTAACGTCAATTCCACATGTTTCCTGCCTATTCATCTTGCCGGAGCGTATTTTGCGGCTCCATTCCAAAATGTGTGCCCCACTTTTATTTTTAGGTTCTCTCTTGCTTTATACTCTCGGATTTGTTTCAAGAAGTATCCCCACTGGTTTTTTTATTTAAATCTTCTTACTTAGTTTCTGCCTTCCTTCGGTGAAGTCATCACGTGTCAATGATTTCGAGGGGTAGTAAGGGTAAAGGATTCAGACTTGCCAAGCAATTTTAGGATATCCAAAAATTTGAGGGATAATGATGTCCCGGTTTCCTGCCAAGTGAAGGACAGTTCATGGAATTTCCAGTCATCTGCAGTGATGCGCCTTAAACAAAGGGCACTAGCCTGCTGCTTCATGATTACGATTGGTGTTGACCTTATAGTATGTAAATACTACATGCTTCAACGCGGATTTCTTATGCTTGAATACGCCTCTTTTATTATGTCTTCAGTAAACTGCTGTTTGGTATGGATTCAAAAAGTCCTCTAATCCTTACATTTTTGGAATGAATTATTTCCATGGTGACTAAATGAATTAGATTAATCATATTTAATGTAATAATATTACATTGTGGTTTTCTCTGGAATAAAAATATGACCAAAAATGCATCTAATCAATATTTCTACCAAATTATCTAGATTCTTTCGTGGTAAAACGCTTCAATATATTATCTAATTCTAGTTTAGGGGTGAAAAAATATTATTATCCATTAGACATGCAGATGATGAAAACTCAACACTAGAATTACAAATGGTATGTAGACCATATCATGCAGGCATTCTTTTTCGTAGTCACAAGTTACACACGTATCGGAAATGTAAAATAACTTTCTGCGGCAAGGCACCCCATTTATATCGCATTTGCATGGAGCAAGCGTATAAAGATTCTGTATCACTAATGCTTTAGGGAGGGATTAAGTTTGAATTTTGTCGGAGGAATTCTAAGATTACTCATTATAATCCCTTATCATTTTCTTTTAGGATACTTACTCACTGACTATTTGTCGTTATCTGTAATATAGACTTACCCTAACGTAGTCTTAATATCTACATTTTTCAACGCATAATTTGTAGCTCTTCAGGGCTGCAGATCCTGTAGATTGACCACGCACCTTGAGGTTTAACTGGGTTCATTTAGGGAATTTACCGGTTGTAGGTTAGGCTGTGAAGATGTTGCACCCAAGTTTCTCAGCGGGCATTGACCCACGGCAACCATTGCCGTTTCTTAGAGCTTACCACGGAATGTGTGTGGTTTCATCGCTTGAATTTCCCGCTCGAGCCCCAAGAGAGATGAAAAGTACGGGGTCCCCTTCACGGAAATCTGGGAGATTTTTTGAGCATGTAAGAAGCGTCATAGTTTAAAAAGAGAGCGCTCGCTGGACTAATTCCGCTGAGCTGTCATCATTAGAGTTTCTGAGCCAATCGTCGTTAACCTTTCATCGCCGTTTCAATGGAGTATCCCTATGGAGATAAGCGGTCCCACGCCGGTGAGAAAAGAAATATAAAAGGGAAGCCATTCTTAACTCTAAAAAACATTAGAACGATGCCAGTTTTGAAAGTTCCTCTTCTTTCGTCGTCTCGGGACACCCTATCTTCGCGCTGACCGTTTGCTAGGGCCACCGCGAAGCGAACAGACGAAAGTTTCTGCGCCGGCCAATGATTTATATTTTTGAATCACTCTCGGGGCATTTCTCGCAGGGTATTTTTTTTCTCTCACGGTGTCGAATGTTTTCCGAGGCAAGTTCCGCAATTGCAGTTAACCTACTTTGGTTATTAACTCTACACCTCTCTTCTTCCTCAGTATTCCTTTTAAGCGCCATTCTCATTCCGGTGAAAGGAAGAAAGGGGAACGCGGGTAAAAACATTGGGGAGGGAGTCTGTCGAAGGCATGTTTATACTACATACTGCTCTTAATACTATAATATATGTACACAATATTAGTATATATATATATATATTTATATATATATATATATATATATATATATATATATATATACATGTGTGTATTTGTGTGTGTATAATAGAATTAGAATGTTGAGTTGAGCTTTGTTAGGTGAGATAAAAGAATTATCGGGTGTAGTGTCAATTCAAAACCTGCCTTACCTATAATAGTAATATAAATATTATATATATATATATATATATATATATATATACATATATATATATATGAAGAAATAAATATATATAACTATGAACCCAGTAATCAACGCTAAGGTTGGTCTGGTAGGTGGTGATAAGAGTTCACCCATTACTAAGCCAGACGGCAAGTGAAATTCACACATCAGGGTAAAAAAAGAGACAAAATTGGAAGAATAGCAGATGTCCAGTCTACGTTTCTTTTACTTCCAAATTCTCTTCTTTTTTTGACCCAATTGAGCAATGGTTTCCTGGGTCCACTTTTTAGTTTACTTCACAGTAAATTGGGGTTTCCTCTGAATCTTAGTTTCCCTTTTTCCAAAAACATTAGTTCACTCGTCAAGAATTTTCCATGCACAGGGAGGAAGAAAGTACTCAGAGATGAAGAGGGACCTGATATAGAGTAGGATGATGGATTTTGTGTTTTGTTAGGAGCAATAAAATATTTGTTTGGTAGTTGTGTCCATCCAAAAACCTACCTTAATCGGTAGATTACCTTAAAAAAAAAAAAAGTGAGTACATACGGTATGCTTTCGATTTCAGAGTAGGGGGACCAGTTCATTTCCCGATTATGGTTTCCCAGAAAGATCTCGAACCCGAAAAATCACATAGCTTGGGTGCAGCTGTAGGTTCCCGGAGAGACTTGCCCGGGAATCGTCCCCGGGCCCTCCGGTCAGTAGTCCAACGCTCTACCCCTTAACTACCGTGACCCACACACGCGCGCGCACACACACATAAACACACACACACACATATAAACACACACACACACACACACACACATGCACACACACACACGCACACAATTAAACACGAAAACTCGCTAAATGGCGAACACATATTCATTCTTTTGAAAATAGATGTTAGGGAAAGGGATAGGAATACTCCTATGCATGCTCCTAAGAATACTTGCATGTATGTGCATGTAAGGTTTGCGGTAGTCCAGGGGCAGAGCGTTGGACTACTGATAGGAGAGATACCATCACCTACCAAACCGACCTTCGGGTTGATTACTGTCTCTATGGTTATATATAACTGTTACACCAACCTTTGGTGAGTGAAACAGCTCCCTAACGCCATCTCTTGACCAAAGAATCGGGGCAGTTGGTTGCATAAAGCATCGGAGATCTGTGTAAATTACGTTTCCTGGATAGCTCAAGTGGTTGAGAGCATCCGCCCGGCAAGTGGAAAGATCCGGAGTTCAAGTCCCGGTCTAGGAAATATTTTTACACTCGTGATTTGCCTTATCCCGCCTTCCCCACCTCTACTGTGTTCTTCCTTTATATGTGTTCCTATCCCTTTTCCTTGTATCTATTTCTATGTGAATGAGTATTTTTCGCTGTTTGGCGGGATTTCGTGTTTGAGTGTATGTGTATACGTGTGTGTATATGTGTATACGTGTGTGTATATGTGTGTATATATATATATATATATATATATATATATATATACACACATACACGAGGGTCATCCGGAAAGTAGTACCCGTTCGTGAAATAAAGACACAAAAGTAAATATTAACAAACATAAAAAATTTTATTTGAAAGAGGATACTTTAAACTACTTCTCAACATAATCTCCAAGCAAATTAAGGCATTTGTCATAACGTGTGACAAGTTTCTGTATTCCTGCTGCATAGTCCTTCGCCGCCAGCTCATTGAGATACGCGAGGGACCCATCTTGCACAAATTTTTGCATAATGCAGATGGTGTTTAACAATTTCATGAACAATTGTTCGAGAAACATTGGGAAAATGCTCACAGATGTCATCAATTGTGACGCGCCGATCGTTCCTCACGAATTCGTCAACTGAGCTCACCAGTTGGTCTGTAATGACAGACGGTCTCCCCGAACGCTCATCGTCGTGTGTGTTCCCCCTCCCCATGTTGAAGTTGCGACACCACCGCCGAACAGACGACTCGTCCATTACATTGTCTCCATACACCTCCTTGTTTGCTTTAAGATTGGAATTGATATGATCTTCATTTTGTTTATTTCATCATTCATTCACTCTATTTTATTGATTGTATATTTATTTAGCAAATATATTCTAGTCAAAGTTTTGTCTTTGATATGTATCCATATCTCCAAGCACGTAAGCATTTACGCAAATCATAGAATTATTTCTTCGGCCTGCTTTTGTTTCCTAATTTTTCCTGAGTGTCATGCGCTAATGGGTACAAGAATCGTAATTCTAATTAAATTCATAGTTATAAAACCGATACCAGCATGATTAATTATCATTTTTTTGCATAATGCACTTGCCACCTTAATTCTGTTGTGCAACATGAATGGTTTGTTGTGTCTGCAAGCATAGTACTTGTATATAGCCTTAAGTAGACAGGCATAGACAGTTAAGGAATCATACTATATTTCTGAAAATGAAATATTTTCTCTAGGCTAATGAAATATCACATTTTATTTTTTTTCGACGGAAGTTTCTCTTCACGAGGCTATTTGAATAAAACGCTGTTGTTAGATCAAACATTGCTTTACATTCGTCAGACAATTTAAATGTGATCTGTAGATTTCTTAGGATAATTTAAAAGCGTATAACCAGTGTAAAATACTCTCTTTACTTTTTCCAACTCATTACTTATATCTGTTACTCATACCTCACCGCGACTATTAACTATTCATTTGTGATAATTAGGTAGTTCCTTCTGTTTTGAATTGAGACATATTTCATAAGAAAGTGAATTCATCATGGAAGCTAAAGATGGTAGTTATTATGAGATACTGCCGACAGCTGAGTTAATTTGTCCCATTAGGGATGGGTATGATATTTATTAGAGGCAGGATGTTGAGGGAATGGACGAAAGGTCAGGATTAGAATAAAGAATATTTAATGTTATGGGACAATTTAGTCCCCCTAGAACAAATTTACATTAAACCAATGAGATAATAGCAAAGAAAAATAGTAATTTTAGGTGAATAGACACAATTTACCAACAGTTTCCGAAAACATATTTTAAACAGCATTTTACAACACAACACATGTTTAAATTGAATAATTTTTCCGTTTTCACAAAATGACTTCTAATTTCACAGGATTTTCGTAGCTTTACATGTTATATCAGAGACTGTTTGAATAGATTTTTAGATGTTATGGCCTTGATAATAATAGGTAGCTCATTGAAAAGACGACAGGAAAATCATTGAACGATATAGAAAAGGTCAGTGTTCGATATTTAGTGACGTGTAAGTGTTTTTTCGCGAGTCTTCCGCTCGTTTATATCGTAAAATTGGCAAATGCATTATACGAGGGTCATCCGGAAAGTAGTACCCGTTCGTGCCGCATGAAGTGCTGACGACGCGAGTAGCCGCTGGACGAGGTCAGATAGCTTCAGTGGCTTGTCTGCCTTCTCTGAGCCAAGTTGCGTGACGCTAGCATTGCCTGTGTTGTTTCTGTGATTGTTTACAATGTTTAAAAAAATTGAGAACGCCGCCAGTTGTGAAGTGAGGGCAGTGATTAAATTCCTCAATGCAAGAAACGTTCGCCCATGTGATATTCATCGCCAATTAAAGGAGGTGTATGGAGACAATGTAATGGACGAGTCGTCTGTTCGGCGGTGGTGTCGCAACTTCAACATGGGGAGGGGGAACACACACGACGATGAGCGTTCGGGGAGACCGTCTGTCATTACAGACCAACTGGTGAGCTCAGTTGACGAATTCGTGAGGAACGATCGGCGCGTCACAATTGATGACATCTGTGAGCATTTTCCCAATGTTTCTCGAACAATTGTTCATGAAATTGTTAAACACCATCTGCATTATGCAAAAATTTGTGCAAGATGGGTCCCTCGCGTATCTCAATGAGCTGGCGGCGAAGGACTATGCAGCAGGAATACAGAAACTTGTCACACGTTATGACAAATGCCTTAATTTGCTTGGAGATTATGTTGAGAAGTAGTTTAAAGTATCCTCTTTCAAATAAAATTTTTTATGTTTGTTAATATTTACTTTTGTGTCTTTATTTCACGAACGGGTACTACTTTCCGGATGACCCTCGTATGTATTGGTGTAGATGAAAGTAGCATAAATAGCATTAGCTAATTGAATTTTTAGATTTCGCCGTTTCTCATTCATGTTACCCTTGGCCATCCATCGTTGTCGCCCTGTGATTGCGCACAGTGGAATCGAGACCTGCGGGTGGTGCCGCATAAGAGATGAGAAGTTCTAAAGGAACCGAAAGCCTTAAGGCTCACGATTGAGGTGGATCATGTAGGCTTCCGCACCGTTTATCACACCCCCAGCGATGTTGGAGAAATAACCTTCGGTCAGCATTGCATTTTCAGTCTTGGCCGCTTGATTCGCCATGTGGCTAGTGAGCTGTAGTTTTTCCACCAGAGACTTTTATAACAATGGAAAATGTCAGTTACGTTGACTTTTTGATTATATTTGTATTAAATTTGCGCAACACATTTTCACCTTTGCCTCAACATCACGATGACTAATATGATTCCACGATAAACATCGACCGTGCAAGGAAACATTACTCAAAATGCGCCCGGTTTACATATAATAAAATGATATAATGGTAGCAGAATATTGTAAAAGTAATTTTAAAAAAAGGCTGTTCAAAAATGGAGGTTTTCAAATTTTTTATCCCACCTTGAGATCTAATGTCGGTTCTCTCTCATTTTATTTGGGAAATATTTATTAGCCGGTTTTTATCGTTAATCTCAATACCTGTATCATGCCTGCTAAAGTACGTATTAGTCTATGTTGGATTGATTGTCAGACACGTCCATGTTTTAATGCTAAAGGTTTATTCGTGTTAATTCCGTTGGAGATATCCAAAGATATAAATAGTATTTATTTTTTCAACACAAACAGTACTCCGCATAAATATTTCGTGAAAAAGAAATCAGTAGTTAAAATCTTAATAGAAATTTTAAAGAGACGGGTGCACAGATTTTATCATTTCAACTCTGTTCGGATTTTGTTGTCGACGTTTATAAGAGTGTTAAGTTGTAATAACTTTTCAAATTCGTTTTATATCTTAAGATGTTATGCTCTGGAAAATATCTTAAAATTTTCCAGTATTCCGATTACATATCTCACATCGTTTCCATCTAGAAAACTAAATTTATCGTTTTCTTTAGCATTCTACTTTCAATAGTAAAAATTTCAAATCCCATTTTATTTCTGCAGCTTTTAGGCATTCAATTCTGTCAGACTTCATTCGTGGAAAAGTTAAAGCTTTGTTCACTGAGGTTAAATTCGCTGTATACGTAATATTGTTATATGCAGTGTTATGCATAAAATTTATCGAATGCCTTTCACCTTAGTATCCCATGCATTTGCTCGCCTTTGATGTTCGCGACCCTTAAGCTGCGACTGGCCCTCATTTCTAAAGGGTCTCTTTACTATGTGGCTCTCTCGTCCTTCTCCTAGCCTTCCCTTGGTTAAAGCATTCAGTTTGCTGTGGTTCTGTGCGTAGGACGGCTGTTCGGATGGCTCTTCAACACCAGCGTCGTAGCGTCCTGGACATGCAAAGGCATGAGCACCATTCGAAAAACCTTAACAATAAAGGGTTCGCCGTGACCTTCACTGAGGTGAAGAGTGGGCGGACGTGAAGCATTTTTTAAGGGTTGGTGTTGGTTCGGGGAAGCAGCGGTGTTGGCGGAATATGGGGTTTCGGAGAGGGGGAGAGAGAGACAACCGGAAGGAAGGGGCATTTCCCGCGGGCGGATGGAGGTGAAGTCGGGCGGGAAGGGGGCGGAGAGGAGGGTCGAAGCAAAATGGAATTAACTCCGCAAATGTCGGTTTGCCGAGATGGATCGATTTCATTATCCGGGGCTTCCCCGGCGACTCGACGCCCGAACGAGGTGGGTGGTGTGGGGCGGCCTAGGGGTGGGAGGGAGGCTTTGAGGGCCCTGGCGATCCCCGGCCGGCGTTTCTTCCGATTCGCACTCAACAATCTTTCCCCTCAACCCTTCTCCCTTCGTTCATTCCCAGGCGATCCCCCGCCAATCCCCCCTCGACCCTCACCATGGGTTCTACCTCCCATCTCAGCGCCCACCACCCACAGTCTCGGGGGTTCAGAGGAGTAGTCAATGGTTCAATTTTCTCGTAAACGCGTTTCCTGAATCTCCTTTTAAGCTCGGTGGGGGCCGAATTCAAGTGAGAGGATAACTTGACGTGTACAAGAGGAAACCCCAGCTGTTAACGTTTCTCGCGAATGCCACAACTAAGGCTTCCATACGCGTCTGAAAAAAATATGAGAGAGAGTTGAAATTGTTAAAACGTCTCAGAAAACTGAAAGAGGCTGGGAGAATATCAATGAGAAATAACTGAAAATACATTGTGCTTTTAGTTTTTAATTTATTCTGGGGGACGGAATATGGACAAATTATTGACATGCCTGACGTGATATTATTTATTCTGACGTCAGTTACTATTTTCATTCCACTGCGCAACATTATACCGGTTTGGAATTGTCCCACGAGAAATTCCATTATGATACATCTAATTTAGCGGAGCGCATAATTCATTTGCTATAATTTACTATTAATCAAAGTTTCACAGAGTAGTTTTTTAACGGCTATTATTTCTTAAGTACAGCGTTATCGCTGTATTTAACCTTACTTTTTATCTTTGTTTACCCGTGTCTTTTCCGTTCGTCCAATTTCGGAAAGAATCCTGTTTGGTCAGCGTTCTGATCATTTGATCGTTTGAATTCTTCATTAGCATTATTTCAGTCACCGGCGGTCTTTCCCTGCGTGCGATCGTTAAAGTTCCCTTCCAAAAGTCGGAGCCCACGCTAAAGGCTAGAGAGCGGTCTCTAATTACTCGCAGCACTTTATTTTCATAGTAGGGCAAATTCTGCGCCTAGGTCAATTGCTTGATTCCCACAAGGAGTGAAACGATTGGCACTCGGCATCCCGGAGTCTCCATCGGACGCAGCATAATGGAGCCGCCGCAGCGCTCTCCCTCCTCGACGGCGGCGCTGGGTTGGGTCGACTCTCTGCGTCCTTTCTCTGTCGTTTCAACTCGCCACTACTTCCCTCCCCGGTCTCTCTTCCTCCCACTCTATCCCATTCCCTCTCCCTTCGGTTATACTCCGACCACCATTCTCCCGAAGACTATTTCGCTTCTTCGCCCCAGCAGTTTGGAGGGGGGTTAATCCCCCCCCACTCCAAAAGTGGCCCATCTTTTCAAATTTCCTCCCTCACCAGTTTACCCATTGTCTCTCCCTTTTGTCTGTCCGCTCTCTCACTTGCACTGCACTCCCACTTCTTTTGTCCCGTTCCATGTCAACTTTTCCCTCCATGTCCCTCCGAACTTGGCGACTTTCTAAATAAATTTAGTGATCCGGTGGCATCCACTTCGGTTTTGAGACTCGAGGGCGCGAGGAATTCGGAATGTTTGGAGAGCTCTTAGATGCATAAAAGTTTAATCGTTCATTTTTCGATTCGGGGTCTGTTGGGGTTACCGTCGTTCCGCCATATGCGAGAGGAGAGCGGGATAAGTGGTGGAGCTTAAAATTATATTTTGCGGTTTAAAAGTACATCCCGCATTAATGTAACTCTGTGTAATTCAGTATGGTGTTTTAATCCCTCAAAGATGTACTCAAATAATTCATTTTGCAAAATGCGTATCAGAGTATCGATTATTCTTGTCGTCGTACAGTGGTGGAATTCTTTATGCTGCTGATAAATGATGGAGAAAGGCGTACTGTTGGCATTTTACTCTGTCGTAACGTTGTAATTTTATCATTTAGACTTAGCATGTAATTTAATGCCCAAATTATGGTTCTCGCTGTACATTAATGAAAAGTTATATAAAGCTCGTCTGCCGAACTTGAGGTAAGTGCAGCAAAATTAATTTTTGATATAGGATAAAATTTGTTTATATATGTATGTGTATAATGTTTGATAAAATTTCAGGCATTCCGAAAACCTGCAATACTCCACCACCGCCATCGTCTCTTGCCGATTTCACTCATAACAATTTTACTGGGTCCCACTTGATTTCAGTTAACCTCGAGTATGACTTAGACAACTCTTCGAAGTTGGATCCCATTTACCTTGCACGCTCTACTTGCTGAAAAATATTCCCTAATAACTGAAAAATGAATACGTGGGTGTTTCCTACCCTGTACGCAACAACTTTGTAGGATGTACGACTAAAATCAATATTCAACCTTGTGTACGCTTCCTTAAATTAAAGCAATGCGAGGTTACTCTTGAGGAAGATATATTTAATTAGCAAAACATGGCCATTAAACAGAATTGTGTGTTGATTAATTTTATTCGCCGTACTTATCAATAATTATACTTAAAGGCACATGCAAAGGGAAAATTATGTAGACAAATAACTAGTAAACGTTTTTGTCACAATGAATAATTCAAATATCGTATGAATTACAATCTTTCCAGAATTATTGAAGCAATGGTCTGGTGGCAAATCTCGGCT
This sequence comes from Hetaerina americana, assembly GCF_022747635.1. Lineage (NCBI taxonomy): Eukaryota > Metazoa > Arthropoda > Insecta > Odonata > Calopterygidae > Hetaerina > Hetaerina americana. Next base: position 81,211,329 of record NW_027286874.1, read on the forward strand.
AATAGGGTATAATCGACGTAATGCACGCCTACGGGTGTAAATGACGTGATTCACGCCTTCGTTTTCTTCCCGTGAAGTATTTTCGTGATAAATATCTCCCTTCGCTTTTCGGTGCAACTTGGCAACACCAGTTGCAACTGTCCGTGTAATTGGTTAAATACTGCATGGAAATGAACAGATTACAGAAATTCCTAGTGATTGGGATTACCTGGGCGTGCGTGTTTTTGCGAAATCAAATGCAAGTCGATGTTTTGCACTATCGTGCTCTCTGTTTTAACACGGTTTAAAGCGACGGTGCAGGGCTAGTCCTCGTAACCAAAAAGATGGTTACGAGGACAAGCTCGCCCCTCCACTCGCTCAATTTAAGTGATATGATTGCCTCTGGATATTTATGTATGTATACATGTTATGCATGTATACATCCTGTATTACTCATGTCCCGTCTATTTCTCCTTTATTGAGTGAAACAGCTTCCTAACGCCATCTCCTGGCCAAAGAATCGGGGTACTTGGTTGCATAAACCCCCCGCAGATTTCAGCGTTATTTGCGTTTCCTCGATAGCTCAAGTGGTTAGAGCATCAAAAGATCCGTGGTACAAGTCCCGGTTCAGGAAATATTTTTGTCCTTGTGATCTACTGGATTCCGCCCTCTCCACCTCTCCTGTGGACGTCTTTGGACATAACTACCAAATAAATATTGTGTGGCCCCTAGCAAAACACCCCTTTCAACCCCTTGGCTGACTGGCAAACTAAATCTTGGTCATTAGCGAACCTTACTGATTTTACGGATTCCCCTCCGAATTACATTCCTACATCCAGTTCTTCCCATGCTTCTTTGATCATTTCCTCTGCATACAGGTTGAACAGCAACGGTGATAATGGGCAATCCTGCCTTACACCCCTTCCTAACACTGCCCATCCGGACTCTCCGTTCCCCACTCGCACCTGAGCATTCTGAGACATGTACAGGTTTCGGATTAGCCTTCTGTCCCTCCAATCTATCCCTATTTTCTGCAATATACTCACAAGTTTTTCCAAATTCACTCCATCAAACGTCTTTTTGAAATCTACGAAACAGGCAAATACGTCCTGATTGTATCTTATATTCCTCTCTCTTGGTGATCTCATTACTGCAATGGCATCGTTCGTGCCTCTCCCCTTCTTATAAACCCCAACCGATGATCCCCTAAGTAATCATTTTCCTTGCTCTCCATCCTTTTGTTGATGATCCTGAGTACCACTATAGCTGCATGGGAAATCAAACTTATTGCTCTGTAGTCCTCATATGATATAGCCTTTATCTTTTTGGAATAGGAACTAACTCTGATCTCACAAAGTCTTCCGGCCAGATTCCTTTCTCATAGATGCTACGAATCAGTGCATATAGACTCTTTCTCCCACATTTTCTGAAACCTTTTGTTAGTTCCGCAGGAATGCTGTCCACCCCCACGGTCCTCCTTTGATTTCATCTCCCTTAATGCCCATCATATCTAATCGTCGAGTATGCCTGGACCTAAGCTATCTTCATCTACGTGTACTTCATATTATTTTTCTGTTTAAATTTGCTAGCGAGAGTTCTTTACCATACAGTTCGTTTATGTATTCCTTTCATCTCTCTTGGATCTTCTCTGTTTTGAGTATTATATTACCCGACTTATCTCTAACTGTTAGCTTAGATCTTCCCTTTTTACTTCCCGATAATGATTTAAGGTTGATGCATAGCGCACAATTTTCACCTTTCTTCCGCTAACTTTCCATATCCTCGCACTGCGTCTTCCACCATGCTTGTTTTCCTTTATTTGTTGTCTGTCTCAATCTATTGTTTAACTCTTTCTACTTTCTTCTGCCTAGCTCTGTGTTTACATTCTTCCATTTTCTTTTCTCATGTATCTTTCTAATCATCTCATTCGTCATCAATGGGTTCCTTCTCCTTTTCCCATTAAAGGTTCCTATAGTTTCATTTGCGGCTTTCGATATCCCTTTTTTGATGTGATCCCATTTTTCTTCAATAGTACTCAGCTCTTTACTCTCATCCATAATTTTCTCCACAGTATGCTCGTACTCTTTCTTTATCAATCCAGTTAATGTTTCAACATTCCATTTCCTAACACCCCCCCCCCCTGCCTTCCCTTTTAGAAACGGACGCTACACTTCATAACTACTAAAATGTGGTCGGAGTCCGCATCCGCTCCCGGGAAGATGTGCGAATTGATCGCACTGTTCCTAAACCTGTTCCTGGCCAGAATATATTCTTATTGATACCTTTCTGAATCACCTGGCATTTTCCATGTGTACCTACGCCATTTGTAGTGTCTAAACCAAGTTTAGGTGATGACTAACCTTGTTTCCTGCAGAACTCAATGGATTTCTCCCCGCTGTTATTCCTCGTTCCTAAACCGTAGTGTCCCACCTCATTGCCGTCTCTTCCTTCGCCTACCATCGCATTCCAATCCCCCATCACTATGAAATGCTTCCCTGCAGGAGCACGGTCCTCTGACTGATTGTACATCCTATCGACCTCTTCCTCCTTATGATTGCTCGGTGGCATGTATACCTGAACAATGGCCAAGTTCGTCGGTTCTGCTTTTATCTCTATTGGTAATATCCTATCCATTGCTTTTTCTATGTTGACTACGCTTCTTCCTACCTCTTTGTTCAGTATTATGGCATATATATATATATATATATATATATATATATATATATATATATATATATAATTAGTGATCGTGGACCCGCGTTTCGCTAATTCAAGGGAGGGTCGAGGAATTCGAAGTGGGTGTGCGATAGTCAGTCTGGTCGTTTGCTTTCCCGGATGCGTCGAGAGTGGTTGGGACACACGGAGCCTAAGTGGACGACGAAAAATGAAAAGAGTGGGAGCGTTGTGAAATTATGTTTTCGCCATGGGACGTCCTCGACGTCGCGCGCTCGCCTTCGCCTACCTCGGGTCGTATGTGTGCGCGCGCCGCTTAACATTTTTTTTAGAATGTCGTGTACCTTCCGTTCCCCTGTCGCATTTTGGTTATTCAGAGCTTTCTACTCGGCTCCTCTCGTCTCCTTCCCCTCCCGTCTGCGGTCAGCTCAATGGAATTTTTCTCTTTCCTTTTTCTCATTAGACTCCCCCCGTCTGCCATCCATCTCTGTATTTGACTCTCCGTGTGTCTGCGTCTCACTCCTGCTAATAAAATTTACGTATTTTACTCTCTTAGATTGGTGGAGTTTTTTTAATTTTTCACATTATGTTTTTTGCTGATGCGTAATGAGGATCAACGTTTCATCGTATATGAGCGCTATTTCGTGGATGTCCGTGGTCATTATGCAGTCCCCGTTTTAATTATAGTTTTTATTCCTGGTTGCGCTAGTTTCGTATTTTTCGTTTTAATTATCTCGTTCCATCTCAAATCGTTCCTCTGTGGACGAGATATTTCCTCTATCTTCCCGTAATGCTACCTTAAAACATATAAATGCCTTTATCTCCAGCAAATATGAATAATTCGCTCCTTGACCTCTGGCCTATAGTTTGTGGTTATTGAACGTTTTAAGGCATGGATTGCGCTATGAAATAAGTCAAGCTATAAAGCTTAAAATCCTTGAATATAAGTGTCTTAATTATTGATTTATCCGGTTTGGGAAAGAGTTTTAAACCACCCGTGTTTCGAGTAAACTCTATCTTCCGTGTGTTGTTGGAACTAAACAATTAATTGTTGATTCCTCATGAAGATAATAAATATTGCTTTTAAGCGCGTGTCATAAGTCTGTCTTCAATAAATGGCACTGTCACTGGATATAATTTTCTTTGAGTCAAGTTTGACAGAAATTATTGTTTGTATGGAGGTGAGCCTCTAGCATAGAGAAGCTTGAATGCCATCAATTCACAGTGCATGGATCATTTGGGTGTCCGGTTTTCATGCAACATGTTTACATTTATTCAAATTTTTTCCTCTGTCCATCTTGTGACACGTCTGTATTTTGCATTTAGTTCAATCAGTATCTCTTAATACTGATATACTGATACTAATAATCTTTGATCAACCAGCGTTCTCTCTATCTCTTAATACTTCTTTGATAAATCAGTTTTAGGCAAATTTAGAATGAAATTGGTGGTTTATTATTTCAATAACGTATGTGTTTGTATGATATGGATTCAAAAATGTTAGTTGACTCTATGTGAATAAACCAATAAAGGAGAATATAAGATGGTTTCAAATGCGTTATTGCCGCTGATAAACCTTAAACAAAACCCCTCGTTAATCCTTTTTAATTGGTGTTTTTGGCTTAGGTTTACTGAAAAAAAGTTTGGAAATAGTACTTATTAACCATAGTAGTTCTAACTAACACAAATTGACGACCACGTCTGTCAATTTCATGATTAAATCGAAATGTCATCTAATTTCGCATTTGCACTGGTCCTCTAGTCATTTCTAAGTTGATCATGACGAAGTTGCTCAACATGTTCAGCGTTCTCACAGGTATATTGAGGTGCAAGTTCTGCATACATGCTACACTGCTCTATGCTTAATTGGGCGTAATATTGGGGATTAGCGTGAGATAGGTTGGTATGTGTCGGATTTCAGCGAGGAAGAATACTTTAATTGATCTACTAATTTTTCACCCATCTACTTGATTGATTATAACATATTTACCCGTATTATATGCAGCATAAGCTTTTTATACGCTCCAAAATTGATGGGCAGGTTTTGCCCTTTTTTACTGTAATTGTGTATTTCACATTAAAATTAACATAGAGTTATCATTTCCCGATATGTTCTCATCTAATGATGAGGTTTGAGACGTAGGGTTCTAGAGCTACCGACCACGGTAGCCAAGGATGGTCAATGAGGTCGTGGACGTTCACTTCAGTAGTTGCAGTTCCAAATCCTATTTAGGCAAGAATTGTTCACTTTTCCCTGGCGCGTATCTAGCCTACGCGACAGCCCGATTGAATGAAGACAGAGAATTTGAAAGGGACAAATTGATAGTATTTTGTAAGAGCATCTTAGTACTATGCTCTTAGGTGCAACACGGGACCCGAAAAACATTGCTGAGAGAAAGCTCTTCTAACTTTTCAAAATTTTAGTTACAAAGGAACGTGAGGGAGCTATGAGTCCACCTGCGAATCCTGTTAGACCCTACCTCCGTCCAGTATTAAACACGACAATTTTAACTTGCTCTTTATTATTGGTCATTGTAAGATCCGAAACCAATCCTCAACTGCTGCTGCTTCATCCCTACTCTAGCCTTCTTAAGGGATAAATCCTTATCTATTTGCCTATTTATCGGAAACGACCCATTTATCGTTACCCCACCATGCCTCCCGTCTCTACTAGTTGGATTATTCCGATCCCCAAAAATCCCTTAGCTCTTATTCTTCCCAATCCACCTCTCGCCCGCACCGCCCGCCCTTTCTCCCTTCCCCAACGCCGGTCTTCCCCACCCCCGTTCCCACATCAAACCCAATATCGAGTGGTACTTGGATTGATTAAAAAAATCGCCGCTTCCTCCCTGAGCTTTATTGACCCTCTTATTCCTCCTTTTCTCTCTTGCCCTTCCTCCAGCGTTTCGCCTCCCGATTTACACATTTTCGCATATTTCTTGCCTCCCCTCAGCGGTTATTCCACAAGGGCTTGTATTCCGCCGGCGTTTTTTCCGTTCTCTTCAATGCCCCGCTCTCTCCCTTCCTCACTCTCTCTCCGCCGACCCTTTAATTAGTCCCCATGCATTTATCTTTTTCCCCTCTTCCTCACGCCGCACTCGCCCTGTTTATTCCCTCCGCTCCACCTCCCGCTGATCGAGCAGGGACGGAAGCGGCAGATACCTGGTCGCTCCATCTAATTTTCATCACTCTCTGAGAGCTGGGGATCGGGAAGGAGGGGCCATGTGTTGAGAGGCGGCAGGATTGCCTCCTGGACTGATCGTCTCTTCCATTTGATATTAGTTGCGTGCGCGTGTGGCTGATTTCTTTATCGCGGGATTGATTTGGTAAAGGGATGGCTTACGCGTGACTTGGTGCGAATGGACAGATTCGGAGGGTCGCGGCCGTGGTGGATGTGGGAGATCGTCTTTTGAGTCCAATAGGCTTGCGGCTGGACCGGAGAAGGAAAATGGCAATGTTGGAAGAGTTTTACGAAAAGAAATACAGTTCTTCTGCCAGGAAAAGCTAAAACTGCCCCTGGTGTCTCTTCAGCGGGGGATGAAGTTAGGAGGAAGAGATAGAAAGTTAAAGTTGCTAAGTTTCTTCTCCCTCCATTTGACCCTCAAGCCCAAAAGAAAGGTCAAGGTTTTTGCGACCAAATCGACGTTCACCGAAGGGAACTATGTGCCTGTGTATTTGTTAAAAATCAAATCCACGGCGTCTCCTTGTTTGAGCGTATGGTCTCGAAGTTGGGTAAATAGGTCCGGTTTAATTAATATTGGAGCTTTTAGCTGTGGGAGCCGCCTCACTGCTATTAGCTCTCTGGCCTTAGGGTGAAAAAAATTTGACCTTTAGCTACTTCCCCACGTAAGGTTGACTAGACCTCCTCTAACATCCCGAAATACCGTCTCGTTTAATAATGTGTGGAGGCCCTGTTCACTGCTGGAAGTGAATTCTTCATTAGATCGTTTAGGCCGGGTGATTGATCGTTCTATCGTGGTACTAATTCCATGCGTTGTGCCTTCCTCTTTATATCCCACTCCATCCCAGAGAGGCCGTGTTTTTTTTTCACGGATGCCCTTATATGGCGTTGATTCTACGTAGACTCCCACTTAAACAAAAACAAATCCCGAGGCCCGGGCCGCCGCGCGTAGCATGTGTTCCTCCCTGCCCATCCCTCTTTCCCCTCACCCCCTCTTCCACCACTAGGTCCAATCTCTCACTTCCATTATCTAATCAGATGAGCCCCTATCGTTATCCGGTTAATATCCTCGTAGCGGTGCGCCGGCGGAAAGAGTAGTGGAACGGTTTCGTAAATGAACGTTTTTGAAAAATGATGGGAGGAGGTCGGTGTGTCCGCGCCAGGGAGACCGTGAGAAGGGGGTAGTGGAGAGCGGGTTTGAGGAGGGAAAAAAGGGAAATAAACCTGTAGGGTTTATCTCTGAACCCCTTTCTCCCGCCCTCCCAACGGGGTCTGCCCTTCCCCTTCCCATGGGCGAGCCAGCTCGGAGATCGTCGCGTAAAAAATCTGCGTTTAAATAAAGCTGCAATAACTCCTGAGGACTCGTTTCCTACACCCAACCACTCCAAACCTCTCCCTCCTTCCCCTCCTCACTCTCGCCCACGCACACTCCGCAGTACCCCTCTCACTCTCAGTCGAGTTTCTGATTGTCTCCTCACTCGATTATATTTCCCTTTCCATGTTTACCGTTCGCTCGTTCGCCGCAGCCGGACCATCTAAAAACTCATCTCATTCCTTTGTTCTCGTCCTCCCTCACTTTCTCCCTCTCGACTGTTGCAGTTGGCAAATACTGTTACTCGCTACTTTTGCCTTCTGTTAATCAAGTTCAGATTGTGAATGTACTCATCTGTAATGTGTACTTCCACGCTCGTTTGCTTTTTGGTATTCCCTGTCCAAATTGTTCGAATTTCTGATTCTGGAAAGAGGTGGCCGCTTTTATTACGCATAGTCCGTGCCTCAAGAAAGCTCAAATTTTATCATTTCCTCTTTTGCAATTTATAATTTATCACAGGGAATAGGTGGAAAAATAGTTCATAGTACCCAAATTTTATCTCAATATGGTAAAGACATTAGGCCGGCAAGCATATGCATAAAAAGAACATGGCGAAGATGAAAATAGCATAGGTCAGGCGTACTTGGTTGCGAGACAGAAAGGCCTCCAAGTGAATTGAGATAAAGTCCGTGGGGGTAGGCAGCATTCCCGCGGAACTACTTAAAGGTGTGGGAAAAGTTGAAGGAATATTTTTATTTGCTATTTCCTAGTATTTATGAGGGAGGAAATCGGCCGGAAGACTTCATCAGATCAGTGTTAGTTCCTATTCCCAAAAAGGGAAAGGCAGCAATGTGTGAGGACTGCAAAACGATAAGTCTGATTTCGTACGCAGTTAAAATGGTTCTCAGAATAATTAATGTGAGGATGGAGAGCAAGGCAAATGGTTGCATACTACAGGGATGATCAGTTTGGATTCAGAATACGGAGAGGCACGCGTGATGTCATAGAAGTAATAGAGTCGGTCTTACTAGATAGGACCATAGAATACAATCAGGATGTATTTGTCTGTTCCGTATACCTCAAATAGGCGTGTAGTATAGTTAATTGCGTAGGATTTAATATTGCTGAAGATATGAGTAGATTGGAGGAATAGGCGACTTATCTGCAACCTGTACTAAAGTCAATCAGGTGCGATTAGCGAATGGACTTTCGGGGTGGGCAGTGTTAAGAAGAAAAGGGTTTTTTTTATCCCCCATGCTCCTAGCGTATATGTGGAGCAAATGTAAAGAGGCATTGGAAGAACTAGAGATGGTAATAAAAGTCAGTGGAGAATTCATAAAACCAGGTAAGTTTGCGAATAAGCAAGATTTAGTTTGCTAGTCATCCAAGTCACAAGGCTCACGAGAAAGAGGAAAGTTAAATTAAACATTAAAGTAGGAGTTCAGAAGCTAGAGCTAGTTGAACAGTTTACATATATCGTAAGTGTTTCAGGCCAAAATGGTGAGCGTATTACGGATATAAGAAGAAGAATTGCTTAAGGCGAAGAAAGCTTAACAAGAAAGAAGGAATTGATTTGGACGTGGAGTTAGGATTTTCAGAAAAGGCTCGTTAAAACTATCTAATGAAGCGAGGTTATCTGCGGCTTGGAAACAGGGTCGTTGAAGCAAGGCGATAGGCGTGGAGTGGAGCCTTTACCAATGTGGATGTGGAGAAGCATGGAAAAGATGAAATGGACAGAAAGGAAAACAAACGAGGAAGTGTAGGGCGCGGTGAGGAAGAGATGGTATTATTGGGAGAAATCCAGAGGAGGCAGGGAAGGGTGGCTCATTTCGTTATTCTGGCTCTGCGGCCCTTTGAACGCACCGTAACTACGCTTCATGGCATGTATAATTGCTCTCCCTGCTATCTTTACCTCTTGTATGTTTCGTCTCTGTTGTTGGGTGAAACTGCTTATTCATCTCTTGGCCAAAAATTGGAGCTCTTGGTTGCATAAATCCCCCGCGAATATGAGTAGTAATTATGATTCCTCGATAGCTTAATTAGAGCATTGACTCGGCAGCTCGAAGTTCCGGTTAAGGAGATATTTTTCTATTTGGAATCCGTTCCCTTCCATCTTCCCCACTAACCTTGTGTTTGCCCTTTATGCGTATTTTCATCCCTTTTCCCTACATCAATAGCCGTGTGAATATGTTTGCGCCGTTTGTTGGATTTTCGTGCGTGCGTACTCATCGGATATACCAGGGAAGTGGAAAATATGAAGGAGCCGGTCAAGATTTGTATGTAGAATGCACTTTATGTGATGTGGATGTTCTTTAGAAGAAGGTTGTGAGTTTTTAGAGACCATTAAAATTCGGCCGACAAAGAGGTTAGACTACCTGTTATAATCTATTTGCTTTCCAAACTCGTCCGGAAGGATTCGTCTCAACGCTTTCCCCTATCCCTCTCCTCCCCCCCCTCTCCCCCCTCTCCTCCCTCTCCACCACCTCATTCTCCCGGCCACAACCGTGCAATTACGGTTTTCTTCTTGATCGTTACCGCTTCTTCCGCCCCTTTTTTCCCTCGCCATTATTCTCGTCTGCTGCCCGGCTTCGTTGCTGCCGCGGGGGTTTGCTTGATTGATACTTCGGTCTCCCCTTCCGTCCCTCGCCGGGTTAACTTTTCCCTCTCCATTTCGTTCTATCTCGCGGCCGCCAACGATGGGGTTATGGTGGAATCGGAGGGGAATGGTGGCGATCCGCCAGTTAAATTTATGGGGCCGCCCCGCAGATTGACGGCGTTAGCGCGGGGAATTTCTTCTCCCCCTCGGCTCAGCGATTCGGCTTTGGGTGAGGGGTTGATTTTGAGAATTGGGTAGGTTTTAAGTCCTTTCCCCCTCACCAGGCTCCATTCTCCATTTCTTCATTTTTTTCCCGGACGTATTACGGGTAGAGAATTAGCAACTGAACGAGATGCATATTCCCCCATGGTGTCGCCCGACGTCCTCGTTCTTTTGCGGCCCTCATTTTCTCGCGCCCTAACCTCTTCTTCTGGATGGCAGCCTCTCTCCCTCATCAACCCTTTCCAATGCTCTAATTGCAGTATATTCGACCACAGTCGCAACTTTTCCGTTAACATTATTTTTTTTTTCGCTAGACTGTCTCCGAAGAGGAAACGATTTTCAATGAGTTAAGCACTCTGGGCAATCGGAAAATCGGGTGTACATTTTTTACTCGCTCGATAAAGCCTCCTCCGGTGTAAGTTTTACAGGCGTCGTTATTATTAATTCTCCTTGAAAATTCGTTTCTTTGATTCTTGCTCGCTTTTATTTCGATATCAATGGCTATCCAATCCGATAATGATATATCGCCGTTGCTGCGGTTAATGGATGATTGGACTAATCTCCCGATGCGGCCGACGAAATTAATTTCGATTACCTTCGGGTGTTCAATTCTAGCGCTGCCTCCCCCTAATATCCGGTTCCGATTTTTATGAATGGCTCCGACCTGATTAATTTATAATTCTTTTTCTCTTGCCGATATTTTTAATCCTGTAGATCTCTATAATTTTCTGTCGGTGATATTGTTCTTAACTGAATTCCATGTCAATTTGGATGTGATCTTCAATTTTAATCTTTGGAATCAGTAAGATATATTGTAGATAGATATTCTGTTTTGTCGAGGGGCAGTATTGATAGCTCTTTTTATTCCTAGTACTCAGTTATAATATATCGTATGGTTATATAAAAGTGTATTCGTAATGTATGTACTAAATCCGATCCATCACAAATCTTGCCATTGTCAAACGCATTTCATGACTTGAATATCACCCGTCCCATTACCCATTGTACTTCATATTTTAAGTTGATGATGCAAGGATTAAAAGTTCATCCATGTTCTCATGTTATATATCCTTGGTGCCTTTGGCTAGTATATTTGCAGTCATTGCATGTGGTTCCTGAAAATTAAATCGCTCTGTTAGTAGTGACTCGGTGTTGGGGCATGTTCGTGTAAATTAGGGTAACCTTCACTTTGTATTGATTAGCTGGGTGGAATACCAAATAAGCCCGTTAATGGATGACAGTATTGATATATGTTTTCATGCAGCCGTTGGAGTTTGCTCTTGAAGTTAATGCAAATCAGGTTTTTCTTTTACTGCAGTTGTTATGTTCGTTATGAAATAACTTTGTTGAATTTATCATTGCAAGCGTACGTAACATTAAATATATTTCATTATTTTTAAATTTCGTCCGTGTCTCAGGATGTGTCTGCTTCATAGTAATATTTTCTTTTGTGCATTTTCACATTCCATTTCCGACACTCCGCTCTGATTTAGCGATTTTTGTTGTACTTTGGACCACGTTTGAAAATGTAAGATTAGTCGGGTTTCAATGAGGCCTTAATCTGTTGGATTCACTCATCGTTCCGCTCCACTGTATTATTGGCCTCGATCGATGGTCATCCTGCATTTCGGAATGTAACGTTTTTACACGCTTAGAAATTGATTCGGGGATAGAAATGACGACGTCGAACGAATTCTTACATATCCGTAGGAGCACCCGTCACATCTGCCTGAGTGGACGTCGATCTCCTCGGGTTCTCTCTCCTTCTCCGTGGAATGTGATCAAACATTTATTAGCCTCCGGAATAAATCCGGATGATATACAATCGAAAGGGCACTGAAATCCCCATAGCTCGTCCGCGTTCGTCCTCTTTTACATTTTCTCCCTTTCTCATTTGTGCCGTGGGTGATGGTCCACGCGATTTCCTCCGACCGAAAACCCCCCTTGCCCACCACCCCACCCGTCCATCCCCATTCCTGAAATTTCGGAATCACCACCATCCTCGCGTCATTCCCCTTTTTACTTTCAATGGGTTCATTATATTCCGTCCTCTCTCTCTCTCTCAAGCTATGTTTTTCCCTCTCTTCTCCCTTTTCTTCTTTACCCACCGCCCACACCGCACCTTCCCCTCCCCCTCCGCCCTTCCTCCACCTCTCTCTCCTTTCCCCGCAAACTAGTTCGAGAGCCTTTCACTCACGTCCCCTTGGCCAACTCCTTGGCAAACTTTTTGAGCGCCAGACGAAGTGCCTCCGAATCGTCGCCCGGCCTCGTGAACTCCCCTCTTTCTCTCCAGCATCCCCCCCACTCGTCCCCTTCCCACTCCTCTTCTCTCTCCTCCGCTTCTCATCTTCTTCTCGTTCTTCACATCCTTCCCCTTCTCTTTCGTTTCCTCTCTCCCTTCAGAGCCGCCGCCCGCCGTGGCTTTATCCCCGCGCCCTTCTCCCGCCACCCGGAGCCCCCTCCTGCCCCGTGGCGTCTATGCTTTCTCACCTCTTCCCCCACTTGGAGATGCCTCACACGAAGGATCACATGAGAGATCCGGCCCACTCACCCACTCGCCACCCCTGCCACCTACACTTTCCAACTCGAACATGGTGCGGTAGGGTAAATAAATAATAAAAGAAAATAACCCTGACACCACCTACACAATGCACACTTTTTCAATGGTAGTGTGTGAGAAAAATTCCGGTACACATGTTGAAACCAAGATGGCCAATGCGCAGTTCGTAAAATTCGATCCGTTCACGTTATGTGAATTAAAAAGGTTTGTTAAAGGGCATTTCCGAAATTGTCCATTTTTCATGCTTTCACTGGGATATTTTGTAATAATGCGCGGCGCACAGAGAGAATTTTCAACCAAAGGGTTATTATCTTTTATTTTATTTTCCAAGGATCCACTTATTTATGCTTGCGAATTCAACTTTCATCCTTTTTAATTAACTCTTCTTTAATTTGGAATTACGCGTTGGCGGAATAATTGTTGCCGCTTCTCTCATGAATAGAATGGCTGGTCATTTCGTCAGCTACATATATACTGGCATGGATTACCTAGTTACCTGGTTACCCAGGCAGTACTTTTGCTTCCGTTTAATAGTATACGTACACAAGTAAACCTTGCAGGGTCAGGGCTTAAAAACACTGCGTAAAAGTACGTTCTCACTTTCATTTGATGGATATACGCTGTATGTTATCTTTATGAGTCTAAACTTTCTCATCCTTGTAAAACGTTTTTCAACATTATCATGGGTTAGCTATTTTAGGATTACGATTACTCTGTGGCGGTACTCCATTGCTTATTCTGCGGTGTTACTAACTGCTATTATTTTCATGTCCTCTTAGATATGCATAAACTATTTTTGGCTACATAGTATTTTTTAAGGTTTTCTTAGATGCTTTCCTTTGTCTAGTTCCATGCATATTTTCTAAATAATTAAGTTATGATTATATCTCAAAATTGTACGTCATCCAGGGAGTGTCATTTTCATTTATTTCGTGGTAATATACCTGTATGTATTTAAAAAAGGCATGATTAAGAAACGGCTCCACAATTTGCGGCAACATTTTGCCATCGTCGGGATTCACGCTAGCCTAATGTTTAGTGGTTTTGCTATAAAACCTGTCGTCGGAATACGTCGTGTTTTCCACTCTTTATTTCTTAACACCGACACTAAACACTTCGCTAGCGGTCGAGTGGAAGATTCCGATTCGCCAAAATGCGAGGTCGGCTTTTCGTTAGATATCGAAGTAGCTCACACCCTTTTACGGGCAGATTTATACTAGCGATCGAGTGCGGTCCTCCACTTGGTGTGCAAAGTGGAACCTTGGATGCCACCAATAGCTTTCAATGGCCGTGAACTACAGATGACGTTCAAAAATGCCGCTTCGAAGGACGGGTTGGTAGAGAGTGGAATGGTGTGTGCGAGTGTTGTGTGGAGAGGTGTCGACGAGCGGCAGCGGCGACGGTGGCTGGGAAAGGGTCGTATTGTGGAAGGATGAAGGGTGCGAAGGGCGCCGCCGGGGAAACTCGCACGCCCTCTTGCTTGTGGGTCGGTTTGGAGGGCCGTGGAAAGACGAGAGTGGATTCTTGAGGGGAAGAGGCGGGGCCAGGCGTGATGGTTTCAGGGGAGGAAGAAATGGGGAATGAAGAAACCGCCAAGTTTTCTCAGCTATGGACAAGGGGCGGCCTTGATAGGGAGATAAAAGATACTATAGACGCCTATTTGAAGAATTAATCATGATTTCATTTTTACGTTTTGTATTGGGAATTGATCTCATATATGAGTAAAGAGGTGAAGAATGACTAGTAAAAATATTAATTTGGAGCATAGCGGAGCTGTATGGATATGAAACCTGACCTTTGAGGCAAGAGGACCATCTTAGAAAGAGGGCTTTTGCGCTGTGGGTGTGGCCAAGGGTGGATATTACAATTTGGACTGAGAGGAAGAAAGGTTGTGAAATTTAGAACAGGGGGTTTAAAGAGAGGAACTTGTTTGGGGAAATCAGAAAAAGGCGGAGGAAGTGGATGGAGCAAGTATGGAGCGGTTGAGGGATGTTGAAGGCCGAAATTGACGGAAGGATACATAATGAGCGGGTAGAGAAAATAAAGTTAGAAATTATGTTGGATAAACAAGAGGAAGTGCTCGTGATATGTAGGTATTAGTATTATTGTAGGTATTACTGTCAGAAACCTATTTTGTTTGGTAGAATATATTTATTGATTGAACATTATTATGCATAAATATCTCAGTGTAACAATCATTCGCCTTAACCTAAACTCAAACCTCGATCTCTCGATTTTCAGCTAAGTGTAAAACATTGGATTTTCAGCGTACATCAGCGGATGACTCCGTTAAAGTCACTTTCGTGGCACATCCCGCATTTCTCTGAACATAATTGTGATACTTTAATGGTACATTCAAATTAAGTTGCGAATTTTTATATTTTACAAATTACTATTCAATTTTATGCTAAGTATGCTGCTATCATGTTGCCTATTGTGTGTTTGTTATCCTATTCGGAGGGAATTGATTGTTTTCATGACATTTTGTAATGAGAAATACATTAAAAATGAGAAGTCTTCTTAATTTATTTCCAAAATATTAAAACTGTTCCTGCAATCGGTCTTCTCTGTCTCGTGCGCCTAAAGTATATTTAACGCGAGCTACGTTCGCTACTCCTGTTAAGCATGGGAAGAATATTCAGTGTGCATATTCCGTTTTCTGATTTGTAAATATGTAATGCCTGTATAAATATGTTGTGCGGGTCTTAGTATGCTCGCATTATTTTTTCTTTTTGTGTATTGTAAACTTCTTGGGGCCTTCTCATTTTGAATTCCCACATTTTTTTCATTCTTCGCTTGTACAAACGACGTTCCTAATTCTTAATTTTGTATATAAAATTTCTTTAGAGCCTTCCAAGTGCGTAAAATACATTTTCGGATACTAACCGACAAATTGTCGATTAGAAGTTATTATTTTTCTGTTACGAGACAGTGGTGCAAACAGTTATCTTTCGTATATGAACTGTGCGCAATTTTCCTAATTCATATGCATTTAAAGGCGAGTGTTGATTTGTACCGCAGGTACAAAATAAACTCTTCTCCAGTCTCTGAAATATAATTAAAGGAACATTTTTACATAGGCCACCTGCGTCCTTCAATTAACGTATACCCCAACGGAAGAAAAAAATGTTCACCTCGCCAATGTATTAAGGTCTTTCATAAAAATTTTAAAGCGCGCTTCCAGTGCGAGATGCTAACCATTCCGGCGCACAGAGAATGGAGTCGGCCAGCGAAGCAAAAATGTTTTGCCACCGTCGTGTTCCCGCTCCGGCTTAGTAGGCAGGCACCCTTTTATCTCCCTCACCACCGCATTCCTCGGACCGCGGACGAGGAAGGAGGCGTGGCCACATACGGTGCGTGGGGTGTTGCGAGGGGGAAGGAGAATACGGAAAGAAAGGAAGGGATGGAGGGCGAAGGGCAGGCGGACTGCGGGAAGTAAATGCGTGAGCGCGGAGGGGAGAGGGAGGAGGCGAGCGAGAGAGATCTTATTGAATAAGAATGAGGTGCTGGGGTGAGAATGGTGGTGGTCGGATAAGGAAGCGGATAAGATCTCGCCCTCTCCCCTCCATCCATCGCTCGCCGTTCTCCATATGAGGGGTGTGGGTGTGCCCTAGGATGGGGAACAGGAGAATGGAGGGATGTGGGTGTGAACGGACGGACGAACATTCGGGCGCGCGCGCAAGTCTCCAAGATTAAAGGCGTCGGGAGGAAATGTGTATGCCGTACGCGGGATGAGAGGAATGCGAGCAGTGCGAGGCGATTCGGGCAGTGTGGTGGATCCACGTTCAGTAATTGTTCTGAATTGTTTTCTGACAAGATCCATTCCCCGACGAGCAACTAGTTTCAAAATTTCATCTCAGATCTCTCTCCCTTTGCCCTGACAGCAGTGTTTCCGAGTAGACATTTTTTTCAAGTTTCAGAGCTTCGCGTGCTTTCCTGAGATGCGTTTTGAATAATGTGAATTTAATTAGCGTCAGCACAGCGTTTAAGTGTCTATCCAAATGACATCGTCGTTGGGTGTTCTGAAGGATTCCATTACATCCAATGTGAAGGGTTTGGATTTGTCGTCTTGTGTTGAGTTTTTGAGTTTACTCACATCCGAGTTTACTGAAATTCGTAGCCTAGAGATCGGCTGACTTGAAATGGATGCGATATAAATATGAAATAGTAGTGTCAGGTTTGATCGTTGCTCTTGGGCAGTCAGATGGAAGAACGGATGGTGGAATGAGAAAAAGTTGCTGGAGAGATGAAATATCTAATTCGAGGTACGTTATTCCTCGCTGGGAGGGGGGGGAGCTATCGCTTCTTATTGGCTTGCTCCTACCGTATAAACATATGTAAATTATTCGAATAAAGTCGTAAATAATCACAAAACACAAAGTCTGGATATTTACGTTCTCTAGTCGCCTAATGCGCCATATCAGCGAGAATTATGAGTAACTAATGTTTCAAGTTAATTTTTACCAAGATTTATCGCTCACCCATGCACTAAAGCACCCTTTCTTCCCTTCCTTATCTCTCGTTTTCCCTGCGCTATGTAAATGTTAGATATTAAGTACCTGTGCAAACGAAAAAGCTCTAAAATTAGCATATATCACTTGCCGCGCAAATTCTGCTCATATCAAATAATGTATCTCAGATTCCTGGCCTCTAATATAGTATGTGCCAGATTTATTTTCCACGATCATTTAGTGAAAGCAGCTGTTAGTACTGAAAGGAAGGAATCTCTCTCCGTTGGGTGATATGCTTTATTATCTGCAATAGTCGCCAACGGTCAGAAATAAAATATATCGTGTAAATAATTCATTTAACTTATTTACTTAGTAGTTGAACTTATTGATGTTCATTAAGTGATGGTATTTAGGTTTGTGTAATCTCGTAGAGTCATCTCTCATGATATCGGAACTAATATTGAGAAGTCCGTAGTGTTCTGCTATGTACGTATTCATCTATGACGTGTTTACCGAAGAATGCTCACAATAAAGCCTCTTCGGCTGCGTCATTCTATAAAGGAAATGCCTCCTTCCGGGGTATCATAAAGGAAAAACTACCGGCCTCAGCATTGTATAATATTCCTTTCGAGGAGGATAATTTGTCTACATCGCTCTCTGGTACGTTTTTGCCGGTTTATAGCATTTCCGTGGCTTTGCGAATTTGCTCGCGGCCTGCGAATAAAGAATGGCTCGATATCCAGTTTACGGCAGGTCTTCCCTTCAACTCCTTGGATATATCATTTCCTCGCCCATCGGTCTTCTCAGCTACCCCAGCTCGTTCCCAAGCGCGGCGGCAGAAGGCGGAAATGGACTGAAGGGAAGAAAATCCAGAGAATTGAGAATATGAATGGTGATTGACAAGGACAAGGGTTTCGTGGAGAATGGCAAAAAGCATTTTGTGAGCGAGGCGGAGGTTTGAATAGGAGGAGGGACGGGTAGGCAGGAATGAGGAGAAGGGACGGAAAAGGGTGGAGGCGGTCCAGTGTAGCTTGGGGAGTCAGGGTTTTCAAGGTGGGACCTTCGAGAAGGGTCCAGGCGAGTTATGGAATATATAGGTCGTCAGCAGCATTCCTGCTACTGATAAAAAAAAACCTTCCGCATTTCCTTCCGGAATGGAATTCCGTTACGTCACGAATTTCACTGTCCTCTGAGTCGAGTGACGGTACTTAGGTTGTACCCATGCCTGGATGCAAGAAATCAGGGAAGCATTCCTTCGTTTCGCTCTGCATATGCTTTAGATGGGCGGAGTGATCAAGCGTTTGGATTTAAACTATTTTTTCTGGAATCAAGCAAGACCCTTGCTGGGTTTGGCCGTTTTTTCGGTGTCTGGTCAAATGTCATAATTGTGATTTTATGTCTCGGCTACTTTTCTGCCTGATAGCCTGATTTTTATGCCAGGTTAGGATACATAAATTATTCATTTGCATCGCATTATTTTCACCGCTTGAAAATTTAAGGAAATGGAATCTTGATTAGCAATCTTAGGTCTCTTGTATTGTTTATCTTTGCCAAATTTACTCAGTCCATAGTTTATGCTCACACTCACGTAACCAACCATTACATTTCGGTCACATGCGTGAGCGTCTACCTCCATTTATGGGGAGGTTCTGTCATAAATGTGACTTGAACAAGTACTGCAGTGCGAAGCGATAAGAAAAAAACGGTTTACAATATGTTAATATGTTTATATAATGCTTATCTTAATTTTTTTCTTTTAGAACGTCTTTAGGAACAAACCTCCATTAAAATGGACATTTGACGAACCCATTTCCTCAGGGACTCGAAAATGACTAAACCAGACTTTCCGTTACATAGTAACCGGAAAATAAGAAAAGATATTTTCTTGTTCTTTCTAATCTTTGTTGCATTCTCTACTTCATTCAGAAAATCAAAGTCGCTGGTGTTTTTCAAATGCCGCATGAAAATCATAAACATTAAAATCTTTTTTATCTTTTAGGGCCAGTACTTTCTCTCTTCGCGGCTTTGATGACGCCAATTATTCGCAAAATTGTGTAATTTTTAAAGGAGTTCATTTGTTGAAGGCGTTTGAGGTATTTTAAAGTATAGGTTATATTAATATTTCTACTGAATGTAGAAAACTCAATTGGTATGCATTTACAGATGTTGAATTGAAATGTCCCTATTTAGCTGTATATACGTGCATAGAAGCAGGAAATATGAAAAGTTCATAGTACGAAACATCTTCACTGCTCATCCAGTGTAGTCTTATTTACGGATCTTATGAATACGCGGTTCATTGAAAATTCGATTTCTTTTGAAAATCATGCTTCTTCTGGTCTAATAACTTAGACTTCGTCCGCGCGCTGGGCCTTTTCGATTGAAAACCTTCTGCTACCATTGCTCCATAAACCAATGCGCGATTCAGATCATCTTAGTCGCTCCTTGCAGCCGGTACACTGGCCGGTGTTCAAAACTGCTGTCGATAAATTTTCCATCCCGTTTGATTCTTCAACCTCTTCTAACGGAGTCTTGTTTGGAACGGGAGTTTTTATGTTCAAAGCGGACGAAGGATAGTTGCCTTTTCTCAGGAGGAGAGGATTCCTTCGCGGACGAATCGGGTGAAGAGGCGAGAAGGGCACTGGAATTGGTCGTGAATGATAGGAAGAGGATCGGAGCGAGTCCGAGGATTGCGTCTCAAATACAGGGACTCTCAATTTATCGCTCCCTGCCCGCCTTAATCCTTCGCATTTTCCGTCCCCTTGGCAGTTGTTCATGCTAGACAGAGAAATGGTTTGATGGGAGAAACTTGATAGTGTGTTTGTAGTCTCCGTCCTACGAAATCGTTTTTGGACTTGGTCGTCGTTTCATTGAGCTTACGAAATCTTTTTCTCTCTTCCGTTGCCATGGCGTAAAATTAATGCTTTAATTTTAGTTTTGGATTTGTGTCATTCATTGCTAAGACTTTGTGTCTGAGGTGTTATGTTTTCTCCAAAAAGTAGTTTTCTTCGTGCGATGAGGACGAGAGAGCCATTGCACTGCAGGAGTAATTTACTGATCAAATCGTAAGTCTGCAGACTGCTATGTTCGGAAAACAGGAGCCAGATCTTACCCGGACTAGGGATGTGCTGGTATTTAATTTCAGACTATATTTACATGTATTTAAAACACTGTTACCGACCTTTGTTTCAATGAACTTGGTCCGTCGTTTCCGTGATGGAATACTTAATGTAACTTAGGTTTATAACACCAAGTACATATTAAACGCAGAATACTCGCGGAAAATCAGTGGGAAATATATGTCGAGGACCGTTTTTAGAGCAACCAAAAATTAAATTAAAAATTGTCCCGAAAATTCAGTCACCATATTCCGATAAAATTTAGCCTTTGCATTTTACCAGAGAGCATTGATGCCTACACCAAGGCGAAGTGGCCGTTATTAACTCTTCGGTAATTTCCAATAGATTATGCCCAAAAAAATAAAAAAATATGAAAGAATACCCATATGACTGAAGAGTATAATTGAGAGTTAGGAACATGTGATATTATCATTATTTAAAGTAATATAGTGATATACATTAAAGGCATATTGAATAGAATTTGCCCCGGAGCATTAATTTAATTTCAATACAAAATCTGAACGCGGTCAAAAATCGATTTAGTGATGCGTTTTTGTTTTTTTTGTTAGCCAATATTGGCGAATTTTCAATTTCTATAGCCGTTTACTTTGAGGGAAAAATTCTGTAACTCCAGATTTTTGTTCAAAATGGGTATTGCGGTTTCAGGACCTGGTGTTACGGATTTTTCCTAGGGAAGTTAGAGGAGCGGTCAAAAAAGAACCCGGACCCTCGCCTGTCCCCATCCCTCCCCTTCCCATCTCCTCACCACTCCCAGTCTCTTCATTGAAATCGGCGGGACGAGGAGGATGAGGCAGGGGTAGGAGTTGCATCGATAACCCCCGATGCTGGAGAACGTGCACCGCCTCCCCAATTCTACTCCCACCTCCGATCCGGTCGAAGGCGGATGGTGGGCTAGGCGATCCGAGGCAGATGCGCCCCCCCCCCGTTCTCCCCGTCCCGATTCTCATCCCTCCCGATCGCATTGAACCCGGTCCGGCCATGTACTCCCGTTTCATTTTCTCTCCTCCCGCTGAACCCCTTCTCCTAACTTCCCCCCGGCTCTTCCCTCCAGATCCTTCGCCGAGTCTCCTCGGTTGCTCCCACCCCATCCCACACAACATCCCTCGAGAAGGCACGAGGCCCAAAGTGCGTGCCGAAAGTTTAGTCGGTCCTTAATAATCGTCGGATTGATTTCCAAAATATTAGCTCAGGAGACGGAATGAAACATGTGTCGAAACAAAAGAGAGGAATTTCCACTGGGAACTCCGCTGCTTCTCTAGCATGATTTGAGGAAATTTCTTGGCAAGGAAGATATTTTGGGTGATAGCAAGCTTCTATGAGGATAATTTGTGAACTTCCTCATTTGGTGTAGATGAACTGTGTGGAAGGAATGCTCTTTTCGAAGGAATATTCGATTCCGTCTCTAATTTTGGATTTGAACGAGTATTTTCCCAGATAGTCTTACGCATTTTGCCTGCAGATTATGTTAAATAATGCAACCAGGCTAAACAGCGGGGAATATTAGTGGGTAGAAAGGTCAGTTAATGACAGCAAGGCCCGGTTTCTCTTCCGGGTGACACCTCTGGGCAACCTTAGCTTCGCTCAGGATGTCATTTTTCTTTTACCAGATATACTGTGAAGCCGACGGTGTCTCAGGTAAATAAACATGGTCTCCATACCGTCATGAGTATATATTTTGTAAAAGTTCACTTTGGGCTTATGCACTAAAAATTTCGGTTATTCTTCCCCGAGATCGTGTACCTATAAGTTATCACAGTTGACAGGAGAAAATAATTCAGCAATTTTATAATGGTTTTTAATCAGGAATCAGTTTAAAACCTCTGCAAATGGTGATTTCCATTAAGATTTGTGAATTTTAAGCATTTTTTCCGCGAACTGTAGTTGAAAAATTATGAATGGGTCAAAACTAACCACTGCCTACAAAAGTTAATAAAAATGCATTCCTTAATATTTAATGCCAATCCAAGACCAGGGTGTTTCCTTGCCTCAGGGCATGATGAATAGGTAGATCGGACAACAGGTCCATTCAATTTCCCGCATTGAATAAACCATGTACAAGTCTTGACGTGAATTCCAAGTTGGCCATTGACATTCTCGTGTGTGGACGAATCAACCTCCCCTCCGGCTCCCTACCCTCACATTTGTCCCTCAGGATCCGCATCCTCTCCCCCATGCCGGTGGCGTCCGCCCCCATATCAAGCCGCCCCCACCCGGTTGCAATCCCTCTCCTCAGCCCTCCTCCTCCGTCCATTCCACAGCTGTGTACCACCCAAGCCGGCGGGTGTGGTTGACGGAGGGTGGGTGGTTCGAGAGCATAGAGGGCGTCGATCTACCTTCCCCGAGATATAATGCCACGGGGGAGGCATTCAGGAGAGGGGGCGGTGGAAATGCTTCCATGCGTGGGGAAGGGAAGTGTAGGTGTGCAGTGGAATAGATAGCGGTGGCAGAATGGGAAAATTATTCCGGATACCTACTGAGGAAAAACTGGGGGCTTTTTAAAAATGTGACGCGCAGGCGGTGGC
Source organism: Hetaerina americana (assembly GCF_022747635.1). Classification (NCBI taxonomy): domain Eukaryota; kingdom Metazoa; phylum Arthropoda; class Insecta; order Odonata; family Calopterygidae; genus Hetaerina; species Hetaerina americana. The sequence goes on from NW_027286874.1 coordinate 81,233,965, forward strand.
GAACCACTCCTCCCCTTCTATCCCACTCGAGAGAGGTCCCCTTGGGCCGAAGCCGCCGCCTCGGTGCATCGCTCCCGGTAGTTTCATGGGGAGAACTATTGGGGGAGGGGGATGATGTCGGGAGGAGGGAGGAAGCGGAGGCGGGCTCCGTCGCGGGGGATGCGAAATGTGATTTGGGGCGTGCGAACGAGGCGTGTCTGTGGTGGAAGGCGGAGGTGGCAGTTGGAGGGTTAAACGTTTACGCTTCGAGTGACGTGCTACGGGCGACCCTCGACTTCCCCCCCCACTATGCTTTGTCATCCGTTTCCCTCCCAGTCGTGTGGCCATCGGCGTGGGACCTGAAGTCCTGCCGAAAGAGTTTAGTCAATACTGATGAGATTTGTTCGGGTCCTCTATTTGTAATAGAAAACGAAAGTGTATTCTGATGTGTAACAAGCCACAGTAATCAACTCCAAAATGGGCTGGAGATGTGAGAGAAGATGTCACCCCGAAGACGTTGACAAGTTGACGCAAGGGGTTAGGGGTTCTGTTCGTTTCCACATACCGCCTGCGTTTTCCCATTAAGATCTTATACGAAATCAAGGCATGATAATAGCTTATGTGTATAACATCGCTAGATTTTAATGTGGTGTACTGTGTTGATATTAGTTCAGCTAGAAATAGCCTGCTTTAAAATTTTAATCTTGATTTGTTCACCACTGTTCACAAGACTTCGAAAGAAATATGGTTCAACTGAAACCAGATTTAGATTGCCTACCCCTATTAACTTGCCGGTCCATTCTCTGATTCTATATTCTCCGTGATTTGAAATGAAATTAGGTGGTATGCAGTTTCGATGACTTGGAACAATTTCTTACCCGAGAGCTTCTGATATTGGATTGACTGCATCTCTTCATTCACTCACTTCGATCTCTCAACCATCCTAGCGCTCAAAATTTAATTTTCAAAAACTTTTGCTATTTTACTGGATTAAAAAATGTAACATAGTGCAAAATGAGGCCTATCACTGCGATGTATTTCCCTGAGACGTAGCTAAGTAAATTTTATTTTTCTGTGTAATTTTAAATTCACTTGTTAAAACTTGAATTGTAGATAAATATGGAGAAGAAAAACTCGTTTATCAGGGTTACCCTTTGGATTGTTAATTGGATTATTAATACATAAGATGTAGTTTAGCCAACCATACTCAAGGTATATGGTAGGTTCAAAAAGTGGTAGAACTGAATTTCTGTAGCGCCAACGGGGCTGTTGGAGGGCGGTCAGACCACCTGTGCGTTGTAGTGGGGAGCCCTCTGAAGAGACTGATATTTTTTCTAGTCGCCTGCGTGCAAGCGGAGAGTAACCACGTCGATTTCCATGAACCTCTGTTAAGAAGTTTCGTCACGATCCAAGATAGAGAAAAATCTCGAGCAGCGCTACGCCATCAAATTCTGCGTCAAACTCGGGAAAACCGCGACGAAGACCCTCGAAATGATGTTAAGGACTCCTCGGAGATGCTGCCATGAGCCGCTCAACAGTGTCCGATTGGCATAAGCTGTTTTGGGACGGGCGGGAGCTAGTTGAATACGACCAGCACGCCGGTCGCCCATCAACTTCAAAGATTGATGAAAACGTGGCAACATTACAGGCGCTCCTGAACTCCGACCGGCGCACAAGCATTCGTCTGATTGTTGATGAGTTAGGGATTTCGTAGGTACCGTCCAAAAAATTATTACAAAGGATTTGGCCATGCGAAAGAAGTGCGCCGAGTTTGTGCTAAGAGTCCTGAGTGATGAACAAAAATTGAATCGTGTGCGAATTTCCCAGGAAATTCGGAACTGTGCCTCACCCCCCTCCCCCCAAAGTCCAGATCTGGCACCGCCGGACTTCTTCCTCTTTCCTTGGCTCAAGCGGGGCCCTAAGGGAAACCGAAAAGCTCCGCAGAAGACGTCCAAGGGGGCGTGACGGCATCTCTGAAGGGAATCCTGGAAAGTGAGATCCAGAAGGCGTACGCGCAGTGGGAATCGCGTAATACGCGTTGTGTCGAAGCACAAGGGTGCTATTTCGAGGATTTCTAAGGATTTTTACCGATTAGTTTGATGACGAAATTTAAATTATTGCAGTCCTACTACTATTTGATCCTTCCTTGTAAGCAATTTGCACTAAGGAAAACATAAGATATCAAATCATCAATTTAGTACGAAATGCGTAGATGCATACAACGGTTGACCAATGTGAATTCATGGAACGCAAGAAAGGGAAGGGTTAGGTGACAAAAAGTAAAGAAATAGTTCTACGCGGACCGTACCCTACGAATGAAATGGAGCAAACAAAAAACGCAATTCAGTAAAATTTATTTATTTGCATAAAAGTGAAATTGATAAGGTTGTGAAAGTGAAGAGTTTCCATAACAGGAGCATGTACAGTATATTGATATGGACAGAATTAATTGAGCCATGATACATTACAGGTAAACAGCATTTGAATAAATATTTACTAAGTAAATATTGGATATGATATGAATTATTCTTTACGCGTATATTTTAATTTTAATCATTCCTCAACTACGTACTCATCTAGTTCTATTGTGAGCTAGGATAAACATTTTAACCAATAATTTTTTCAACAATTGATTATTAAATTTTAATATGGTATTAGCTTCTATCACTCCCATAGGGTTTAATGATTTTTGACATTCATGGCATTTTTTTCATGGTGATTCTGTGGGCGTTATCCCTTTCCTCTCGTCTTGTATTCAATGCGAAAAAATGACAAGGCGTTGAGAATATAAATAGCGTATTTTTATTGCGTTCCTGGCGTGTCCTCGACCCAAGGTCAAACACTTCGCTCCTTCTATTTCCGCTTCAGTTATTTTTCCAGCTTGTCCCTACGTGAAGGTGTTGCACGTTTCCGCACTAAAAATGCCTCACGGTCAGGTGCTTGCATTGTTATCTAATACAATACGGAAAAATATTTCACCTTTGATGGAAAAAGTCTCTCGTCTAAAGCCTACTGCAATGTTTGAGGTGTTAACCGTAGAAATTCATTGTTCCCAAGCTTTATAAACGTTTTTTTTTGAAGAAGGTAATATGAAAAGACTGTCTAAATATACCTCATTTTGTGGATCCCTGTTTTATTTTATCGGTATTTTAGTATAATTATTCCATTTTATTCAAATGTATATCATGAAAGTCACTGGGTTCTTAGCGCTTGGTGCGATCGCCTCTTAAAAATTTCAATTTATTTAGTCTGACGTTAACTTTTTGCTTAAAGTTAAACGTTTTTTAAAGAAAATGTAATTGAAAGTTTACTATTAATGTTTTAGTTTGCTTATGTATTCCTCCTAAACTCTCATTTGTCATTTCTAAGGTAGTACAAAGACTTTTCCAGCCTAATAGTGACAATTTATTAAATATCTTCAAATCAAGCGCACTTTATCTTCCGAAAGCTCCCCAAACTTTCCCGAAAGGTGGCCTTTCGGGAAAGTGAACTAAGCAAAGAAAAGAGTTCGTCAGACGAATTTACGCTTTCGTTGTCTTCTTCATGGGACTTCTTGCGAAGCTGATGCTTGACGTATTTACGGCCTGCACTGCACGCATTCTCAAGAAAATCCAGTGAGGGGCTGCATTCCATGGGACGGGGGGTAGAGAATGGGGTATCCATCCAAATCCTCCTCCCGTCATAAACTTAAAGGCGCGTCGGCAATGGAGTGGCGGCGAATGAGGGAAGGGTGAGCGTGTCGTGAGGACTGGCGTGCCCCCCCCTCCAAAAACCCCCCGTCGTTCGCCCCGAGTGATAAACTCCTTCCCTCTCCGCTTCGCCGCACGCCCCTCGCGCAGGGTCCACGAAGGATCCCCGGCCGGAGACGGTGGCGCACGCCCGTCTGAGCACTCGCCCCGCGGCGTTTGTCAGCATGCTTTATCTCTCGTGGCAGTTGGGGAGAGGGTGGGAGAGGAAAATGTTCCGCTGGAGAATGGGGCGAAGGCAAGCGTACGTACTCGTGGGCTAGCACGCGGTGGTGCAGACTCTCCCTCCGCCGCCGCTGTGTGTGTGTGTGTGCATCATCTTTCTCTCTCTCTCCCTGCCGACCGCGGCCGTCGCAATGATTTGTGTGCGTGCGCTCGAGACCCGTCGTGAGGCATCTCTCCGCTCTGTACTAGGGGGACTAAGACCAGGGCGAATCCTGGGATCTGGAATAGCTCGGGAAGGAAAAAAAGGAATAGGGGCGTTCCCTTTCCGAGCACAAGAGGGATAAAGCACTTCCCTCCCTAACTCTTGATGACGAGAGATGAGAATTTTTAGGACAGATCCTCGCTACTGAATGCAGCGAGTGGATGATGGGATAGTCACGTGAGATTTTCCAGTTTGTTTTTTTTTCAATTCCATGGGGTGGTGCATTAGTCACTCGGTAAGTGTTCACCGAATCGGGAAAAAAGAAACGTTTTGCTCGCCCGCCGACAGAATCAGACAGGAACTCGCAAGTGATCGAACAGAGCGTAGCGCATCTTTTGTAGATTCGTATCACTATAATCTAATTCCAAAGTCAATCCCAATAGCGGAACGTGGGTAACACGAACGTTCTCCGTCACAACCTAAACATGTCTGCTAAATAATTACGGTCGTTCGTGGAAAGCTTGAGGAATCTGGTCAGAAGCTTGGCATTGAATGGACACCACTAGGGAAAGGGATGCCACTTTCACTTTAGACTTTCACCCGTCTAGGGAATTTCCATATGCATGTCAGGTTAGGCTTCGAATGAAATGCAGGAAGCGTATACGCAGCACGCCGATGAATCTGAAATTTGAATGCGAGATCGAGTGGGTGTGGCCTGGTGCGAGTGCCCACCCCTCTCTCTCTCGATGATGCAGCGAGATATCGGAAAGAAACATCTCCCTCAGCCGTTAATGTCCAGTTGGAAATGTCATTTTGAGTGGCTCGATGTGCATATTTGAATTTCGTGGGAAGTAGCCATCCCTCTTCTGACTCTTCTCGCAGAGGTAGTAATAGTCATTAGGGAAAGCGATCGATATGTGAATAATTTGCGCTATTAGGAATATGTGCTTGATATGTTGGAGGTATAATTTTTCTGGGAATTTAATTTAATAAATTCTTATTATGCTCTGCGACTAGTCTCGTAATGAAAAATAATGATTGAGAGACTTTTTAAAACAAAAAATAAAACGAATGAACCATGGGATTACAAATGTAATTTAGAAAATAACACAGTGATGTTGATACATGCTTCAATATTAAAGAAAATATTCTTCTTCTAAAATATCATCCAATTTATAATTTAAAGTTTCAACCGCACATCATTTCTTAACATTGGTTGGAATGGAAATCCATAGTTGTGGAGAAAAAATGGGGAAAGGGTTGAGAGAAACCCGGAGTCGGCAGTAGCTTACTCTTACCGAAAGGTACCAAGGGGCCCACGCGTTAACATCCAATCCGACGGACGAATTATTCCACATTACGTTCTCTCCACAGAGCACTCAAGTATGGATCGTATTACTACAAAAGTTCTGCAGCGCCGGGATACAAACGCGGGCCATAGGGATGAGGAGTAAATACTACATTATCCACCACACCAACACGTTCTCCTATCTCGGCGAGTATTAGGCGCGTGGCTTTATGGGGCTCTGGTCACGCCATCGTCCAGTATTCTCGCTTGCTCGTCGCTAGCGAATCAGTACAACCTTATGTGGATCAGGTTTGAGTGGTTGTCCATTGTGACTCAAGGGCGGGTGGGCGGGAAGACGGAGGCTAGGCAAAAGCACGCTGAGTGTGACTCTGAGTCGCGCTCAGCTCAAATGACCTCTGCCATGGCATACATTAATTCATTGCTTATTTCTCTGCATCCTTATCTTTCTATACATCTTCTGTGTGAGGCCGACGGCGTAGTTTCAAGAAGTGGGACAGCGTGCGAATCTCCGAAGGGTTTTTTCGCCATGACATCTAATTTAAAGCTTAATACTCTTCTTTATCAAAGTTATTATATGATTTATTCTTGCATGTTAATTCTTTTGCATAGATATATTATTTTTCTCCTTTAAATTTTTATCCATTAAATAGTGATAAAAAAATGTGAACATCTGTTGTTCTTGCCGAATTCTCAAAGAGAATGTTAGATTTATCGCTAAATCTCAAGGTTGACTCATGGTGGTTCCTGAAGTCTTCTTCAAAATGTGCGTTTAATATTTTACATTTTAATATGTCTGGCAATAAAAACTTATGGAAGGTCCAGTCATAACATATTTTGGCTGCTTCAAAGAATGTTTTCTTTCTCCTTGAGAACTTAGCGTCCGTGTGGAAGTTCTACATACGTAATATCACCCCCCCAACAGTAAGAATCCCGTTAATCTTAGGCATCTCTGGCTGTCACCGTAGAGTGCCATACAGCCTATCTCCGAGATTAACCTTACAAAAACTTCATTCCAGAAGTTATAACAATATTTCAGTAATAAATGTTGTTGTATTATTTAAACTTGGAGGTAGAATATAAGGGTGGCTAAGGCTCAATCTGAGCTGTATTGCATAGGAGAAGGAGAATAATTTTTTTACGTATGTAGTTTCACTTTAACCTTATAGCTTTTTTCTGTGAGTTTTCAGACTGCCGTTTTGATAAATTTACCGTATGCCGTCGTAGGTGGCAAGTAAGAGCCATTTAAGTGTAGGATAGAGAAAAGGCCTCAGCGTCCTGCGCTCGGTCGCGTTTACCTCCGTGTTCCTCCCTAGAATATAATTTTTCGGCAATTTCACATCATCCAAGGTCGCGTTGGTGTTTCGGGTCGAGCTGATTCACATTAAGGAAAGCGGATAATTAGAAAAATTCAGCTCCTTCGTAAACGAGTGAGACCATTAGTTTAATGGCCAGTGGAACAGGAATGCAGAACGCGTGCGTTTCCTACCGTTTCCAAGGAAAAAATTCTTATTTCCTCCGTAGGCACACACACACGTTTTTTCCGCACCGGCGAGGCATGGTTGGTTGTTGTTGTGGTGTGTTATGGGAGAGAGGTATGGAGCTCTTTTCGTTGAGGGGCGAGTAGTGGGAAGGGGGATGGTCTCGAGAATTCCGAATGGAAGAGACGTCATGGGCTCCGGTAACTTTGCGAGGAGGTTGTCTGCGTTTGTGCGCGATGGGAAGAGAGTGAGGTCGAGAGAAAGAGGGAGAGAGATTTGTAAAAAGAAAACTAGCGGTATGGGTTCCCTCATCGGAGGTAGGAGCAAAAACGGCCGGGAGGGGGGAGTGTGGGGAAGGGGGAAGATCCTAAGGAGCGCGGAACGAGGACGTGGAAGGATGAAATGGGACCCCCTCGCGATGCGCGGCGGGCCGAAGTGGGTGGGAATTTGTAGAGCGGATGTGCCCGCGTATGTGTGTGTGCGCGCGCGGAGACGGCAGGTTGTTCAAATTTTGGGGATATGGGCTCTTCCGGTGAGCGTTAGGGCTACAAAAAAATAAACGGAATAAAAGAAAAACGAAGAGGAAAACCTACCGTGAAGGAGACCTTGGAACGGTTGAAGATGCCGTGAGAAATGGGAGATGAAATGGCAGGGGATGTGAATTTTAAGGTTCCGTGTTGGAGTGCCTACTTCGCTCCTACCCTACACCTCTTTTTTCCTTTGCTACCCTCCCACCCCTTCTCACCACCCTCCCTCCCTTCTGATTATCTCTTCTACACGGAAAAAAACTTCCCTGCGCCCCCGTGACATTTTCCGCCGTCCGTCCCATCACATTCCTCGCGAGGAGACGCGTCTGGCCTAATTATATCTGCATATTCTTTCCGGTTGTTCAGTCAGGACTTCTCGTCCGACGCCCAGTCCTCCTCCCCTAACATACTCTTGCTCACGCTTCAAGTACGCCTGACAGGAAAGTTTTTTAAACTTAGAGAATATGCATTTCTCCCGATCGCTGGTATGATTTACGCACGTTGGTTATTTGTTCAGGATGCATATGTGGAAGTGGTTTGTCAACTACCTTGCTAATGGATATAGATCCTCTAAGGTGTTCCATATTTTTAAAAAATATGGGAATGTCACAGGGTCATTATGCCATTAATTGACTAATCTGAGTGCAAGAGCACCTCTTTGATTTCTTTTACAACTCTTTTTAGTGATCGATAAGCGAACTTGAGTTTATTTTACTGAATTTTCACGGGAAATCCAAATGTGGCAGAAGGGCTTTCCTCGATTACCCTCCTGAGTGCTTTTGGAAATCGGCATAAAGATCAGCATCGGTATAAAAAAGTGCCTCTTTCCAAACCATCATTTAACCTGAACAGTTAAAATCACTAATGACCAGTAGATTTTAATTTTCGATCATTTGAAGATCATCAGAAGAGGTTCATTTTATATTCTCGTCCAAGTATTATAATAACAATTTGTTAATGCGTGCTTGCAATCGTAATATTCAGATTAGACGTTTAGTTTAAAAGGTAAATGAACCGATCGAAAAAATGTGACCAACTCAAAAGTTTGCTTAATGAAAAGCAATTAATTTTAAATTTCTCCGTTGAAACATATAGTAAAATTTTACATCAACAAAAGAGTGTAGGTTTTAAAATCCTACTAATATTTTCTCTTATACAAGCAATAAGAGTTTATTTTGTTTCCCGTGTTTATTGAAAATTTCAATTAACCTTCGTTCCTTGTATTTTATTAGTTACGTATAGTTTAGATACTGCCTTGCTTGTATAGGCCTAAGGAAGGGTAGTATCATAACAGTACTTGCAACGTGCCCTCGTTTCGACACGTAGTTTTATTCTTTCAACAAACAAAGCGGAGTAAATTCTTTTGTCTAATAATTGGTTTCTACCAATTGTATCGTCTGCTGTTTTAGGTCTGGGTGGCAGTTGACATGTGTCCAGAAATACAAAGAAGACCAAAGATAACAGACTAAAATAGATTTTATTTACATTTAGAAAGACTGGCATTGATTCCCGAATGAAAAACCACAGTACAGTAAACATTACTGTTCTGTGTGAATTCCTTGTGTCCTTTTCCAAGAATTGTAGCCTCAAATAATATCAAATCAAAACATATGCTGCGTGATTGGCCATTGTACGTTGAAAAAGTGCTGTTGGCCACGTGCATTTATTTATGCATGTATAAAAGTTTTCCTGGTTTTTGTAAATAGTCGCCCCTCAAGAAGGGCACTAATTTCACTTTTGCTTACGTAATGTCCAAGTATGACTAATCAATGTTTCAGCATTCTCGTCTCACGGTAACTCGTCTCCAAAAACCGTAGGAGTGAATGTTTTTTTTTTAATATCAGCGCAACGGAGAATGCCTTTAAGCATTAATTCAACATGAACGATGCCCGGGTACAGAACTTCACAAAGTCTTACTTATTAACTCTTTGGTAGAATATTTTATATTATATATATATATATATATATATATATATATATATATATATATTTATGTGTGGGTCGCGGTAGTCCAGGGGGTAGAGCGTTGGACTGCTGACCAGAGGGGCCCGGTTTCAATTCCCGGGCAAGGCACTCTGGGCACCTGCAGCTCCACCCAAGCTAAAGTGATTTTTCGGGTACCAGGTTTTCCTGGGAAACCATAACCGGCACAGGGAAAGGAACTGCCCCCCCTACCCTGATGTGTGAATTTTCACACGCCGTATAGGGCTTAGTACTGGGTGATCTCTACCATCACCTACTAAACCGACCTTCGGGTTGATAACTGTGTTTATGGTTATATATATATATATATATATATATATATATATATATATATATATATATATATATATATATATATATATATATATATATACACACACACACGAGGGTCATCCGGAAAGTAGTACCCGTTCGTGAAATAAAGACACAAAAGTAAATATTAACAAACATAAAAAATTTTATTTGAAAGAGGATACTTTAAACTACTTCTCAACATAATCTCCAAGCAAATTAAGGCATTTGTCATAACGTGTGACAAGTTTCTGTATTCCTGCTGCATAGTCCTTCGCCGCCAGCTCATTGAGATACGCGAGGGACCCATCTTGCACAAATTTTTGCATAATGCAGATGGTGTTTAACAATTTCATGAACAATTGTTCGAGAAACATTGGGAAAATGCTCACAGATGTCATCAATTGTGACGCGCCGATCGTTCCTCACGAATTCGTCAACTGAGCTCACCAGTTGGTCTGTAATGACAGACGGTCTCTCCGAACGCTCATCGTCGTGTGTGTTCCCCCTCCCCATGTTGAAGTTGCGACACCACCGCCGAACAGACGACTCGTCCATTACATTGTCTCCATACACCTCCTTTAATTGGCGATGAATATCACATGGGCGAACGTTTCTTGCATTGAGTAATTTAATCACTGCCCTCACTTCGCAACTGGCGGCGTTCTCAATTTTTTTAAACATTGTAAACAATCACAGAAACAACACAGGCAATGCTAGCGTCACGCAACTTGGCTCAGAGAAGGCAGACAAGCCACTGAAGCTATCTGACCTCGTCCAGCGGCTACTCGCGTCGTCAGCACTTCATGCGGCACGAACGGGTACTACTTTCCGGATGACCCTCGTGTGTGTGTGTGTGTGTGTATATATATATATATATATATATATATATATATATATATATATATATATATATATATATATATATATATATATATATATATATATATATATATATCATTGAAATGTGACGAAATAGCAATGCAATTATTGGTAGATATGGTTTGAATCTAGTGATTGAAAAACGACCTCGCCCAGGAAAAATCCTTTCCAGCGGTGGAGCTGATTCTTTGGATGTAGAAAGCTAAGTAACGGTAGGAACTTGAAATTATTTCCTTGTTTTATGGAATTTCAGAGTCTAAAATTGCAAAGTATATGAACGCCGAACAGTCAAAAAAACTACAAAGGCATAGATGTGACTTATGACCCAACAAACAAACGTTTGACTTGACTGGGACTTAAACATCGTTCGTACCTATTGTCGGTCAAGTAAATTAATAATTTTGCACAGAAATTTTTAAAGGACTAGAAGAAATAGAGTAATCATCTTGTGTCGAATTTGCGAATGTACACGCGCTTATTCAATTAAGCATGCGATTAATTTTCGCATGCTGTTGCAGTATTTCTTTCCTTAAGACATGAGTGTTATGAAAATCATGTATATCTCTTCATGTCTTAATTATCTGTATCTCTACAGTCATAATTTGCTGATATAGATGCTTCTTTGAATATGATCTAGTCACAGTTGTTTAATTGTTTCCGTTTCAGGCAATTTAATTAAGTTGTCACTCTATTTCAATGATGTTCAATTTCGTAAATGGGGTCTGCTGGATATGGAGTTGAGCCTTATTTTTATTTAATAGTTCCTCATCATTGTAAGAACTGAATGGGAAATTAATTTAAAATGTTAAAAAAGGTTTTATATCAAAGGTTTTACTGTGCGCGTAAACTTATGTTACTTTTTAATTAAGTGGTTGTCAAGAAATAAAAAGAATTTGCTTTGTTTGGGATAAAGGGAGCGTTACTTCGTTTTTGTATTACATTCTTCTGCTTCTGGCGCGCGGATTTCCCTCAAGACACTTTAATTTCCTTTGCACATGCCTAGCTGTGGCCCCATTACCTCTTTAAGGACTTTCAAACAGTAGCGTTCTCTGTTATTCCAAAGGGATAGATCTATTCCATCGACTGTACGCCCTAAAGGCTAAGAAAATAAGGCCTTTCACTTTTCTTTCTTCGTCATTTTACAGAAATCGTTCCTTTCCGCAATGAATTCACGAGTCCCATAACTTTCTCCTCTCTTTCATTTCACCATTTTCCAATCCATCAACCTTTCCATTTATTCATTTACTTCATCTGCTGTTGGAATTCTCTCGTGGTGGGCCAAGTGTGGACGATAATTTTAGAGAAAGGTTAGACTATCAGGGAGGACATAATGGAATGTTTATTATTCCGCATAGTCGATCGAGACCACCACATGCATTAACGCACGTTCGTCATAGGCTTCCACCTCATTTATTTTGTGTGTTAATCAGTCACTTCCCGTAAATCGCCTATTACACTCGACCTCTCATCATGTGGAACAAATCTCCACTTCCCTTTCTATCATGTATTTCCTTCAGCACGGAGTCCATTTTCTCCCCTCTTCAAGCGCCGCATTGAATAAATGATGAAGAGAGAACAGTCTTCCCTCTACTATCTCACATTAATAATATGATGGAAATCTATTGTCAGTTAAGCGTCGATGTCGCGTTCTATATTTTCAAGGGTAATTTAATCATATCAAATTTTTTTAGGGTTTAGCGATATCACTCGTTTGCTCTGCTCTGCGGTTTTCATCGAGCTCTAATTGATGTATGATATTGCGTGTAACATGAGTACCTGTTAGAAATCCTCAGTGGGGACTTGAATATATTATTATGGACTTAACACCTTGATTCGTTGACTCAATGTAGAAGCATCATTCATGATATCAACATCCGCATTTAATTGATCCCTAATTCATTGCCAATATTTTAATATTCATTTTTTGATTTTTATTAGAGCGGATCTCCGGCGAGAAAAAATCATTTCATTATCCCAATGTTTCAACCGTATTCTTCAAGCGGCCGGTCTGTTTTGCGGCGGCTGCATTTTTTACAGAAATGCAGTTTGAATGCTAGAAATAAGAATGGATGGAAATACTCCATAAGAGGATCGTCATAGGTAAGTTCATTGAGCATTCCCCGAAGGTTTTTGGTTCAAATCCTGGGTGATACATTTGAAAATCCCAATCTAAAATACAGGTTGTGCGATGATGAATGATATTATAACACTCGAATAAGTGACACAGGGAAAGGGAATCGTCCCACTACCCAAAATTTGTAAAATTCAACACCCTTTGGGCTTAGATATGGGTGAGCTCTACCACTGCTCATCCAAATGAAAACATACTTTCAGGTGGATCATTGTGTGTCCATGACAAGGAAAGTACGTGTATACGAGTATTGTTTAAAATTGATCGTCACAAGATGCTCTTAGCTATAAATTCTTCATGAAGGTAATCATTTCCTTATTATTCTCCGGTCACCAATCCGTCATGATTGGTTGACGACAGTCCTCCACACATTTCTATGTCCTCACGTCCTTCCGAGAACCGACTACATTCCATATCTTCCATTTTGTACTTAGCATAACACAGTCTAAGGTTTCATTTTAAATATCAAAAATTACCTTCAGGGGAGGGGCATACAAGTATCGATTTGTACCCGAACAGGTTATTGACAGCCAAGGGGACGATTAAGCCGTATTTTGTCCTCTCTTCAGCCTCATTTCGTGTGATTCCCCCCACAGTGAAGCGTTCAGCTCTCACGATGTGTGTGTTTTTTTTTGTACCCAGGAAACTCATTTTTGCGGCTGGCACATTGATCCACAGCTCGCCGACAGTCCACGGAGGTTTGTGAAGTATCAGCCGCCCAAACAGCAAGCAGCCTCGGGAAAGGCATATAACACACTCCCGTCGAGTGGGAAATTTTCTCGAAAATGGGCTCGGTGGTTCGCGGGCGTACGAAAGGGGGTTTAGAGGGGTAGACAACCCCACGGTTCGTCCCCAATCTCACTCCCCCTCAGCCAGTAGGTTTCTCTCTCTCAGGCTCCTTACGTATTCACGTAACGCCTCTTGTAAGCGTTCGCCTCGGAGCGGATGCGTACGTCGCTCTCCCCTCTTAGCAAGTGGAGAAGGAGCCGCCGCTCGCCCCCCCCCCCCCTGTTCAATCCCTCCCCATCATCCCAGCACCCCCGCCGGCATTATTGTGCATCACACCGGGGCGTGAAACTCTTGCCGGCAGGAAAGGTGAGGGAGAATTTTTTTTTATACCCTCCGCCGCTTTTCATTCCGTCGCCTTCACATCATGCACCACCACCACTTCTCTCTCCTTCGCGCCCAGCTCCTCGCCACCCGCATCCTCATTCCAACCTTTCCCAGTTTCTTTTTTTTTCTTCATTCATCCATCTATTCCCGCCTCCCGTCCTTCCTCGAGACCATCCATATCCAACGTCTATACCCAATTGCACTACCCACCTCTTTTGCACGACGTCATACCGGGACTCTGCTTTCACGCCTCGACCTATTATATGCTCTTTAAAGCCCATTTCTATCTCTTTCTCCCGTTTTCTCGCTTCCTCCCTCCGTCTCACCTGCGCCAAAATTTCTGCACGCATCTTCCTATCGCAGAGAGATTATCAGCTGCGTCAGGCTTTTGGAGCGAACTGGCGTTGTGATATTTTTCTGCAAGGGTACGACTCTGTTCCGTTGTATTTTTTTCTTATTGCCTTTTCTAGTTGCAGCAAAGAAGTTTTTTGCAACCCCCCATATGCCCTGTTCTCTATCCAAGTTTGTTTTTGTTGGCGGATTGGATTTTGATAAATTTCATGACGCAAGTCCTCGTGTGGAAATTCGAGGCCAGTTGTGGAAAAGGTGGCTATAAAATATTTTTGTTTCGCCCAGTTTGTTTTGAGTGGATAAAAATAGTCGCGTATCCCTAGTAACTTAAATACATACCTTTGTATTCATCCGGAGGAATCAACCCCCTTTCTTTTATTATCATTGTGTTTGCTTTTAATCGTAATGTTGAAATGTCAAGTGTCTACATGTATATTCTCAATGTGCTAAATATTGCCCGCTGAAGAGTATTTGATATTTGTTCAACCTGCACGTCATCTATCCGTGTAAAGTTGCGTTAGTGTCATTCATGTCTGACAAAAAGTGTATTTCTGCCAATGATAAATCATCGTTAATGGGATTCAGTGTTTGAATTTTTAATATATTTGTCACGAACTCTTCGAGATGCATCATATTTTTCTTAATAGCAATAGTGTTTTTCATGTAAGAGGCTCAAAACTAATCTTTATAAAATAATTTCATTGAGACTTTGACTGAATTTCTTATGGATGGTCTTTCTCGTCCATCTTTATTTTTTGAAAAAGCCTATTTGTGTTCTCAAAAGACGCTATTTCCATGGACGTACTGACGAATTAATTGTATGTGAAGAAAATGATGATAATGTTTTGAATAACTAGTAAAGTAAAATCACCGCTATTAGTTGCACTGTCTCCTTATATCGCTAGAAATGCCTTGCTTTAATGACCGAAGTACTAAAATATGTATTATATATCTCTCTTCATTTCATCCAGAAAGTCGTGTGGAAGAAAATGACCCGAAGTTATTTGTTCTGTTCCAAAAAATTTCGTTAGAGGAACTTTTTATTCATCTTCTCCGTCCCTTCGGCCTCTTAGATTTCCACAAAAATATTGTGAGCCTTTGTATAAAAGTATATATGCCTGGTGGTAATCAGCCCTCGGCTAAAAAGCTCGTTGTACATGATTTCAAAACTCTTTGTATGTAGAAGGTATGCTGCGGAGTTTTATTTACATAGACACCTATTCATGTCCCGAAATTATTTCTCCCTCAGCGCACCCAGTCCAGTCTTTAGAAAATCCAATATTGACTACTCGTTCTCAAGAATTATTCAGCTGCTCCACTCAACTCCGATTTAATATTACCCGGAACAAAATAATGACGCCACGAGTAAATTGCAGAGTTAACCTCAATTGAATTACTGAACTAAGAATAAAACTATTAGCACGGTGTGTCGACATTATTAATGCCTTAATGAAGTCACGATACTGGCAATAATGTCTATGTTGACGGAAATTTATAAGTGCTTGAGCAGCCGGACGTTCCCTTCCTTTCCGTTGTAAGCGCTTAATCCCCATTTTTTTTAGCTTAAATGCTTTGCTCTGCTTTACCTTTTCCTTTCGTCCCTTCACCTTCGCTTCACTGTCATTTGGCTTTCTATTCACAGCTGTATATCACGAGCAAATACTAAAAAGAAAACCTTAGGGTATTCAATCAAGTCCAAGTCCATAACTACCTTAATCAGTGCTACAGAGTCCCGTAATTTGGAAATGTTGAATGACTCAAATTTTGAGCTCTGAATAGCTTCCGATTCCCTGTTGTGAACCATTTAACCATAAAACTTCCGTGAATTCTTTTCTTTCGGATTTTAACTGTGCTCTTTTTTTTGTAAAAGTTCTCAAGGATCTATGAAATTCTGTTTAATGGGCGTTCTTAGACTGGAAACTTTTTGCTGTACGATGATGCTTTAGACCTGAGATTATGCTACGTACTGAATGTGCTTGACTCCATTATAAGTGCTTCAGTTGCATTTCATTGAATGGTGTAGGTCCAAGAAGAATACAGTATACGAAGCAGTATAGTTTTGTACCTTGTTTGGTGTTGTTAATTTTTTAACTTATTTATGTTTGCATTAGTTAAATTAATTAAAATTGAATTTATAGTTATGAGATACATGATTTGATTCAGAATATAAATTTATGCGAATCTGATTACTCATTATGTTTATTGCTAAATAAATACGTCTCAACCACTCAGAACCTTTCAGATGTCTGTGAGTGAAATCTTAGGTTAACAGTTAGGGTGACATTTATTTTCAATTTAATATCATGCTTTCTGGCAAACTTAAACAGATATCTAGAACCAACATTCGGTATGGTCAAATTAATGGTCAGGTAAGGGCCGTTATTTCACCATTTACGGCGATGTCTACGTTCTATTCATGCATTCCTGTATTCCTTAATATATAATTTTATTTCCCTCCATTTCTGTTATGATCCGTGTGGAAATTTCCTCCGTACTCTTCATCAGCTCTATTTCATTTGCCGCCATCCCGATCCTGGATTTCCTCATCCTCATTTCTCACCTTCGTATTTCGTTTCCTTGGTGTGCGCCCCCCCTCCCCCTACCTCCTTCCTCCACCATTTCCTTTCATTCGACTCCCCCGCTCCATTTCTCTCCGTTCCTCGACTTTTCGACCCCTGCTCTTCAAACTTCACCATCTCTTCCCCTTTTCCTTCCGAGAGAAAGAGAGGAATGGGAAAAAATCCCATTGCTCTCTTTTCTTTCCCTCTCTAGCCTCCCACCCCCGAAAGAGTGCAAAAAGAGAACGTACCTCCCTTAACAGCCAGCCAACCCCCCTTCCTAAACCACCCTTCTCCCACCCTGCCGCCTCCGCCTCGCCATTTCCCACCCCCGGATCCAAACACCGACCTCGCCGAGAGAGAAAGCGCGCTGCCCTCCGAAACTCCCTCACTCCACGCCGCCATCCCTGTCTTCCTCTAGTCTTTTTCTCCTCCTCTCCACCTTTCTGCCCTCCCTTCTTTTTCGTTATTCCCATAATGGAAAGTCGATACGACGGCCGGCTAGCGCAGAATGCACCCTCCCACTCCTCTTCCAGCCCCAGACCACCCACCTCACACCCTGCTGCTCACCTCTCGGGCACCTGAACGCGCTCTTCCTCTATCCCTCACCCCCATCCCGTCGCGTCTTTGCCGCTGAAAAAAAACTTTGCTGACATCTCTCGCTCTGAAAACATCCACAAATCCACACGCCCACCACTTCGGCCCCTCCCTCTCTCTTCCTCTTCCCTCGCTAGTGCTCCGCCGCCCGCGGTGCGATGTGGTCGTCGCAACGGACTTCGGTCGTCTCGTTCGCGTCCAAATAGAGGGAGTCGTTGTCATTAGGGAGGAAAGGGGAGCCCGAGACGGGAATGGTTCCACTAGGAAGATTAAAGTCCTCGAGAATGGTTCCACTAGGGAGATGAAAGTCCTCTTCTTCTTTCTAATGATGCCGGGCTAGAATTTTGAATAGGATGTTTTTCACGGATCTTTTGAATGCCGATGGGCACAGAACTTGATGATTATCTTTAATTTCATTCGAGATAAAATCATGTTTCTTCCTAAACCTTCTCTTCAATTTTATGTCGATGGCTCATTCCAATTAGCGTTAGAATTGTTTATTATCCTCACCTAGGAAGATGTTCCAAAATATAAGAATATTTTAACACTCATCTTTATCTACATAAGGTCCCGCAACGGCGTGAGGCGGGGGTTTTAGGGCACCACATGTAACGGCGAACAAAACCACATGCAAAATCAATATATATTTATGCAAACTACATTCATGTGTAAACCTTTTTAACTGACAAGCATGCAAATACATATATACTATTAACTAACAATATGCACCTTAGAACGTAGCAGCAATTTATCCCATAACGTGCTAACTACAACATTTGAATATACATCAAGCTATATTTAATTCTCATGAAAAATTACGTAGAATATCTGGTTTCTCAAATTAATGTGACAGAATTTTCTTCAATGCAGAGACATCAATAGTTGATTTTTGATTTTTGCCATTTCCTGTCTCTTTGTTCACATGGAATAGCATGCTTTATGACATGGGAATATAATTTACTAATTGCTTAAGTTAATTGAACTTTTAAATATTTGGAGATTAAATTGTTGATGAGTAGTTGTGTGCGCGTAGAAAGCATATAAATCTGAAAGAGTTGTAATTGTAAGTATGTGGAACAGCTGTTTGTGGCACTCTGGTTATGTAAAACTTTCCGGATGGTTTGGAATATCCTCGCTAGGCTTCCTGTCGTACCGGTGAACCTTGGTTTATTTTGGATACCGCACCATCCGTTTTATTCTCCTTCCTCACCTCCTGAATAGGAAAGAAAGAGAGCAAGGGAAAAAACGATCTTGGAGATGGAGAACTTCATGCTATTCCGCCGGCTGCGTACTCTTTATTTACTCTTTGCTTTGCATCACGTCTTTGATGCACCACGTGAAACCCGCGCACACCTACGCGAATCGGATTCGTTTCGACGGGGACAAACTCCGTGCCGGAAAAATCCTCGGGAGCGCAAAAAGAGCCCATCGGGGTGCATTGCACGCAGTCGAGTGAATCGAGTGTGGCTCGAGCTTGTGTGTATCACGGAGCGTATTTGTGGGATGCCCTCCTCAGCCACGCCCCGCCAGTCCTTACGTGTTTGGCCCTCTCCTTCCCTGCCCCTTCCTCTATCATCTGATTCACGGGGAAAGTTCGAATCATGATTTCCGGCGGAATGCAGAGCACCTCTCAACTACCGCGGCCCTCTTTTTATACTACCCCCCTCGTGATGGAGACAGATTAATAAACTTTTTCTCTTTCGGAGCCTATATTTTCCCCTCTCCATTTCAATCTCGTTCCCTCCCTCTTTTTTCTCATTACTCCCCTCGTCTTCCCAACTGTCTATGGCTATCCCGTATTTTCGATCCCTCCATCTCCTCCCATCCCCACCATCTCGCCGCCTCATGTTGCTGATCGCGCGCTTTCTTCGCTCGCCGTGCCTCCCAGTCGAGTGTTTCCCCCTTCTGACTTCACTTCTCCCTCCCGCCCTCCGTAAATGTCGACTCGTTGATGTTTTATAACCGCGTGTGCGTTGTCGTGGTTAATGCTGACCCATTTGTTACTAGGGCTTATCCCCTGCCTATACTGAAATATAAATAAATATATACGTTTCTGTGCATATATATGAGTGCATACTAATACATGCATGAGTTTGTGTATGCATACATATAAACATACTCATTCACATGGAAGTAGATGTAAGGGAAAGGGATAGGAACACGTTTAAAAGACATACACAGGAGAGGAGAGGTAGGTGGGGATGGCGGGATCCAGCAGATCACAAGGGAAAAAATATATCCCTGAAACCTGCCGGGGTTTATGCAACCAAGTGTCCCGATTCTTTGGTCTGGAGAAGGCGTTAGGCAGCTGTTTCACTCACCTCTATAGCTCTATAAGTGGTTACAGCATCGGCGCGGTAAGTCAAAATATCCGTGGTTCAAGTCACGGTCAAGGAAATATTTTTACACTTGCGATCTGCTCCATCCCGCCTTCCTCACCTTTCCTGTGTTCATCTTTTATGTGTGTTCCTATCCCTTTTCCTTATATTTATTTCCATGTGAATGAGTCTATGTTCGCCATGTGGCGGCATTTCGTGTTTGAATGTGTACGTGTGTGTGTGTATGTGTGTATATATATATATATATATAATATATATATATGTGTGTGTGTATGTGTATATATATATATATATATATATATATATATATATATACACACACACACAGGGTTCGTCCGGAAAATAAGTGTACTGAGCTCAGGAAAAAAAATTCATTACACTTTTACATATCTTAAGCTAATATTCCTCAAAATAGGATCCTTGTGAGTCGATACACTTGTTCCAGCGGCGATCCTATTCCTGGAACGCTCCCGCGAAGGCATCATCGGGAACCTCTCGAAGACACGTCGTCACGGCCTCTTTGACGGCGTCCAAAGTCCCGTATCGCGTTCCTTTCAAACTCCTCTTTATCTTCGGGGACAGAAAGAAGTCTCTAAACGCTCTCTAAAAAATGTTCTAAAAATGCACAAATTTTTCGCATCTGTAATTGCTCCCTAATAATCTCGTGCACTATTGTTTTTGGCACATTACACTGCTCTGCTATCATCCGAACACTAAGACGACGATCAGAGTTCAGTACATCGCGAACTTTTCGCACATTTTCGTCGGTGAGTGTCGTTGATGGGCGTCCAGGCCGTGGTTCGTCGTCGACCTCTTCTCTGCCCTCCACGAACATCTTGTGCCACCGAAAGATCATGTTTCTGGACATGGCTGACTCCCCGTAAGCCTGGTTAATCATAGCGACAGTTTCGGTAGACGATTTCCCAAGCTTTACCGCAAATTTGATGGAATAATGCTGCTCCAAAAACTTCGGCATCGCGTTCCGTGACGTGGGTCGAGCGTGGAGGTTCGCGTTAACGGAGCTCCTCACTACACCACAGCTCAGAGCCGACTGCCTTTTTCAGCGTCGCTTGCCAACATACCCCCCTCCAATCGCAGCCCGTCAGAGCGGTGCTGGGCGCGCCTGGAGCGGCGGGAAAAAATCAGGACACTTATTTTCCGGACGAACCCTGTATGTGTATATATATATATATATATATATATATATATATATATATATATATATATATATATATATATATATATATATATATATATATATATATATATATATATATATATATATATATATATATATATATATATATATATATATATATATATATATATATATATATATATATATATATATATGTATTTACACATATATATACTACCTTGATCAAAAATTTCCCGGAATTTATTCAGAAAATTAAAAATACAAGTTTATTCATCTAAATCTATATTGTCCCCTTCAAAGTAATCCCCATCGACTGCAACAGCGCTTGATCCAATCCTCGAAACATTTTTTATATTCGGTTTTCGGTATGTCCATCAGTGCTTCCTGCGATTTTTCCATTACTTCCTCTCGGCTGCTAAAACGCGTTCCCCGTAATGGTTTTTTTAACTCGATTGAACAGAAAGAAGTCACAGGGAGCCAAATCAGGTGAATTCGGTGGCTGTTGGATGGTATTTGTTGCATTTTTCGTCAAAAAATTACGAATAATGATAGCACTGTGCGACGGTGCGTTATCATGGTGCAAAATCCACGAGTTTTCTGCCCACATTTCTGGTCTCTTTCGGCGAATTGCTTCACGCAAACGTCTCATAACGCCCAAATAATACTCTTTGTTTACTGTCTGGCCTTCTGGCAAAAATTCATGATGCACTACACCGTTGTAATCCATGAAAACCGTCAGCATTGCCTTCTTTTTTGACTGAAAACGACGTGGTTTTTTTGGTCTCGGCTCATTTGGTGAACGCCATTCACTTGCCTGATGTCTGGATTGCGTGTCGTACTCAAAAACCCACGTCTCGTCTCCAGTAATGATCCTTTTGATGAATGTGGGATCGGATTCAGCCTCGCAAATCATGTCTTTTGCGACGTCAACACGGTCTCTTTTTTGCATGAAATTGAGGTCTTTTGGCACCAACTTTGCTGCTACACGGCGGAAACCCAAATCATTAACCACAATGTCTTGGGCGGATCCATAGGCAATGTTCAAGTCCTCCGCTATTTCTCTGATGGTTAATTTGCGGTTATTGACCAACATTTCTTTTACTTTATCAATTTTTTCACCGACTTTCGATGTCGATGGTCTGCCACTGCGTTCATCATCTTCGATTGACTCACGACCACTTCTGAACCGCTCGTGCCACTGGTAAACGACCGTTTTTTTTTAGAGAATCGTTGCCGAAACACTTTTCCAACATTTCCAAAGTCCGTGCGCCACTAAATCCGTTTTTTACGCAAAATTTAATACAAGTTCGTTGTTGCAAATTTAAATCCATTTCTGCAATTGTAAAAAATCGCCAACACACACAGAGATAGATGTACTCTTGGCTACGTAACTTTTGCAAATGTCAAGTTATGACACTAAGATTTAAAGGGAATATCAACAACAGATGTACCAATTTAACAAAAAAAAACAGAACTCAAATCGGAACGATGGGAGCGCCACACGGTGTTTATTCCGGGAACTTCTTGATCAAGGTAGTATATATGTGTATATAGAAAAAATATATATATACACACATGCCTATACACTCCTATTTCAAAAAAGTAAAGGCTCCCTCATGTGAGGACGATGGGATAATAAGTTTGATTTCACACGCAGCTTAAGTCATTCTCAGGAATGTTGGTAGAAACTTCATTGTACGGATTTTGCAATTAATCAATCTTTGTTTAGCAATTCAGCAAGGGACTGTAATCATTGTTGGGCGCATTGGAAATTCTGTGGGATAGGATCAGATTCAATCTATATAAACAAATGTTTTGAGGCTTTCGAGAAACAATAATGCTAAATTAAGTTATATGTTATCGGGTAAAAATTAACAGCAGGTGGAAAAGTTAAATTATCTAGGTAATGTTTTGACCTAGATGGTAATCGGGAGGTAAAAAGAATTGCCTTAGGCAAAGATTTCACTAGGATGAGGGAATTGATGGCAGAGACGTAGAGTGAGTATGTCAAGAAAGGACTCCTTATAACTTTGATAGGGAACTTGGCGTGACACGGTTATTGAAGCAAGATGATAGCTGTAGATTGGAACCTTTTGAGATGTTGGTGTGGAGGAGGATGTGAAAGGTAAAATGGACGGAAAGGTAGACCAACAAATACTAGGCCTGGTGGGGAGGTGAGAGGATTGTTGGCAGAAATCCAAGGGAAGCAAAAAAGGTGGAGGCAGAGCATTTTCATTGGGAATGGAATGTGGAAAACTGTGAGGGGGAGAGATAGTTAGGCAGGTGAGGTACGAGAATGAGGATAGGCATGTTGGACGGAATAAGATGACGTAGAAGGTATGCGGAATTTAAGAACATAATGAAGTTTAGAGTAGGAGGGTGTCGTGCTAGGCGAAGCATCGGAATTAATCGTTACTCCGTTTTTTTACTATCAAAATGCTACTTTAAAAAGAAAATTACCAATTATATTAATATTTTCCTGAGTCGTATGAAAATGTATTATTCGATCAGCAGCCAAAATACAAGATTTTCGCTGGAAGCGAGTCTATCATAATTGCATTGAAAGTACGGCAACTTGCACTTCTTCTGGATTCATCTCAAGGAGCAAATAGCCATGTTACGTCCTTTTTCTTTTTAGGTTCGTTTGATTGTTCGCCTATCTCTTTTTTTCTTTTAGGGACTTAAATAATGTTTAAGTGTTTTTATTAATGAATAATTAAGAAGCGCCTGTGAAATGCTCTCTTCGGTAATGAAATATCATCTCTTTTATCCAATAAATTTTATGTGGTTTAAGATAATGGTTGTGAATTAGGGACACAATTTTAAAATAATTAAACGATTGCAAAATATTTTTTTTGGCAATATCGTGAGTAGGGGTGTATGTGTTAATGCTGTTGTTCCTTCTCCGCCAGTCGTTCTACTACATATACCGTTTTTGTGTAGTATATACTGTATTTGTGATAAGCACCATGTAGTAACTACATTATTACTGGCTCTGTAATAGACTAATTCTTATTCGCAAATGTAGCGTTAAACTGAAATGCCCTCTGAAATTTAATGTTTTGTATTCGATAATATTTTAACGGCAGAGGAGGTACATGTCCACCGCTCCATCCTGAGTATATATTTGGTTGGTTGGATTTTCGCAGTTGGAAGAAGTTGACATTCATAATCCTTTCCATTGCGTCTCTAATAGGATCTACTGGTAATAAAAGGCGTGTAGTTCTGCGTTCAACGTTTATTCACAGTGATTTTATTTATCGCTGGGTGAAGTTTGATCGATTTGGCAAGTGGAAAACTCACAAGGAGATTTTTATCGCCTTTTGAAATTGTTCGCTAACTCCTGATTCCGAAAATAACGGCAGCATTTAACCATTGTTTAATGGCAGTAGTAGTTGGCCCAATTTACGTGTTTCATTTTTTTCCTCAGGGCGCATTTAATCAGTCTGTTTTCCACATAGCACGGTTACACAAACACGGGTCCGTGGAAATGATGAAATATGCATTACCACTTTCAAAAAACTCACGTAAAAGTTCTGCGTGGCGTTCGTACCCACTTAATGTTGAGGCGAAGAAGATGCATTCACTAATGGCCACATGTACTTGGATTCGCTTCATGGGAGGGATTCAGAGGAGGCATAATATGTATTTAAAAAAAAGACGCGTTTCGCCATAATTATGCTTCATAACAAGAAACACTCGAGGAATTCTCTAATAAAGAATTCACTCTCTTTGTTTTCTTGGCATAAACCCTTTTGTTCCCTCTTGGAAACGAGCACTGGGTTGCTGTCGCGAAAGCTTATTTTTTCCCCCTTCTCCCGCCGAGTATATTTTTTTGTGGAACACCAAACGGCCCTTACTCTCTCTCTTTCTCTCTCTCCCTGCCCTCTGCTCAACCTCTTTCCACATCCCCCCTCTCCGTTTCTTTCTCGTCAACCCTTCCCAGGCGATCTCCCCCTTTCCTCCTCCAGCTCTCAATCCCCTCTCCTTCTTTTCCTCATCCAGTTTCCCCGTTATGCACCTCCGCCTCTCCCGATCCCCACGGAAAACTTCCCTTTCTTCGCTCTTCCTTCCACCTCCCCTTCCTTTTCAATTTTAATTTCTCACTCCCTTCTTTCGCGTCACGCAAACTCGTTAATGGCCCCAAACTCTCCCTTCCCCTCACCCTTTTCCTCTTTCCCTCTCCCTCTAACTGCACGCGCGCGCGCGCGCGCACACACACACACACACACACACACACACACACACACACACACAAAGACTACCACTCCTCTTCCCCGCTCTCTCACCGTTTTTTTTTGTTGCTATTTATTTTACGTTTCCTTTCTTTCTTTTCTCTTCCTTTCTCTTCCTTCCTCTTCCTTCCCGCCTGTTTTTTTCTCACTCTCGATCTCTTTCAACCCCTCCGTCACTTTTGTCCGTCCCCCGCCGCTATTTCAAACAGCTTTACAAACGGTCTCGCACCAACGCGCTTACGTGGGCCTCACATACAAATACACTGGTTACCGCCTCTTCTTCCATTCTCTCTCTCTCTCTCTCTCTCTCGAGATCATTGTTCTTTTAGCCGCCGATTGCCTCGCTTCCATCCACCTGCTCCCCTCCGTCAGCTTTTTCCAGCGTTCTCCTCGACTTAATCCGCTTTCTTTTCGTCCTTCTCTCGGCCGTCTTGCTTTAGAACTCAACACGAATAGTTTCCAGAGATGGGTTTACCTTCCATAATTCGTCATTTGAAAAATGTTAAACTTTTCGGGTGAGGTAGAATTGTCATAATAGATATAAAATCCACGTTTGGTAAGTATTTATTTAGAATTACCCTTGGTTGATAGTTGCGATCAGTTGATAGAAAAATGGCTGGCTGATAGTAGGTATCTATCAAGAATTTATAAGCAAGTCATTGGGTTCTGAATATGATTTATATGATTTATCTAATCTATCGAACATCTGCTGTAATTAAACGAAACAAGTGCATTGGGGTTTAAGATCAGATTTAGATTCCCCTTTATCGGCTCAACTAAATTGTAATGCAGCCTGTTAGCTAATAGTGGTTTAGATATAAATTCTTAAAAAGGATCGTTGGATTTAATAAAGGTTAGATTATATTATTAGGGGGGAAAAAGCATAATAAAAGAAATTTGACATATTTGTTGTCCGAAACGCTATCCCAGTGCTTAGGTGTAGTGCCGTCCGTCTTATAAGTCGTCGAAATATTTCCCTCAATGTTGGTCCAATCTGGCTGCAGTTCAGACGCGGCCTCTAAATAATCCCCGAATGCCAGAAGTAAACTCGTGCGACTCCCGCAGCTAAGAGTTTTAATCTGCCCGGCAGGCCGGGCGCGACGAACGCCCGTGGTAATCACCGCTCCGGTTCCCTCCCTCGTTCCCTCTCCCTTCTCGTCGGAATCGTCGCTCCTTCCCTCCACCCTCTTGCGCTACCCCCTCAGTCACCATGGTATCCCTCTCCCCACCGACGTTCCCTTTTCCCAATCCCCCACCCTGCCTCGCCCAATCGCATCCCTCCACGTTCCCTGCACGCCGTACCCCTTCCCCCAACTCCCTCCGCACCCCGGCCACGCAAGTGCGTAATAAGATGAATATTTCGGCGAGGTCATCTCTTCTCGAATTCCGCCCTCCTCCTTCCTTAGCCCACACTCCTCACCCCTACCAGCCCGAATTCCCTATCTCCCTCCCTTCCTCCTCGCCCTCCTTCACTCAAGTTGCGGGGAAGAAAAACTCCCCAGCAGGCTGTTTCACGGTATTTTTTTTGTGAGAGCGGGACTTTCGGGTTTTTGAGTGGGCGTCGGTGTAGTGCGTGTTTTGGGTCTGGGAAGGCGAAACGAGGATGGGGGAGGGAAGGATTTTTGTGGTGATTACATTATTAAAAAGCCGTGTCTCCCAGCCCTTAACACTTTCGTTTGAGGCTGTTGGCAAATTCTTTGAGGAGATAGAAGTGAGGGGAAAAAAACAAGTGAGCCTGTGTGCTGGATATCTATTGTTGTCCACTGCCACGAGTCGAAGGAATATCAGAGTAGAAATGACCTCTCCTTCATCATGGATTCTCACGCTTGGTGATTCTATGGTTGATGTCAAACAAGACAAGATTAACTCTTAAGACCCACAAACATCGGATGAAAGTCTTGCTTTTGTTGTTTAAAGATATCAGCACCGAATCAACGCTGAAAATATTACCCTTTTAACCCTCACTTGTTTCAATACAGTAGAAAGTTTGATTGTTCGGAAAAGAAGTGTTAGCTGAACGTAAATACGTTTTCTGAAAATTAACACGTAAAATATGCATGAGTATGTTCCATCTGTGCTGTGTTGTCTAACCGTGAGAACATTGCAGCATAATTAAATTTCGTTAATTATATTACCGAATTCCGCCATAAACGTATACTGATCCTTGATTTTGGGTAATGGCGTTTTGTATGCCATTTGCAATTAATTTTCGTCTCCTGTTGCCCTTTTCCATCGATTTACATTATTAATATTTGAAATGTCACCCATGTTAGGTATTAAAATATAGTGGTGCGTGACCTTCGTCCTTTCACCTTCATTTCACCTCTCCAAATTCCTTTCACTTTCTGTCCTTTACTTCGTTCTGTCCTAACACACCGCCTCAGCAAACCCTTGCCGTTTTCCCTGAGGACGAATTGTTGACGTAGATCCCATACCACCGGTTCTTCCATACTTTGCTTCCCACCCCCCCACATCACCAGCCGCCCAGAGGCCCTTGATTTTCCTCGATCTCGCCTGACTCTCACCCGTTGCCTATTTTTATCGCTTCCTTCGCTGACCTCGTCATCCTCCTCCTCCGCCGTTCGTCGGACTCATCTCTCCTCCGCCTTCGGTCCCACTTCCACTCTAACGGGGTCGATGACTCGCGTCTCCGTATCTCACGTTCGCTAAACCACTTCGGTCAGGCTCCGTGTCCAAGTGGCCATTGGCAATCGTCGCTCGATCGTTTTAAATCGCATGGTGTCATGCCCGCGGTAGAAGAGAGCCGAATCCTCTTTTGTTCGGCCCCTGGGTTATGTGTTTTCGTAAATTGCATAGCGAAGCCCCCGTCCAGATTTCATCTACCGTTTTGTTCCACGGCCTCTTCCAGTGAAAAAAGATTTTCAGAAGAAGATAAAGAAGATGGTCGTTATTAGTTTCATTCCTTGAGAGTTTTTAAATGACCACTCACCCGGTAGGCTATGTCCTCAGGGACAAGAGATGAACGTTAAGTCAAGCATACGAAATTTTCCTAGAGGTGAAGGTAGTTGAAAAAAAATTAAGAAACAAATCCATGTTTCCTTTTATTACCACCGTCCGTGCCATTTCGGTGTCGTGAAATTCTCTCGGTATATTATTTATTCTTTCCCGTGGTTGTTAATTATAACGGAGCATTTCCAGTCCAAATATGATTTCAATTTCTATTTCTCAAGCCAAGCTTCCGATTAGAATTTGAAAAGTGACTGTTATTTCGTGACTACCGTTCTTCAAATTGATATTTTCGATCTTGTTTCTCATCACATTTGACTCCCTTTGGCTTTAGCTGCTGCGGCTTTGTAAATATTTATTCATCCAGTGATTGACTCGACCAAAATAAATCCTACGATTTGTGTAAAAGTCACTTTCCCGAGAACGAGAGTGTGTGTATGTTTGTGTGTGTGTGCGTGTGTGTGTGTGTGTGTGTGTGTGTATGGCCAATCAAACAAGAGTACTCTTAAGCCTTCCATGTCAAAAGATTTTAATTTCCGCGACTATCCCACTCCACCGCCTCACTTGAAATTTTTATCCGATAAGACAAGAGTCCATGAAATGGAAATCGTGAATCTCTCTTTATTCAGCCACCCTTTCCGGTATATTATCCATGCCACTCATATCGACCCCTTATTTTTCTGTTGCCGTTATCGATAGTGTGCTATGTCTCTCTTTCTCTCTCTCTTCCCATTCATGATATTCCCTTCGTGCCCTTCATAGCCGAACGTATTTCAAACCCACTCTCCGCTCTCTAAAATCGCATTCTCACTGTCTAACTTTTCCCTCTTTATTGCGGATTATATCTGCCGAACGAATTGAGATATGGGTTTGACTTGATTGATTAGCATGTGTGATTGCTGTTTAGCTTTTAAGCCAATGCGGAACTCGTTCGCTCTCGGTTCGTTCCTTCCTTTTTTAAACAGTTCTTTATCAAGAAAATTTATTTTAGAGTCCTTGAGTCTCATTCAAGTTCAATCCGCAAATGGCATTCGAGCTACATACATCGGACTCTTTGGTGGCCTTTTAAGAGTGAAACATCACATATACCGCGGCATTGAATTACGAAGCTGAGGGTATTTGTTTTATATGGTCCTGTTTATCATTATATCGTGCGTTGTTTTCTAGTACATCGCTTCAAAATACCTAGCGCAAGATATTCACATATCTACCTACAACATGATAATAATCTTATTGTCATACGTCCACGTCATTTCACGGGATGTCATGGGCGCTGAAAAAGTATTTTAACATTTCACATTGTTAATATAGGTATATAATACGTCAATTACTTGCTGTCAGTTACAATGGGAATTTCCTAATTATTCGATCAAGTTCATAAGTTCCCAAAAGAAGTCAAAATAAATTGAATCAAGCCAACATTTTTACTCCGTTGTGCTATTTTAAATAAAACAATGAGTAGTATTAAATTTTATGAATTCTTCCAACATTGTTCATTGTTATTATATCGTTATTAGAAAGTAATCGTCCTTCGTTGCGTAGCTGTGGGAAATCTGTGAGTTGGAATTCTCCCCATATGTCACCCCCGATTTTTTATTCCAGCACTGTGAGCCAACACAAAACGCCTTAAGTTCTGTATTTACTTAAGATATACTATCAAATGAAGGAATGAGTTTGAAGTAAAAATGTCGGATTTCAGCTTCAACACATTATAATTATGAATAGTTATATGGCTTACTGAAAGGGGTGTACATTGACTAGTAAGTGAAGTAGCGAAACAGGGAAAGGCGATGGACGCTTATTTTTCCTCCCAAGAAAAGAAGCAGTTTTCGATGTGTAACCGATCCGCCTTGGAACAGAGAGAGTGAGCCACGTCGAAGAGTGCAGACGTTGTAGCATCCGAAGCAGTGGCCTTGGAATTGGAAATACGAAGCGTAAGCGAAACGGAGACGAGGTTTTGCTTAAAATTAATGCGGCTTCCAAGTAGTGAGCATGCTATGGAGACACAGGGTTCAACCTCCGGTCTCCGACTGGTCATAAACCTTCCTCGTCTTTCCCCTTCCTCCAATCCCTCCACGGCCTCGCTCTCTCCCACCCTCGCCGGCTCGCGCTCTCTCCACAGAATCATTTCCGCGCCGGAATTAACCGCTGCCTTCATCTACGGTTTCCGATCTCCCGACAGCCGTCGCAAAACAAGCACTTTCCTCCCATTCTTCCTCCTTCCCTCCGTCTTCTTCCATTTCACCCCCTCGACCTTCCCTCTCGAAGAGAGTTCGCCTTATTTTTTATACGGCGACCGGCGTCGCTGGCCGTCGCGTGATTTCAAGGGAAATGGATGGAAGAAACATCAGTTAGTTCATCGCCATGTTACACGGCTTCCCTCCACCTCCACTTCTCCGGCGCCCATCCTATGTTCTCGATCTCCACGGTGCAGCCCCTCTCGCACTCCCCCCCCCACTTGCCTTCCTCCTCCCATAATGAATCCCATCGTTCCCTCCCGCCATTCCCCCCGACCTCCCATATACCTCTCAGATTCTTCCTCATTTCCATTCCGGCTATCAACTGTTTATTCCCCGTCGTCGTCTTTACGTTTCCTCGTTCTAGCGCTTTTCATCGTTCGTCCACCGTCGAATTTGGAAGTCTATTGAGTCATATCATCTCGCCCATTAACAATTTCACACTTTCTCATCCATTATGTTTACTTCCTAATTTACCTCTCCGCTTCATTTTCCCATGTTGATTCGACTATGACGTTTTATTCCAAATTTGGATATTCTTGCTCTCCTCGAGCTTCACACCCCATCATAATTCTACCAGCGTATCAATTGTTGCGACTATATTTTGGCCTATTAGAGATTATTCGATTGTATCTCGCTGCGTGAGAGCTATCCATCAATCATGCTTGCGGAAATTTGTCATTATTTTATGTAATACCGGCCGTTCTTCATTTTCATGCAAAATTTGAAATGGACAATGTATTTTTGTTGCCATGGCTTTTCGATTGTTGAAATTGATCGTTAATTATTGATTATTATTAGAGATTATTGCATCCAATTCCTTGAATTCAGAAAGGGATGGTGATGATGAGGTATATCATTTGTTTCAAATATTTTATCTCTTTTCGCATATTCCATGAATTCCATAGATAAATACTCATAGCACTATTAATATGGCCGTAGGTAATCCCCTTCGTGTCATTTTATTCCTGCACGATGATAAGGTTACTCAGTTAGAATTTTTTGCTATATTACTGAGATAAGCGCTAAACATTGTCGTCAAAGTCGAGGTAAAAGTCGTAAATGCAGTCCTCGTTTGAAAGGTGTTTAACTGCCCTTCATTTTCGGGGGTGCGGAATAAATTAGCGAATGTGTGCCGAATCCTTCCCGTCCTTCACCTTCGAATTACTTAGCAGCCCTTCGCCAGTTGCACTCCCCCGCCCCCTGCATTTGTGACTCGGTGGGGGGGAAGTTGGACGATTGGGAGCACTCGAGCCTCGTCACACTTGCCGCATCCAGGCCACTCGGAATACCGCAGGATCAACTCACGAAGTCGCGTGATGGCTCTAATGCGACGCTCGCGTCCCGAACTCACCAACCCCACGCCGACATCCTCGGCGGGGGAGGCGGCAGCGGAAGAGAAATCAAATCGCCCTGCGCGTCCTGCACACCTCACTCACCACTCCGGAGTCCTATTTTTTGAAGACCTAAAGTATGCAACTAAACCAACCATCGCCCTCTGATTTCGGTCCGGCTTCTCCAGTTTTAAATTCCATGTGGTCATTCATTCCCTCTACGAGGGTCGCGGGAAGCGGAGAGGTGAGGAATGTGGGGAAAGATTAGAAGCATTTCTATTTTTATTGGTTGCTCCTCGCGGCGTTAAGGAAATCTATGAGGGGAAAGAAAAAGAGAAGGAGAATCTCGTAATGGGAGGTGGATGGAGGGGGAGAGGGTGGGGAGCGCTTATCGCATCCTTGCACCAAACTAGAATCCCACCAATTTGGTCGTGTCGGCGGGAGAGAGGCTGGAGGAAGTAGGAGTGGGAGAAATTACAGCGGGTCTCCCCGGCCACCACCATACCTCCGAAATCCCTCCCTCCCCCGCCCTCATCTCCACACCCCCAAAGCCAACGCCAGGCTGCCTCCCGCCCTCTCGCATTACGGCCGCTGCTGTAAACGTGTCGTTTTATGGTAATTTAATCGCCTCTCGCGTGTAAAACCGGGCGAAATGTTAAGGTCTCTCCCTCCTAGTCCTATCTCCACCCCTCTTCAACCACCCACATTTCGGGGAGGGAGCCCGGGGCATTAGGAAATTCTCCCCCCCCCCTCCCGCAAGTTTTCCGTCGTGCTGCTCTCGGAAGCTTGTTTCTGCCATTACGTCCGCGTAATATTTCCTCCGCCGAATCCGTTTGCTGTTTGTGTTTCCATTTACTCTTTTTTTTCTCTTTCCCCGGTTATTTCTTCCCTTCATCCTCCTCGTCCGAGTTATCCTCCAGCCTCATTTCTTTAAGTTGGGTTTCCTCCTCTTCGCCCCATCCCCACCCACTCTCTCCCCGTCTCCCCTGCGCTCCACCCCGTGTCCCTCGACTTACTTTCCCTGCTTGTCGATATAGCTGTGGTGCAGTCCTTGGTGGTGTGCGCTCGTTCTCTATCCGTTGGACCGAGCGTGCGAGCTTTGCAGCGCCGCCGCCGTAAAATCCTCCCTGCTTAATAAGCCGCTCTTCGGCGTCCGACGAACGTTTTTGCCGTGATGGTTTTATTTTCTCGCCCAAGTACCACGCCCCACTAATTGGAATATCCTGTTGCGGTCTGTAAATAATGTCTCATTCCTTCGCGTGTCCCCGGAGATCAAGTATCCGGGAGTGCTTAACTTTTATTGCACAGATTGTCTGCCCTAGTGTAGGCTGGAAGGATATCATGCGGACCTTTTTCTTTCATTTTAAATGGAACCATGAACTTCTCTGGAGAGAGCTTATTAGAAAACTAAATTGGAATGGTAATGCTTAGGAATGCGGTGTCAGTACTATTTATAGTACTCTGTATAGTATCTTAATCTTTCGAACATATGCGGAATCAAGTTTCATGAGAAGTTGCTGTCTGGTAATAGTTCCATCATTATTTTTCCTGCCTGTCTAATGATTCTCATCTCAGTTTCACTCCGGTCATGTCTCTGTGAAATTATTCAATAAAGTTGATGACACTGATCCTGGTTCAAACCGATAAGCACGTAGCAAGAGCTTCAGTACTCTCGCTACGTGCTGATACACTTCTGAGTGGATATTATTTGTATATAATGTAGAGTAAATTTTACGTAAATTTACGTTGTGTTGTACCTTTGCGTTGGCCTTTGCCGCGGTTTTTTGGAATGCACGCGGAATCATTTACAGTGATTGCTTGTATAAAGGACATACGATAAATGGGAGAGTATTGTGTCGTTATTTCACCGGTCGAGCAAAGAAATCAAGAAAAAACGTCATTTGGGAAAGAAAAAAATGCTCTTTCGTCCAGGCAATGCACGTGTGCACAACTGCACACCTTTCTATGCCGAAGATAATGGAATTAAAGTTCAAATTATGACAGCAACCAGCGTATTCACGAGATTTGGCCCCTGGTTGCTTGTTTTATTTCCAAACCTGAAAAATGTTCGGTGGAAAACGATCCCTACTTTTATGGATGTCTTAAAAATAGTTGAGAGAAACGCTGTGAAAAGTGTATCAAGCTGAAAGGAGATTCTATTGAAAAATCCACCCAAAATAATTTTTTTTTAAATTTTCCTACAGACTGATTAAAGGCCTACGCATAACTCACCTCCAGCTTTTTAGCGTACATTCGCAATCAAAGATCCACTTAGCATTTTTAAACCATAACTGTTAAAGCTTTAAACCACCGACAGTTGTTAATACGCGCTTTTTGGCATATGTTGATAATTTTATTAATGCTTATCAATTATTTCTTGATCTTTACCCTTAAAATAGTGGTGCGCCCACTGGTTTTTCCGCATAAAGTGAAGCCCTTCCACATCTTTCGCTCGGCGATTCTTTTTATTCCGCAAAGTCAGACCGAAGCCCATTCACGCACACAGTGCGCACAGCCCAGAGCGCAAAGAGCTAGTGGGGTAAGCATTGCGCCCACACGGCAATGATGAGCGTCATTTGTTGTTTATTTCTGTGAAAGAGGTCGATAAAAGAGGCTCGTTTCACTTTTATTATCATCCTACCTCTCTCTCTCTCTTCCCCGTATACCTCCCTCCGTTCCAACTTTTTCCCCGTTTCTCTTGAACCGGATGGAGCAAACCCCACCCACCTTTTTCCGAAATGAATTTTTTTGTAATTTTCCCTCCAAGTATTCGTTTGAAAACGGAGGAGCTTGGAGATGTGAACGGTGTTCGGGGAAGAGTTGGGTGGCTTAAAAAATAATGACGAGTCAATTGGTGAGAACCGAATTGGGGGTCGAGGTTTAGGGAAGAGGAAGGTTGGTTACGTCGACGGTGGGAAGGAATCGCGAAGGTGGGCGGTAAATGGCGTAGATGAAAGGAGAGTGAGTTTACGTTGAATATGATTTAGTGCGACAGAGAGTGGAAAT
Organism: Hetaerina americana; assembly: GCF_022747635.1. Classification (NCBI taxonomy): domain Eukaryota; kingdom Metazoa; phylum Arthropoda; class Insecta; order Odonata; family Calopterygidae; genus Hetaerina; species Hetaerina americana. Next base: position 81,268,554 of record NW_027286874.1, read on the forward strand.
TTCGAAATTGACACGAAGTAGAAAACCGTACGAAAATGAGTGTCAAGGAACTGTATTTCATAACAGTCAATGAACAAAGTTTTACTGATCCATTGTATGTTTATATTATCTCCCACCCGTTTCGATACCTAGTATCCCATGTTGAGGAAGTTGGCCTAGCAATAATAATTACAGTATGTATGTACATGCATGAATATATATTTATAAATATATAATTATTATTATAAATGGTATTCTACTATTTGCGATATTGTTTGATTGACCTAAGATTGGACCACGATAAATTTATCTTTACAAAACACATCGATGAACGCTTCTGTAATTCCGCGCAATTCCATCCTCCCTTCATTCCATCAAACGGGCTTTTCCTACTCTTTCCTCGCCTGTTTATCGTTCTCTTCTCCAACACAGTCTACAACATCCCATTGCCATTCAAAATGGTCCACATTCACCTTTCCTGTGTCCTTTGGATTTCCGCCAACAATCCCTTCTCCTCCCTTACCAATTCTGGCGCTTCCTAATTTTTTTTTATCTTCCATTCATTACACCTTCACACCCGCTTTTCAGCTTGAAAGAACTACAGGAGATTTACTTCAACTGATCAGATTTCGAGGCACATCAGATTTCAGAGGTCAATCAGATTTCGAGGCGAATCAGCTTATATGCCTCGAAATACAAGGATTCCGTAGTTTTTTCAGGTATACATATGTATGGATATCATTTTATCTGTCATATTAAAATCCTTGAGTGCGACGTGATATATTTATATCTCATTTGTTAATGAGCGTGTGGAGCTGCCGCGTTACACTGTTCTCACTCTCCTCATCGAAGGACTAGGCGACTGTTTGTGGAGGGGTTAGGTCACGGAGCTTTGAGTGAAGACACGGTGTCGGTGGTTTGAATTTTATGCCAAGGGTTCGAAGCGGTCCACAATGCTGCATGGCTTTCTTTCGTCGGGACTGTGTGGTCCCCTGAAGCCCCCAATTACTTGAGGAAACGTCAACTGAAGGCTGGCCTCGGGTGTCTCCTTCCGCCCCTGACTGCTTTCTTTCGTTGATCTTTTTACGGCCTATGTTGGTCCACCGAACTCTTCAGTCATGCCCTCTTCCATCCCCTCCTATGGCAGTTGGTGTGTATCACTTTTGGATATTTAACGACGAAAACTCTCGATAGGAAATTCAGAATCATGAAAATGGCAAAATTGCTATTCTGCAGTCATAGCCAATCAAAAGTCCACGCGTTGCTAATTTTGGCGGCTGGCACATTTCATGTACGCTTTTAATCATTGGTGCCCGTGGTTAAAACCGGTGACTCCGATCGCTGCTATGCCATGCGACGAATTAAACTCGTCAATGATGCAACAAGCCTTTGCTTAATTTGTGAACCCTTTTGATCGAGGAGCACGTGTAAAGTGGTAAGCAATGTGTAACCTTTTAGTCGTTGACGGGACAAAAACTCACGAGCGTTGCTCATCACCATGGTAGATGTAATTGTCAAATAGCTTGCATTACTGATCGCATATGCATACTAACGGATTCGTATTCAGGTTAAATGTACCTAATTAGAATCCTCTGTGGCTATAATCATGCGCCATGTTTCAGGAGCGCTCTTTTCTTTTCTTCGTGCATTAGTGTTATTCGTGTCATCCAGTTGTTTTTCTAGCGTTATTATGGCTAAAACTTAATCAAAGGGATCAGAGTGGCGTGAAATCTACGTACAGGCTAAGTTGCTATGCGTTTTCTGAGGACCCCATCATTTATCTGTTTATATAAAGCTGAACCTTGGGTAGTATAGTTCGACCATACTGCTTTATCCTTCTAATTTCATCAGCAAATATTTGGCATACTACTAATTATCTTAATAAAATTAATGAGACCGGTACAAATGGCAGTGGCTAATAAACGCATCCCTATAAAAATCTAATCCTTATAATTGATTTCTTATTTTTTGATTTTGAGGAAAATATTTCTAATGGCTCTTCCTCGTTTAATAAAGTTCTTTATCTTTACATAATCTATTAATTGTAGCTCTAATTCCTTTCATAATAATTACCACAGCCAAATTATTCACATTAATTTTATGATAGTTTTCAATTATTATTTACGATAGTCAATTATTATGAGTTTTACTTGTGCATATTCTAGGCGATGAGCTTGTATTCCAATAAATGAATACTATTGGTTGCATTTTTGGATTTTCTGATAAGTTTTAGCCTCCTAGCGCGTTGAAAAAGCGCTGGCCCGCTTATTGAAGGCCGCGATTCGGAGTACCGTCTTGGGAATGGAATTTTCGTTGCCTCAAAAGGATTTGCTGACCGAGTCTTCCACTCGATGTGACTTCGGCGTGGGAGTACCTTAAGGACCCAATTTGATCGGCTGCTCTTCATTTCCATTCATATTAACTCTTTTCATCGTAGCGACCTATCAGTGGAGAAAATTCCATTATTTCATTTTGCAGAAGCTGACTTGGCTCCCCTCGCCAATTTCAGGAGAATTGCCACAAGCGAGGGCGGCCAGCGCGTACCTGTTGGTAGGTTGAAAACAAATTTCTCCTTCGCCGGTCTTAATTGAATCGGTGTACGAATGTTTTCCGACACCATCAGATCGTGATCGAGATAGTAGAAGAGTGGGAGGGGAAAAGGATGCGGACAGGGAGAGTGCTTGTGTGTTGGAGAGGACGTTCGTGGAAGCGACGGAAAAAAAGCCCGGGGGTGGGAAAAAAATATCGAGCGAAAAAGAGAGAGAGTTTGGGGGCGGGAATTGCGACGTTGGGTTGGGGCTATTGGGGCTGGGAGGGAAAACGAGAGGTTAAGGCGGAGGTGGGTAGGCAAAAGGGGCTCATTTGGCGTCCCGGCCCTTCCTCCTAACCTCGCCTAGCGCAGAGAGGTAGGAATGAGGCCGACTAACCGCATTTCTTGGAAAGACCCAACCCCCTCATCGCCTCCCCTGCCTCACGATTCTTTTGTACCCCGTGCGTGTTCCGGCCTCCTATTTTTTCTCTCTCCCATCCTCTTTTTCCTCCAGTTTTTCCCTTTCTTCCTAACCTCCTACCCTTCCCCCTTACCCCTCTTCCCCCGCCCGAAAGGAAACGGCACGGCTCCATTAAAAAATACCGGCTCGGGTCGTGTGCCGTAAAGAATATATGGCGGGGTTTGCTGGAGGAGGGAAGAGGAGTGTGGGCGGGGATGGAGGATTTAGCGGCGTCGGGGGAGAGGTGAATGAAGGGAGGGGTATTGGCGGTGTGGGAAGAGAGAATGGAATGAGGGACGGCGAGGAAGGAGCCACGGAACCTTTTCTGAGCTGGAGGAGGGAAAAAAACCCGCGGCTTCCTTAACCCTTTAAAAATATCCTCTTCCCCCATATGCAGGGAGTGTTTTTCTGAAGTGAAGATAGGGTTCAGGGTTGAAGGAAAAGCGTTCTTCCTCGGTTCCTGTTATTTTTTGTTCAGCCTTGATTTCGTAAGCAGAGCATGAAAACAAGCGTTTATTTGGATTAGCAATTATGCTTGCCATCACCATTCTACCTCTAATTGTGCGTCGGTATCCATTCGAATTCTTAACTACCATCATACGGTGTTATTTTTAGTTGTACTTTGAAAAATTTCAAAAAAGTTCGCTAGCCCCCAAGTTGAAGTTACACCCATTCACCACGGCATGTTGTAATTTCTAATAGCGATTCTTTAATAGCACATGTTGTGATAGGGTTTTTCCACATTTCTTTTATGACATTTATTTGGCTCACAGTTGTGAGATTGTCCAATTCCGAATGAGTTGTGAGCTTTTATTCCTACTCAAGTGTCCACTATGAATAGTGCGACGATCTTGTTTTGCTTATTAGTGAATGAGCGGTCAAGCTTTACACCGTTGCAGCTCTCTTTCAACTGTGTGCTTAGACATGCATGTATATTATCGTAATTACCTCTGGCACTGGAAAGTTAACGTATACGATTGTCATTAAAGTGCTACGATTAGTGACAGACAGGCCTCTTTTGAGCTGATATGGTAGCATTGTGTGGTCGTTAGGATACCATCTGGAACAAAGTAAGCATGTCGATTTTCTCATCTTGTGCCACACATTAGGAAATTAGTAATTAGCCTACTTGCACTTTGTACGTACATATTTGGTCGTGTGCAATGCCAAGAAGTCACCTAAACTGTTGGCGTGTGCGCCTTAAATTCAACGACTGTTTATCGTCGCCAAACGCATTACATGTGAAATAAAATAATAGCCACATTCTTTTTTGATTTATGCTTTCGTTATCTTTGTAGCAGTATGAATTGTGATGCCTCTATAAATTTTAGTCTCACACTTTTACTATCGAATACAATCTCAAGAGAGAGACAGGTGAACGTAGAAAACTACCACGGTAGTAAAAACCATTCAGATAAAAGTGCGCTTATCACTTCGCTCGGGAATGAAATTCTCGTTTATGATTAAAATTCACAAAATTGAAACTACCTTGTGAAATACCTACAATTTTTCTCATAAGTCAACGTGATTTTTCTGGGTTAGTGGGTATTATTGATTTTGCATGCAGGTAGCTTTATCACACGCGGGCCCACAAGCTATCACTTACACTGCAAATTCAAATTAGGATAATAAATCTTCGAGTTCATCGCAGTATTAGCCGTATATTTCTAGGAAAATAGCGATTTTCATTTACTTTCGGTAACGTTTTCAATGTCCCCGCGTCCCGAAATCCCTCGTAAAATGAACGGGCGCCCGCTTCGGGGTCGCGACCCACCTTTTGACGACCGCTGCTACACAGTTAATCCATAGGGTGCCCGTCACGGTTACATCCGCGTCGGGCGAGTGCCGGGTAAGGGTCAATGGGAGGCGATGCGAATGCGATGAAGGCGGTGTCCACGGAGCCGACATTCCTGGAATTCGTCGCCCATTTCTCCGTCTCCCTCTCTCTCCTTCTCTCTCCCTCCGTGTCTCTCTCTATCGTCTACTCTCCTTGGCTATGCTCCTCTGGGTCATGCACGCGTGCGACAGTGGCGCGTATCGATTTATCACCCAGTAATCCCGGTCCCTATCACTATCGTCCCCTCTACGCACTGCGAAATGAAATGAAATTCGGCGAGAGGGCTATCCTGTCCTTCCTTACTATCTCCCTCACCCACGCTTTTATCCACTCATTTTTTTTCCTCCGTGTCTGTTGGGCGTCGCTGGGGTGGATAAAAGATGGAGAGGCTGCAGAACGGGATAACGGCGAGTCAGCGATAAAATAAGTGAAAGGGCAGGTCCGTCCGGCGAGTTGTTCAAATTTCTTCCGTTCCATTCTGTCCACGAAACCCTTTGGTTTCGTTTCCCCCCGCAACCGGATGGCCTGGCGGGCATTGGTCATCTCCTCTCACCACTCCCGGCATCCTCAGATTAGATCGTCGCAATCGTTTTTTTTTTAAACGAAGAGGTTTCCAAGCTCTCTTAGACCTAAGAATTCAAAACTTGCGTTGGAACTCCAATGTGTGATCACAATGGTTAGTTGTTTAGGGTTTCCAAAACATTCAAAATAATGGTAACCATCACCTGATAGATTCGCAGATTTTACGTTTATTAGCTCAAAAAAGATTCAAATACTAGGCCAACTTTAAGTAAAGATCTTCATATTAATTAGGTTAGCCGGCGATCACTATGCAAGGAAATAGTTTCTGAAATTGTTTATCCAATTGCATCCAAGGCTATTGCATCCAATACCCTCTAGTTATATATGGTTTACCTTGTATGATATATATAGGGTATCCATTATAATTGTTTACCCTGAGGATAAGGCTTTAAATATTATCCTCAAGTCTTTGATTCTTCGCCTTTTACGTTCCGATTATACAAGTTGTAAGTTACCCTATTTATAGCATCACTCCGATAGTGATGGAGATGATTTAATAAGTCTTCGCAGTTTAAATGCTGAAATTGTTATGAGGTAATTATAAATCTAAGATTTATACCCGGCTGGCTATGGTAATTTGTAAACTCTATGCATTTACTTGCTACGCATTTAATTGTTCGTATAACAGCCAAAAATCCTTGTTATGTTAAAGTTCCAGTGAATATTTACATTATGTATGCAATTATGTTGTGCTAAAATAAACCCAAGCAAACTTCGAAGTAACCGCTGCGGTTTTCTTGATGTTCACAAAATATCCAAGTTCGTAAATTCGATTTGTGCAGTGTATGTCAAATGACCTATAAATCGTTGAATAAATTTCGCGTTCAGTCATTCAGTGCTTAACCTTTTATTGGTTGAACTTACTACCTATTTCAAAATGTGTAACTCAAGTTGAGAACTAGTATCATTAAAACGGACCAACCTAATTTCATCATAACTCGACAACTTAAGCTAAATACCTTGTTCGTTGATTCGTTGACACTATTTTTCGTTTATTATTAATATGCATTGCTGCCTTATTAACAGGAAATCATTTCCGATTATGAGCTTCTAGTTGAATGTAATGTATGTGGCCCCTCGTAACTACGTATCGGGGAAAGCTTTTTAAATTTCTTTTATAGGTTAAATTAAATTTTTTTTCTATAGTCATACAAAGCTTCTAAAATGCGTTATTATGTTTAACCGTAATTAATGGATGTTTCGAAATGTTTTATCTGCTGAACCTGACCCTGCGAAAAATACTCATTGTACCGTGTTCTCGGCCTCAAGTTCATCATTATGAACCAACTTCTTTGGTTATAATGAAATAAACAATAGTTTGTATTGATTTACATATGTTTTTAGATAGCAGCGTTCTAAGGATGCCAGAATATGCGTTAAAGAGAAAGGTGAGAGTACGCTCTCTCTTGCCCAGTTGAGCCAGGTGGTCCGGAGTCCTTGGAAATTTCAGTGACAGCGATCGAAGGGAAAGTGCCAGAGGATATGTGTAAGTTATTGTAGCCCATCGATGATGATGGATTGGCTTATATTTGAAGGAAATGCCTTCACCAGTTTCAAAGTAAGGTGCGCCTTGAATGTATATAGGCTCTATGACTCCGCGTGTGAGTAATTTTGCGGACGCACTTGAAGATTTTCAGCGCTGTTTGTTTTTAATACAATGTGTATTATATGTGCTAATCATATCGAGAGAGGATTATTAATGCGTTACATGTACTACTCTGAAAAAGCAATTTGAGGGAGAAATAATTCAATTCGTCTTTGCATGTCCCCAAATATTAATGTATTATCTATCATCGTCTAAAATATATATGTTATATCTTGGGATAGGATTATTTTAGTAACATACGTGTCACGCTAAATGACCGGGTATTAATCCTGTTGCACGTGCCTTGAATTTAAAGGTAGCTCATATTTCCATTCCAACAATGCTGGGTGAAGAACGCCTCAGGTCGGCATGGCTCCCCATCCCTCCAATTAGACTTGGAAAGAGATTACTGGCGTGTTGACTAAAGTGGACTGATACCGATTATATCTTCACTAAAATTGAATTGTCTTTCTACAGATGTAGGCATCTGTAGAAAGGAAACTCACCTTTTACTAATGTCGAAAATGACGTCGCATTGAGTCTTCTTTCCTAAGGGCCTACTGCTATGTTTTATTTAACTGGACATAAAATATCCATTAAACTGGTGCATAGTACTTGGTATTGTAATTGTTGCAGATTCATTTATTCAATGTTATTCGTATTTATTTTGGACTGGTCGCTAACTAAATTAGCATATGTCATACCTCATATCCATCTATCAGTTTTGCCGTTCGACAAGATTTATTTCATTCCTTCCTCTGAACGCTTCCACATCTTCATCTGCCGCTGACTGACCACCCCTGTCAACTCGCACCCAACGCCACTGTCTACTGATAATCGCCCCTTCCAGGGTCTTCCCCTGCGCACTTGTGCCCTCCATCACCATACGTCAATCCACTGCTCGTTCCCCCTCGCCCCAGCATTGATGCCAATTCAGCGATCCCGTCGATGGATTTATTTAGAGTCTTCTCGCTCTCTCCCACATAGTCCTCCCCCACCTCGGTCTCTCGCCACATCCCCCCACCATCCCGTTCTCCGGAATCGGATGGTTTTAGCATTCACCGGTGTACCGTAAATTTGAGGTTTATGCCAAATTTATCGTCGTCGTAATGTTTATTCCGCAAATATTTATGGGAGTGCCCTTTTAAAGTAATAAAATATTAGTGTGGTCGCGGAAAAGTTTGGGTGGGTTTTTGGTCACTCGCGAGAGAGGGGAGATATTTAGGTAAACGCTTGTGCCGTAAAAATGCTTAATATCTATGAAAAAAAACACGTTGCCACCCTTTGCGAAAAGCGTAAATCTTATGTCATTTTCAATGAACCCGGGAGTGTTGATAGACCCTAAAATGTTTGACATATGCAAATATTTTTATTTTTCCGTCTTATATATTTACGTTTTGTCATCGCTGTATTGATGCCGTCAACGTCGGAAGTTTGTGATCTCCCAGTGATTATTTAGAATTAACGTCATGTTTTCAGCCTTTTACCCTAGCAAACCTCATTCCTCGAAACTTATTTCAGTGTGCGAAACGAATTGCCTATACGTAGTTAAAAATGAATCGTATTTCTAAATATATTCAGTTGACTTAATAATTGCGTAGGTTCGGCATTGTATAACTACTCCATTTAGTTAGGCTAATGTTGACATTTTCATATCATGTATCATCTTTTTTATTTATATTTAGTGTTCTATCGTAGTACTAGTGCAGTGCAAAGTTACAAATATGTTGCGCGATTCCGATATGAGCTTACTATGCACCGGGTGCATACTCAAGTAATAAGGTTGAATACGATATGGCTAGTGTAAAGTTGATGTTATCATATCTTTGTTTCTTTACGTCGGTTTCTGTTCTATTAGACGTACCTAATGTAGTCTTATAATCATTAAATCCTACTTCTTTGGTCAAAATATATTAGATTGTTTTCTGAATAATTTATTTTTATTGCGTTTGTTTCCATGTGTAGGTGAATTTTTAAAGTAATATGTATCTTGAAACTTTGACTTAAAAATTAGCATTCATTTCATTATTCGCTTCCGGACGGAACTCTTAAGGAGATTTCTGGTTTTCCTTTGGCGATGGAGTAGAGAAAGCGCAGAGTGAGGGTAAAGTTGGCCGCATGACTTTCTTTCTCGAATCACTAACTCCTCTTTTTAAGTTTGGGATTGGATTTACTTTCACTATTTTATAAGGTGAATGGAAAGGACTGGCGGACCTCGGGAAGTTTCAGATACTCTCCCATCGTGTTCATGACAATTCCCATGTTTCTTCCCGCCGCTTCTTGTTCTAAGGAACTGCTTTATTGCCGTATAAATTTCAACTCTGGGGGGAAAAAGAAAGTTCTTTCGTTGTTTGCATGCGGCCTCTTCCTGGGCCCCCGCGCTTCTTCTTTCTCCCTTCCACTCACTTTCCCCCCTCATCCTTCACTGACTGCCGCACCCCCTCCCTCCCTCCAGCCCCCACTCTCTCGAGATATTCTTATCCACACCGCTGTTTGGATTTATTCTTGTAATTCTCTCGCACTCCGAGCGATCTGGGTTCCTGGGGTGAGCGAGAGACGCCATTGCTTTTAACTGAGTCGTGCCCTTACGCCTTCTCTGGCTTCATTGTCTCCCCTTTCCCACTCCTATTCCTTTTATGTGCTTGCCGTCATTACCTGGTTCGCCATGAAATGTTATCTTCGTTACAAATAAATAGTGCAACTCCGATATGGCGGTACTGAGTACCTAGTTAATACTAAAGCAGTTAATGCGGACAACCACAGAAATTCATCTCCTTACTTGAGGTCGTAAATAGAGTGAATGATAGATATTAAATGATGTGGTTTCCATGGAATCTACTTTACGGATTTATAATTCTATTATTTCTTAATATCTTAGGTAATGATACCACTATAATGTAATATATTTTGTTTTACTAATTAGCAACATGCTTCCTATTAAATCATTAAAGCTTATTATCTATGAAATATAATAACCCTATAAGGAATCGCAAAATCTGAAGTGACTTCTTGTTATGTTTCATGTTCTTGTTTTTTTTAATGTGTTCATTATTTCTTTTACAGTTTTTTTTAATGATAAATGATTGGCTTGTGCAATGCGAAACATTCATATAGATATTTTCGTTGTCATTTTGCGAAAGGAGAAATGCAAATATTAGTGTTTCCGATGAAAATTTTTTCATGCGCAATATGCCTCCGAGTTTTATCGCAGCTAACTACTTGAGACTTAGTATGGAAAATGTGTATTTAGGGGAATGTGCTGTATTGGCCGTCAAATGCACGTTCTCTCCAATTTTGAAAAACGACCTTGAAACCTGCATATATTGCGATAGACCTTAAGAGAACAGTCAAGTGTCGCATTGATTAACTATCAGAATTCCTGATAACGAGCTATGAAGTTTATATGCTGCATATCCACATAGCCCGGCAAAGTATAGAAGCACTGCTTTACCACCACAATAAATGATGAACTATATTTGCCCACTTGTGTCCTTTCTTTTTATTATTCCAATCATCTGATGTCGAGGTACAGCTTTTTATCCTGTTAGTCACATTTTTTGGGAATCTTCCCCCCAGTATAGCTTAAAACCTTTCTGAAAATATTGTTATAAATAATGCAATTTGAAACGTTTTCTTATTCGTGCTTAATCATTAGATAAACTTTGTTTCGGGAGACCTGCCATCGGTTTGCTTTAAGATTGGAATTGATATGATCTTCATTTTTTTTATTTCATCATTTATTCACTCTATTTTATTGATTGTATATTTATTTAGCAAATATATTCTAGTCAAAGTTTTGTCTTTGATATGTATCCATATCTCCAAGCACGTAAGCATTTACGCAAATCATAGAATTATTTCTTCGGCCTGCTTTTGTTTCCTAATTTTTCCTGAGTGTCATGCGCTAATGGGTACAAGAATCGTAATTCTAATTAAATTCATAGTTATAAAACCGATACCAGCATGATTAATTATCATTTTTTTGCATAATGCACTTGCCACCTTAATTCTGTTGTGCAACATGAATGGTTTGTTGTGTCTGCAAGCATAGTACTTGTATATAGCCTTAAGTAGACAGGCATAGACAGTTAAGGAATCATACTATACAGTATTTCTGAAAATGAAATATTTTCTCTAGGCTAATGAAATATCACATTTTATTTTTTTTCGACGGAAGTTTCTCTTCACGAGGCTATTTGAATAAAACGCTGTTGTTAGATCAAACATTGCTTTACATTCGTCAGACAATTTAAATGTGATCTGTAGATTTCTTAGGATAATTTAAAAGCGTATAACCAGTGTAAAATACTCTCTTTACTTTTTCCAACTCATTACTTATATCTGTTACTCATACCTCACCGCGACTATTAACTATTCATTTGTGATAATTAGGTAGTTCCTTCTGTTTTGAATTGAGACATATTTCATAAGAAAGTGAATTCATTATGGAAGCTAGAGATGGTAGTTATTATGAGATACTGCCGACAGCTGAGTTAATTTGTCCCATTAGGGATGGGTATGATATTTATTAGAGGCAGGATGTTGAGGGAATGGACGAAAGGTGAGGACTAGAATAAAGAATATTTAATGTTATGGGACAATTTAGTCCCCCTAGAACAAATTTACATTAAACCAATGAGATAATAGCAAAGAAAAATAGTAATTTTAGGTGAATAGACACAATTTACCAACAGTTTCCGAAAACATATTTTAAACAGCATTTTACAACACAACACATGTTTAAATTGAATAATTTTTCCGTTTTCACAAAATGACTTCTAATTTCACAGGATTTTCGTAGCTTTACATGTTATATCAGAGACTGTTTGAATAGATTTTTAGATGTTATGGCCTTGATAATAATAGGTAGCTCATTGAAAAGACGACAGGAAAATCATTGAACGATATAGAAAAGGTCAGTGTTCGATATTTAGTGACGTGTGTTTTTTCGCGAGTCTTCCGCTCGTTTATATCGTAAAATTGGCAAATGCATTATATCAAGGAAGATAAAATATCAGATATCATTTACTTAAACACCTTACTTAAACTTATTCCCCCCGCCACACGCCCTTGCGGTGGCCTATGTAGACGTAGAAATAAACCCAATTGATAATTTCTTCTTCGAGTTATTTTAAGCATTTACATCTGTAACTAGTAGGGACATACATGTCCCATTTACGTATGATACCTTTAAAGATAAACCTGATTCCTGCATTCTGAAGTAGTAGTAATTTTAACAGCAAGTGTTCACTTATATTACTAATAGTAGTAGTTTTGAGGGGAGGCGACCGATAGCTAAGGTCATTTGCGCCATAGGGGATGGACAGGAAAGGATGAAGGGTGGAGAGAAACCCGGCGTCGGCATTAGCCTACTTTTTACGAAAGGCGCCAAGGGGTCTGCAGTACGCATCCGACGGACGGCGTACTCACTCAAAGTGCCCTCCACAAAGCACCTCAAGTAGGGATCGAGATACCTCTGAAAATTATTCAACACCGCCGGGATTTGAACCCGCGCCCTCAGGGTGGGAAGCCAGTACGTTAGCCCCCGCACCATCTCGATCCCCGTTATATTGCTGTTCACTGAAGCAAAATAATCTATATGTGGTAACATAAGGAATTCAATCGATTTGATTCGTAGTCTGTCAGGAATTAAGTAGTATAATAATTAATATTTAAGCTGTCGTAATGCTCTAAATATTTTCCTGGTATTTACTGAAGATTATACCCCTACGTTGAGGTTTTATTTATTATGCTACCTTATGTTTTAACATTAGGAATATATTATATGTAAATACTATCAATTCATGTGTTGCAAAGTGTATTTAAATCATTATTTGATATATTTGAAGGGCATCGAAGGGTTGAGAGAAACCTGGCGTCGGCATTAGCCTACTCTTAACGATAGGCGCCAGAAGATCCACAGTATGATTTCACGTCCGAAGGAGGCGTACTCCTATTGAACCGCTCGCCACCTTATACCCCAATTAGTAATCGGTAAATCACTAAAAAATCCCGTCACCTCAGGGAGTCGAATCTTGACCCCCAGGGTGGGAATCCAGTGTACTAGCCACTGCAACATCTCGTTCATCTTATTTAGGCAATCGGACATCATTTTCTGCATAAAGAGTGTATTTAAAGAGGAAACTTGGGGTCCTCAGCATAAGGGATAGACATAAACAAGAAAAGACACTAGAGAGGTATCCGAGGCTTTATATCCTGGTAGGTATACTTGTGCGATGCACCTGTGTCGTGAGAGTCGTATACGTTCGAGGATCACCGTTGTCCCCACCTCGTTCTCTGCAGTTGTCGTATGTTAAACTCATATTTGTACCTCTTGACATGGTGTCTCTGCGACATCTTTAGTATTGTAATTGTTACTTTGATCACAACGCTCTCCTTCCTCTTTTTTCGAAACCTCTCTCTGCTCGCAATCAAAAAACTAATCTTGTACCCGACCTCCCGCTTCTCATGCTAGACATTGTAACTAAGAAAAAATTTTAATTAAGAAAATATTTAAATTCACTCAGGGGACTACCCGAGCTTACATTTAATACAGTAAATTTAAAAACTCTTACTCCATTTTGCAATAAGTAGCTAAAACCTCACAATTTCAGTTTTGTCTGCATCATTTCCCTTTATCCCAAAGAGTGAATTTGTTGTTTGCACCATTCTCGTTCGACTTAGTTCATTAATGCCAGTGAATCCAGCCATTTCCATTTTCCCTGGAGTTGGAGTTAATGAAAACCGTAAATCAGCTGGAAAACTAATTTGAAGCCTTATGACCTCCATTCAGGGATCATTTATTTCCGTAAAATTCAAGGATACTGAGTAAATATTTTGGATTCCAAAAAACTGTGGAAATGCCGAAAGAGTAACTTTTAACGGAGTCATCCGCTCAACGGAACTCGTGTAAGCCAGTTGATGTTGGCATTGGGCTTTCTAGATCCATTGTAGTGAAGTTATCTGTCAGCAACGAGATGTTCACTGATGTGAAAACAGATTTTCTGAAAGAGGGAGCAGTCTGGTGGTGAATATGCAATATTCACTGAAAAATCATGTGATGATTGAAAATCCTCAGAATGCAGCATAAATTTTACATTTGATTCGCCCTTTTTTGATTTTACAAAACACTTAATGTAGGCGAAAGCCTTCTATTGAAGGGAATACAAACGGCAACTCAAGAATCATTTTATTTTAAAAACTTCAATGTATTGCTGAAACTGTGCGAAAATTAAAACACAAATCAAATTATCTTAAATCGCAAATTATAAATTGGTGCACTTTCTGTTTCCTTCGGATTTTCTTGCCTGCATCATAAATGAAATTATAAACGTGTTTTGGGTTATCCCCTGACAACAGCTTCCGGTAGATTAAGAAATATTACTGTCCATAATCCTCCGGCGTGACATGTTGAATCATTGCAATTTCCCCTTTGCCCAGAAATACAAATGTGTATTTACTGCGTTTTTTCCCATGCCAATGCGAACTTATCCAGATAGAGGTCGTGGATATTTCGATTCCTCCTTGAAGATCTTTCTCAACCGACTCCTCCTCTCAAACTCATTCTCTGTGCAAATCTTTCCCCTAATCCGCTGCAAGTTGTATCTCCCCCCTCCTCTGCTGTAAAGGACCTTACGTGCCGTGGGCTCTCACGTCTCCCTTTCTCTTCACTCTCTCTGCAGCCCGTCCTCCAATCCTTTAGGAGAGACCTCGTATGAATACGACGCCACATGCTCCCCCCGAAATCCCTCCCCCATTCCGCTTACCGCATCCATTTCCTCCTCGTCCCACACGGCGGGCCCCTCTTTATTTCTCTAGCGCTTTCCCAACCTCCTTCCCCCTCCCTTACTCCTCCTTCCACCCCCCCCTCGCCTCACCCCAGCTCATTTCCCTCGCAACTCCTTTCCATTCCTCCTCTGAGCCATCTACTTCTACGAGAACGGCCTATGACCCGTCTCGGATAAAATAAAGCCAATCTAATCCATTCTAATCTAATCCTCCCTCGCTTCCTTACAACCCCCCTATCCCCTTCCCCTGCATTTCTCCTTCCACATCTATCTCCCTCCCTCCGACACGCCCACCCTTACATTTCTTCCCACCCTCGGGAGCCGCGAGATTCCCTCCATCCACTCCGAAACCCATTATCCTTTATGCAACGCCCTCACTCCTCCCAAACCGTCTGCTCTTATTCCAAGATTACCTCTTCATCCACTCTCTTTCTTTCCTATCTCCTCTTTCTCGCAATTCGCTATCATTGTCATTATTTCTGTCATTCGCCTCGAGATCCTGTTGGTTTCTCACACCCCCAAAATCATCATACTTTTATGTCGTATGACGTGCCCGTTATTGTCTCAAATAACCAGGACCGGCCGAGATTGTGTTCCCCGGGTTTTATCTCTTCTTGTGGCTCGTTTTTTGGCGAAAGATTAGACTGTTTTGTCTTTGCGTGTAATTGATGGGGGTGGGTGTCATGATGTTTTACTGTCATTAACTTCTGTTGAGGCCGTCATACAAGTAATATGAAGAAGTTAGTTATTTAATATGGATTGGCGCATTTGTCCGTAAACTTATCGGCATTTTTCGGGAAGTGGGGAAACTCACTTTGAAAGTTGTTCTCTGCCAGAAGAGTAGCTAGATATTCGCAGTATTTTTCTTCAGGCGGATGGGTAATGTGGTTTTCTTATATCAGTTTCTCGAAACAGAGGCAAACTTTGAAAATATCCTCGACTACCAGGAATAGAAATCAATGATTTGGACGTTACATTACATATTCGCACCCGGAAATGGGTTGCAGACGGGTTCTCTGAAATAATGCATATAACAAAGCATTAACATAACATTATTTACTGATAAAACCTATTCTCCTAGTCCATTAGTTTTTCTCCATGCATTCTGTGTAAAATCATATCTCCCTCCATAAATGACCATTGGCGTCTGTGTTTCTTCTTTTAATGATAGTGTTGTTAATTTGTTAATGTTGAAAATGATGTGTTTTCATCCGCATAGATGAGGCCTTTTCCTCCGTTTCCGAATAACATCTTACAACGGACATAGGCAATTACGGTAGCCATCAATAATCGAATAGTTGTAGAGGCCATTTAATAAGGGCGATGCAATTGTTCTCGTTAAATTTAACATAATCAGCGATAGTATGTTAATTTTCAGAATGAAATAGTTATGCTAAAATGGCAGTGCATTTGTTAGGTATATTCATGCTCAACTGCCGTAATTTTATTACTTCTTGCAATAAGGTATTATCTTGAGTATCTCCCAGAACCGAAATCTGGCACAGGTGCTTTCTTCATTTTGCGTTCGTGTCTTTTAATCTTGTGTTATTGCTTAGGTTGGTTTTCTTTTGATTAATCACGTCGTTTATAATTGATTAATTTTTATGACGACGGGTTAAGTGGATGAGGGGACAAGATGGTTTCAGCTTTTCTCATATAGTATAAAGTCGTTTGTCTTCCTGTCCTTCTTACCTGCCGTTTTTCTTTTTAATGCGGCCGTGACTTTTCTCGTTATTTTCCCCTAATCTTCCCCACTCTCTTCCTCTCCATCTCCGTCTAGCTGAATTTTCGTCCAATTTCTCTCTCCCTCATTTCCTTCCTTAGTTCACTACCTTCTTCCCGTTCGCTGGCCGTTCCGACCGCCCGTCCCCTCCGCCTCTTCTCAACCCCCATTTTCTCTCTCGGCGTCCCTCCACGTGCGTATCTCAGCTAAAATGGCCCTCCTCAAGTCCATTCCTTGCGCCACTGACTCTTGAACTGAGTGGCTGTGCACGCCCCTTACCCTCGTATTTCCCCCTCACTTCTCGGCATCTCTCCCCAACATCCCGTCCTTTCTCTCTCTCACTCACTCACTCCCTCTTCCACCAATCTTCCCGATTTTTCCATCCCCGTCCCGCCCTCTATTTTCCTTCCGCCCCCTCATCCCCTCACGCCTCGCGAATCTCCTCCTCCCTCTCTACACGACCCCACCCCTACCGGCCGTCTTGTTTATGCAACGGATCATTCGCTTTTTTTCCGAACCACTGCGAAATGTGCCTGAGCTTTTGATAGCGGTCGTTTTCAAGAGGCGTGCGTTTATTCTTTCTTATTCGCCCCACCTCGGACACCATAAAAGTCGGCTTCGGAAGGTTTTCTGTTCCGCCCTCCGATCTCCCCCCCCCATTCCTCTCCCACCCTCTGCCCGCCCACGCCCTCCCCCCGATCGGTCGCTCTCTCACCCCGTTCAACTCGCTTAATGTTCCCCGCGCACCCTCAGCTGCTCGCCTGCCAGCGGAAAAAGAGTTTATTTTTTCCTCTCTCTCTCGCTTTCTCTATTTTCCTCTTCCGCCGGGTCGGTGTTGATCAGTTGCGTGGGGCGTAATTGATGATAAAGTTCGGCCCTAGTCTTAAGGGAGTTTTCTCCTTTTTATTCGAAAAAAGAACCCGTAAGCCGTGCGTTGAAGTGGGGGATTGGATACGTCGCCTTTAATCTCCGCCGTTGAAAATTCCTTTTCACTGTCGGTAAAAATCTTTGTAGTGAGGCCGGCATTTTTAAGTTTAATTATATTTCTTGTAGAGATCTTTTAAAAGGTGGTCAACGGTCATATATTAAGTTCTTGAATAATAAAACTTCAAAGAGTAAAAATAAGAAGGAATCACCGTACCCCGTGGACTAGTATCTTTAATCTCAAAGAATTGTTGAGAATTAATATGTGGCTAGACTATGGTTACTTATTCTCTTTTTTGGAGTGACTGCGTCTCATTCGTTTGCGGTTGTTTCCGTTTAACCGTTATACTTGTTCTATCAAAGTGGTGTTCCCTCTCAGTGTTCCTATTTTACGCAAAAGAAACCATCAGTTCCTTCCACCTTGATATGTTCTCTTGAATGAAAGCTTTTTTCAGCGTACGGTTTATCTTTGAGGAGCCGTCAGGTGATTCAGTTCGTATGAATGGTTCATTCATCTCACCTAAGCCAGTCAAATATCGAGTGCCTGCTAATCTAAGCTCTTTCACTTTGTTATTATCGTGGATGTCTTGAGAAATCAGAGGTGCTTATTTTTACTTCTTTCTCCGATACTTTCCTCGCCTTCCTTACGCCTCCATATAAATGTATTTCTGTCGATCCTTCTTCTCGCTGATTTTCTCGAATTCCGTCGGAATATTTATAATATTTTTTGCCCCGCTTCGTTATAATATATAAGCCTCCGCGAGATTCTACGTCAATAACCGAACGTGCAGTAAATCTCTTGGCGTGTATATTTCCTTTGCCCTGTCACCGATGAGAGGCTTCAGCGTCCGCCGTCGTCGCTAATGATGCTTTCCATAATTCTCTTCGGTTCTGGAGTCATATTTTTCCATTGTGTGCTCCTCTCCGTTTTTTCTCTTTTAATCTGGTGTAACAATAAACTGGTCCGGGATAAATAGGACAGACCAAAGAGGGATGGGAGAGCAGGTAAGGAACGGTGAAAGTAAGCTTTGAAGCAAAAAAGGGGAACTAATGACGCCCCCTAATTTTTTATTTTATATTTCTTTTTTTTTGAAGAGGAGTCATTCAGGCGAAATATTCACCCGCTCTGTTCGATTCGAGGAGAAAGTGCGGGGGAGTGAGGACGGGACGGAGGAATAGGGTTTTCCTCTCTCTTGCGGACTTCGTTCCTCCTTTTTCTCTCCTATTCATCGTTCACTTCTTGGCCGCGTGTAGACCGATGGCGGCGTGGGTAATAATAGCAGCGCCATCCCATTCGCGATCGAGCGCGTAAGAAGGAAAGGGCGAACCGCGGAACTCTTTATCCCCCTCTTTATATTTTTCCCCTTCATGCACTCACCCTCCTCCTGCCGATCCATGACTACTTCCTCTTCCCGTTTATTCCTCGAGAATATTGATAAGCAACCGGCAAAGAAATCCCTTCTCTCGACCCCTCGTTATTGCGGGATCCCATCGAGAGACGACGGTATCCCCGCGTAGAGATCTCCCGCTCCCTACTTCTGTCTCCCGTCCCGTCTCCTGCGCGCCCTCAGAGCACCCTCACGCCGCTCTCTCTCTTACCTTTTGCCCTGGTTCCTCTTTTATCCCTCCCTTCTTTCCGCCCTTATCCCCGTTTTCAGGTCCTCTCCCCTTCCCGTCATTCCCCTCGCTTCCGTCAAAAAAAACTCCCCAGCCGACTCCCCCACACCTACATCCCTCTTCCTAGCTCCACGTTCCCAATTGTGCGCTTCCAATCCGCCCTCCACATACATCCACACACGAGGTCTGCATCAGCTCCTTTTCGGGACCTCCTTGTTATCTCCTCAACCCCCAAAAAAATCGCTCCCCCTCCCGCCTTTTTCCTTCCCCACTTTAATGCGCACTTCTGAGAACTCTCGAAATATAGTAGTCAACCCCTTGCGACAGGTTTAAACGCCCCACAGCCCTCCGTTGCCCCCGTATGTGCGAGCGCGTGAGGTATGTACGGCTTCCCCTTGTACATTTACCCTCGGTTTCCACGCCCTGTCCTGCCCTCAGACGCAGGCGTCTTCGTCCCAAACTCCCACGTCCCCCATATTTCCATCCTCGCCTCACCCCTCGGAGAACCGTTTCCCATCTGCGTACTCCATCATCCCCCCGATTTCACTCCCTTTACTCCCCGCCCTCCCTCCAATCGTCACCTGCTTTGTCGCGAAATCTCCACAATCCACTCTCCTTCCTCAGCTCTCATTCCAGGGACACCTCCCCCCCCCAAACCTCGTCGCCTTCCCTTCCAGTACTACATCAAATTCTGCCTTCCTTCGACCCCATCCACCCTCCCAATCCATTCTTCTTCTCGTCCCCTCCAAGCCGCGCGCCTCTTATTCCCCCGCCGGGGCTTTCCTCCCCTCCTTTGCTCTCCGTACACAATTGGGTGTTACCTTTTGAGTGCCTCTCTCTTTCGTCTTCTCTCACCCCCACATCCGCCTCGCGCACACACACACATATACACAAACTATGCGGGAGTCCCGCGATGCCTTCCGCGTCGGTTATTAGGAACCCTTTATTACTCTTATCGTTTTTCTTTTGTTTCCCCCACGCCTTCGCCCCCTTGAGAGTCGAGAGCGGTGGCCAACGTCGAGGCGTTTATTTCCAGGCTTCGCCACCCCTCATCCTCCCCCGCCCCTTCCCGTCCGGAATTGATGAAAAAATAAAAAGGGTGAGGAGGGCGAGCGAGGTCGGGAAGGAAGTAAAAACCTTGGGCTTCCCTCCATCTCTCTCCTTGCCCTAACCTGCCCCCGCACCTTCTAATTCAAATAACGGGAAGAGTGGGAGGGAAGGGGATTGGATGCCACGAGTGCGTGCTAGGAAGGGAAGCCTTTGGTCGGGCGGGAATGATTTATGCCGCAATAGTTCCTGCAACCACCGAGTGTGACTTTCGGGAGGCGCTGCAATTTTCGGCTCAACCCCACCTCCTCCTCCAGCACCATCCACCTGCCCCTCCCATTCACGGGTTTCTCATCCTCCCCCGCATCCCAGCGCTCTCGTACATCCTCCTCCTGCGGATCCCTTCCCACCCTCATCCTTCCTCCCAGGCCCCCGCCCTGCCTCGCAGGCCCCGCCTCCCCTTTGTCCCCCCACGCTTGTCAGTTACCCGTACTGCTCCGTAGTGGTACTAGTAATTGGATTTTTAAGTCGATCCGAGGGTCGAGGTCATATCTCTCCATAAAATCAGCCCCAGCGAAATCCATTACTTGACGACACGGCATCCGTGTGCCCTAGTTGGAATTCGAACGCGGTCTTTGGGTTAACCGGCGACCGCGCCAGACGACGGACCAACCTACACGCTGCCATCCTCCCCGCCCTTCTCCCGATCCTTGTGTTTCCTGTCCCCCCTTCAAAGGCGCCGTTCTTCCCCATTCAGGTATTCCCTATTTTCATCGGTTCGAAACGGGAGGTGAGTTTCGTCGCGGTTCGCTCACCCCCTTCTTCAACCCGCATCTCTTGGGAAGTGGTTAATGGTTCCTTCCTCCTCCCACTCGCTTTTGTTTGGATTGCGTCGCCAGTTCCCCCGGAATATGTATTCCTTTCGGAAGTTGTCGAAAGCGGCCGTTCCATTCTTTTTCTTTTTGTTTCGTCCAGACAATGTATCATTCCGTCCATGTCCATTTCCTTTCTACTCATTTTATCTCGGAATTGCTTTCTCTTAGGGCCCTCTCTACCCCTTCTCCCATCCCGTCTCGTTGTCGGTCCCTCGCCCTCCCACGCATTCCAATCCAAGTCTTTGCGCTTCGACCGGCCTCGTTTCCGGCCCTCCAAAGGAATTGGTGTCTTCCTTTTTTTGTCTTGGTTGTGTATATTCCACGCGTGCCAAATACGCAAACCCTTTTCTTTTCGTTCGTTCTTTGGATGTAACTCCGGCTTTAGGTCGACGCCAGGAGTCGTCGACTGGCGAGATTCCGTTTCCCGCGCGGTGTTCGGGGATTACGCTCGCTTATGCAGCATTGCGAGATGCAAATCACACTCACTCGAGCCAGGATTGATCTTGTGGCATGTGCTTCACTGTAACTCGGAATTTAAATAATCGGCGAAATCTTTAAATAATGTAATCGGGATAATATTTCTGATTTATTTCATTTAAAAATATGTGAATTCTAAAAATTTTTCTGCGTCTCATTGATTTTGTTCAACAACCAGTGAAAGGTAGTGAAACAGGTTTTTTCCTCATTTTATATCGCCTTCATCGTTCCCCCTTAGTTCTCGTAATTATTTCATACCGAGCATGGTATTTTCTTCATCAATGACCTTTTAAGGCTTAAAAAGTTGGAGTTTTATTTCGATTAAACATAGTATAGTATAAGTATGAATCGTTAAACGAAAAATTTAGTTTTTCAGCATTTTTCTTGGAAATTTCTGGATCGTTAATAATCGTAATTGTCTCTTCTTTCCACCATCTCTTATTCCGCTGTGCTGAGTTGTGCCCTTTAGGGAAGACAGGATGCAGGGAGGGAATTTGGTGTATCTCGATGATACTATTTTTTGATCAATTCCACCCCTGCAACACTGCTGTGTTAAATGCCATGTGCATAAAATGAAGCCGGTTACTCTTCCGAAACATCTTATTACGAATATAAACAGCGATGAAGATGATATGTTAAAAAAATCAACGATGCAATGATATATCTTTGAATTATTTTATTTAAACTGACTATAGTTATTAAGAATTAACTTCTGTGACTTAAATTGTTTTAGCGCTAATTCTACTGTATTCATCACAAACTTTATTTTGCTCAGGTTTTGTAGGAACTTAAAATGGACCATATCGTTTTGTGCGCCCTAAATGATTTTATTTCTCCATTATTTTAATATAAAATCGCAACCCTTCGCGTTATGGTGCCCTGCAAAACAATATAGGCATTGGTGTAGATGTTGTGAAATGGCATAATGAGCTACTCTTCAACTACAGAAAATATCTTTTTGTTCTTATGGTTCATCTCAAAATACCAAACCATTTTGGTATCATCTATGAAGCAATTTTGTTGAATAGAAAGCATGCAGGGTAAATCTTTTATTCTTTCGACAAACATTACTGACTCTATGAATGGACAATATTTTGACACTCATATTGGGCAAAGGTTATCCAGGTTGGGTTTTTAAGCACAGACAATAATTTTAAGCCCCCTGTTTGCATTATTTATATACTATATTTATTAAAAAATTACTTCCTCTTTATAGTCACACCCAAAGGATTATAAGATGTTATCGCCGTATAGCTTCTTTCGCTTGTACGTGCATCGTAAAAAATCATTAAAATTATAATACTTACTTTATTGATTTACCAACCGCTCCATATTTGTCAGTTTTTTATGTAGTCACAGGAGTTTCCAAGGGAAGAGACATGTCGTCTGTCATGAAAAACTACTAGGAACAAATCCGTTACGATGTTTTGGAAATATTTGGACTTACCATTATATTAAAAAGCATTCATGATATCCAGAATGAGACTGAAAGGCCGCATATCCTTGCTAAGATATGATTCTTATGCCTAATGCATTTTTCCGCGGGGACACAATATATTTAATGCACATGTACACAGAGATGTTTATAGAAAATGCCGAAGGGTTTTATTTTTCTGCTCAGTGACTTTTTATGTCTGCTTCTAATTACAAAATAGTTGGACGTATTTATCAGTCGTTTGTACTTACGGTATTGCTGCTGTTTTGAATCGAGAACTAATTCATTTATTGATAATTTTTAAATTTTCTAGAGTGGAAAAAACTTTTTCTCTTGAAAAATTACTTTAAGTTTATTGTTTGGGTTAGAATACCAATATGATCAATAACGCCCAGGATGTTCGAATGGTCAATTATGGAAAAAATGAGTATTCATAATATAATTTCATGAAATATTGATGAGCTTCAAATAAATTTTAGTTCGGTGACTTCGGCGTCGGTTATTCAATTATCATGTGAAATTGCACATATTTTAAACTATTGGAAAATTAAGATGACCCTCCATGCAGCGAGGGTGTATGAGGGTGATGAAACACGGAAAGGAGTTACTTTAATTTACATCATAAATCTCGACCGTATGCAATGCCTTGTGAATGCATGGATGCAGTTGGCATTGGGAACAATTATTCAGCGTATCTATTTACGAGATGAGATCCACAATCATTTTCATAACATTCGATCCCATTTAATTAATGATAATCGATCTGATATCGTTGGAGTGTGAGATCGGGTACCGCTTGGCTGCCTTACGGCCTTCGCATGGAGAGACTGCTCCAGCCATGAACTCCAACTCCAGCAGGAATTGGAGTTCATGACTCTCTTCCCACTACAAAGGACGAGAATCCCCGAAATCGCTGAAGATGCATACCGACTTGCAGCAGAGAATGAGGAAGGGATGCGGTGTCTCGAGACGTGTAGGGAAGGAGTGTGTAGGTGAGGAGATGCGGGGAAGGAGGGAAAAGTAGATAGTCTACCGGAGGGGCGACCTCTTCTTTTAGTCATTAGTCGAGGTGGGCGGAGGTGGATGATGATGAGGTGGAGTCGAAATCACCGCTCTTCCCGCCTAGCTCCTCATAGACCCTACCGCAAACCCCCCAACCACCGACACTATTACATCTCAAGACATCCTTCGTCAGCCCTACCTTTCCCCTCGTCATCCCCGACCCCCGGGCAATGCCCCTCCCTCCCGACTTAAGATGAGTGTGTGCCGGTGTAAGATACGGTCCCGCGCTCTCCCGAAAATGTACCCGGAGTTAATTGAAATAATTTCTTCAACGCGGAGAGACACGACTGTCTGGTCGGGTCGTTGTCAAACTCCGAGAGGGCGGGGGAGGAGGCAGACGTACGGAAGGTCGTGATTCGTTAAAGCGCTCGCAGGGAGCGCACTAGGATGTCTGTCTTCCGTGATGGGATTCTTTAATAAGAATCCCGTGTGAGCTTCCTTTTAAGATCTCTGCGTCTCTAGCAAAATTAAGTGGAGTCGGAACTAGGAAGGAAATCTTCGCCGCGGTTGCTCGTGGTCGATTTTCTTTCTTGCGAATGAGCGATGCTGATTAGCATGGTTATACTTTAATGGATACATTTTCCGTATGGTTTTTAATATTTTCTCGTATGCCAGTGTCATCCAAACAAGAATGTTGGTTTGGTTTTAGAAAGTTATGAGAATAAGGCACAATTAGGGGGGGCCTTTTTATATGTATGTTAAGGTTAATTCAGTTTGTGGGTGAAAGTCGTTGTTTTTTTGTTTCTTAATTTCAATCAAATATATTGATCTTCAAATAGTTACCTAGGTAAGTAAAGGAAATCAAAATTGATATTCGTTTAAAATTCTTGTATGTTAAAGACTGGTTCTTTAAGTAAATCGAAATGTTTGTGGCTAAATGCCGAATCATGTTACGAAGCGGCAAATGCTGGATATGGAAAGAGTGCCAATGTAAGGTATAAATATGGAATTTCAATGCAATATTTATTCACCATCTTCCGGTTGCTACTTTTGCCGTTCGTAAATACCGCTTTCTCCTTTTATCTTAAAGGCCAGATATCAAATTGAAGTTCATCATTTATGAAGTATCCTGCTTGGAAGCGTTTTGGTGAACTAAATAATGCGGATAGTCTTATAAAGCTGTGATTAGTAACTAATCTTTTCCTAAAGAACATTATGGCATGGATGTATGTTACACTGGGTAAGGAGCCAATTCATTGGCCACGTATTCAGGTCTCCACCGGTCTCTTTTGGGCACAGCAATTGCATTCACTTCGAATGCAGATCAAATGGGCGTCCTGGAAGTGGCCGTGTGCCATGTCTCCGCGACGCTTATCCGCTGCAACTTGGCGCAGTCTTGGTAATTCTTATTCCGGCGATGGAAATCTGCTACTGCATCCTGCCCGAGGAGAGGGAGTAGTAGGGACGAAACCAAACATTTTTCTGGTGTAATTTTATATGTGCTATTCTTATCCATGAATTGTATTGAATTTCGTTTTCGGAACGAACATATCGACCTCCTTCTTGAAAAATGCGTTATGTGACACGCGTTTTATTACGTTTCGCAATACACTTTCATGAATTTTCTGCATGGATAGCATTATTGCATTTGTACCTTTATTTCGTACGCTCTAAAATCCTGTCCGCGTTTTGGCTGATTGCCCTGTCCTTGGAAAAGATTTTTGTGTTAACGATAAGTTAACGTTTAACGCAAATAGAAACTAATAATTTGCGTTGCGAAAAACTTTATAGTCACAATGATATCCTTTTTAACCCAAACCGGGATTTATTTTCTTCAAGAAATATAACTCTTGTTAGTTGACTCTCAATTTTCCGGGACATCATTACGGTGAAACATACATAAAATAGCAATCGTATACATTTATGGAGTTGTTTAATTTAATTTTATGCCTATGTTTTTCTTAACAAACGCCTAATTTTTCAGCAGTGTGTCTGAAGATTTCAAATGGTCACCTAAATTCTATTACATCACACCCAGTTGGCAAAAATTAAAAAGATACGTAACGCTTTGACTTTTATGTTACTCTGTAGGATATGTTTTGTATATTAATCACGCATGTAGTCATGAATAGAAAATTATAACGAGATCACATGCTTTTAACTCATATAGAATGAAAATACCATTAGCACTGTATTTTCCCCTTTTCCGGCGAACACGGTTATTTTGACGCATTGATACTTCTATACACAGCATCTGCATTTTCCGCGTAAAATATCTACATAGCTTTCAGAAAATAATGTATCTATTATATTTCCCCAGTATGTTTAAGCGTGTCCAATAGCGTTTGTAGCTAATTTATTGTAGTATCCGGTATCATCGCTCGCGTTTAAGTACGTTGTAAAAGATTTTCTTTCGTTACCAATCCAATTTTGAAACGTTTGCAGATTTATTGGACCTGCTACTTATGCTCTTGATCCCGCTTACTTTTAATCTTGGTTGACTTCAAGAGGTGTGTGATTTATCTAATTTATTTCAGGTATATATTAAAAAACAAATTCAAACTGCTCTTTTGTTTTCTTATTACATTTTGTTACAGTACTAATCAAACATTTACAAAGTTTTATGAAGAAATGAAAATAAATTAATTTATAATTATATTGGTAAGTTATGGCTTGGGTAGCCATTTCACTGAATTAAATATTATTAAATTAGGTGTAGTTAGGTCGTGGTTAAGACACAAATAAAATTGAATAATGAGGTATGCTACGTAAAAAATTTATTCTCATTGACAAGTTAGCAATTTAGTCTTCAGGTTCCCATTTAAAGACCTCTACGTAAAGATTTATTGCGCTGAAAATCATCCGTCTCATTATTGTATTTCGAAACAGGAATTTGTAAAATGCTTAGGAAATATCCCATGGGTGTATTCAAATGATTTATTATTACATATTCTCAGAAAATTTCTCTTTACTCAATTTTCTCGTGTATTTTATGCAAAACTCACTTTAGCAATTCCCAGTACAAATTGCTTTCTTGTCCACTTCTTTCCAATGCAGCGGTCCAAGTGAAGACCGCAAACCGTGACATTTGAAACAATTGATTTGGCGCTTGAGTTTCAGTATGAGGAATAAGGTAGGGGTATTGAAAGCGAGAGGAAAAGGTTTTTTTTTTTTTAATGCTCCCTCAAACGCCGACCCCATTCCATCATGGAGGCCGCGCGTTTTGCATTCTTTACGACGCTGAGAGTAAAGCAACGCCGACATGGGGGTGGTTGTAGTGGATTCATGCAGAGAGGATTCAGGAGGAGGCGGGAGGAGTATTTTAAAGGGAAGGGCTTTCAGTGAACCGTGGAGATGGACTTATTTTGTGAGATTATTAACACACGAGAGTACACAACACATTCACAGGATGAGCACGCCATGTATTATACTTTTTTCTCGTTCTACTACTGACTATTTAGGGAATTATAAATTTTTTATGGCAATAGCAAAATAAACCCTCCCCAAATTTCCTCCTGTCTCACGCCACATCTCCTACTTTTTGCCTTTTCTTACAACATTATTAAAGGGAGATATGCGACGTCTCCCCTTCATTACATCTGCTTCATTCAGATATCACTTTCACTGATTCTCTCATTTTCTTCAATTTACCGCGTACCACCGTCACAAACATGATGAAACTATCAATCCAAGACACGGCACATCACGATAACGGGGTTTAACACACAAACCACGCTCACAGCACATGTATTTTCATTTATATTTTCACTTTGGAAACACTCCCATTTTCGGTGTGCGGCTGAAAAATAACGCTACACACCTCGCTCACTGTGTTACTGTCTACAAAAGAAGCCATCCCGGTCCTTTTTTTACATCTAAATTATTATTGTTATTTTATCCAATGGTCGTATTATTATTTCAAATATCACTTACTTCCACTTACATCCCCCTTGTTTCACGGTCTCTTCCTCTGGAATTATTCGAACTGGAAGACGACGGGCCTCGTTTTTTGCAGTCGTGCAAAAAATTTGTGTTCGAACTTGCGTTTTCACGATAGAAGGGATCACGCAATTGTCCCGTTCGTTTTCCTCTCGTTTTTTTTATTTATATATATTTTTTAATTCTATACATCCATTTTTTTAATTTATCACTTGGCGCCGTTCCACTTCCACTCAAATGATGAGGGAGGAGGAGGATGAGGAGGCGGCACCGTTGTCTACCTCCTTTCCTGATAGATGTCACCACAGGGCTACCGGTCGGGAGTAAGGCAGCCCCTTCCGTCTCTCCCCCACCCCTTCTTCATCTTCCTCTTCGTCACCCACCACCGTGGCGATGCTAACTTCGTCCCGGTGGGGCCTGTAGGCTATGCTGGCTGAGGATCTCCGGCCCGACGAGGAAGTCTGGTTTCCCGGCCCCGCCGATCCCCCGCCCCTCGCCGCAACCCCTCCAATAACGCCGCCCCCGTTCATCCCTCTGCCCCGTCGGTATAGCGCTCCGACGGCGGCGAGGAGGGCGCAGGTTCCGAGGAGGCCTAGGGTAATGGGGGCCGCTGCGTGGACGGCGTGCGGCGAGACCTCCGACGGCGTGATCACGTTGGCTTCCGGCGCCTCGTCAACTCCCGACCGCGCAAGGGCTTGGCTCATGCCTCTATCCGGGGAGGGTGATTCAGAGGATGGCAGGACCGTTGCGGGAGGAGGCGGGGAAGACGCGGAAGATACTGTGAAGGGTATTGGAGTCAAAGTAGTCTTATCTTCTTGGGTAGGGTGGCTGCTGGAAGAACTGGTGGCGATGGTAGAGGGTGTAATGATCTTGGAAGGAATGGTGGCCGCGTCGCTCTGCACTGCGTGCGTTTTGTCTGTTGTCCGAGTTGTGCTCGTGATGATAGTGGTCGTGGTGGGGTTGAATTTGACTGCTTTGTAGTCTAATGGGTTTATCGTAGATACCTTTTTGCTGTCGCTTATTTCAGTGGTGGTAGAAACTGGTTTCTCTGTTGTAGGTAACATAATCGGTTTATCGGTTTTGTCCGCTGAAAATTTTTCTGTTGATTTTGGAGTTGATTGAGTTGTAACAGATTCTGCTAGGGTATTTCTCACCGTTAAATCATTAATTGCAGTTGAATTTGGATCAAATTTCTTTTCATTTTTTATTTTCTTCGGAATAACCGTTAACTTCGACTCACCCTTAGACAGATCTGTGTTTTGGTTAATTAAAGTTTCATTTGATGACCTCTCATGGATTAGTGATGTTTCATCGGTTACGGATGGGCCAGTCGTGCTTGGTAGCTCGAGGGGTGTTGTAGTAGGAGGATTGGGAGTGCTCGTTGATTCTGTCTGGATTGTAGTTGACTGGGTAGTCGGAGGTATCCCGAAATCGTCTTCTCTAAGCATGGCCATAGGCCGCGATCTTAGGTGCTCCGGAAGGGTGCATCTAATATCGTCCGCTTCCAGAATCACTGTTTCACCAGGCTCTCTTATCCACTCGGACAGGGCAAAAGCAGATTCTGCTTCTTTACCGTGGCAATACCACTCGTTACCAGCAAGAGTCACCAATCTCAGCTCAGGGAGAAGGAAGGGTATATCGGAAGGGAGGGAATGTAGTCCGCAGCGAGACAGGTCCAGATCTCTAAGACCCCGGAGAGGTCGTAAAGCATCCCCACCTCCAGTCGTCAGAGCAACCGCTAGCCACGGACTGCCAGATAGGTCCATCGTCTTAAGAGACGCTAGCGGGGCAAAGAGTTCGGCAGCGTCTGCCTCCGCTGAGCCAGCTCCAGACAGCCTCAGCTCCTTGAGAGAGGTCAGGGACTCAAAGGTCGACGATTCAAGGTGCTTAATAGGATTATTGGACAAGTCGAGAGATGTGAGGTCCCGGAGGCGTTTGAAAGTTCCAGCCGGAATCGTGGACAGCTGATTGCTTTTGAGGGAAAGAACATGCAGGGTTGGGGATGAAGCTAATGCACCAGCTTCGACCTCTCTGATCTCGTTGGAGGACAAATCCAGTGTTTCCAAGCGAGACAACCCGTGAAGATCTCCTGCTCGAAGGGCAACCATTCTGTTGTCCTGAAGATGAAGGTGGCGCAGCACCGTGGGAAGAGATCTAGGGACAGCGCGAAGCCTGTTACCTCCAAGTCGCAGCCTGGTCAACACCTCAAGACGACCCAAAGCATCTTCCTCTACAACGTCTATCCTGTTGGCATCCAATGATAGCCGCTCGACCAAAGGATACGGGTCAAGATCACCTCGCCTAATTGCACCTATATTATTTCCTTCCACCCTGAGGTCACGTACCGAGCGCGCCAACGTGCTCGGAACCCTAGACAGTCCAGCCCTCGAAACATCTACGACCCTCAACCTTGCCGCACCGAAAGCGTCCAATCTCTCCAGATGTAGTAGGGGGTTGTCCGTCAGAATTAATCTGGTGAGGGCTGATAGTCCGTGTAAAGCAGTCGGGGCCACATGCGCCACGCGATTAGAGGACAGGTCCACCGATCTCAAGGATGGTGTCCCTGCCAGACAGCGAGCGTTTAACTCGGTGAGCCTGTTACCACGCAGACTCAGTGACACCAGCGAGGGCAATCGAATTTCCGGCACAGTGGTGAGAGAATTGTCGGACAGCCTCAAGAGCCGCAGGTTCGGGAGGCCAGAGAGCGCGTCGCTTCCCACGGCCGCCAGTGAATTCCCGCTAAGGTCAAGCCGCGCCAGCCGATTCCCACGGTCGAAGGTGGAGAAAGTCGCGTTTCCGGCCAGGGCCGGGAGCACCCCACCGGTCAGCGAGAGTTCGGAGAGGGAGAGCGAAGGGAGGGAGTCGGGGGTCAAAGCTCCACCGGCGCGGAAGTTGTTGATGAACACGCGGTTGGACGAGTGCAGAAGTTTGGCGGCGGAGGAGAGGAAAGCGGCCAGGTCGTCGCCGTCGGCGTCACAGGCGGCGGAGTGCGTGGCATCGTTGCAGAGACAGGCCGCGGGGCATCTCTCCTCCTCCGCGGCCCGCTCCTTGTCCGCCCGCTCCGGGTTGAGGAGGCTCCTCTCCTCGGGCCACACGTCGTACCCGTCCTCGTCGTCGCGGTCGTCGTCCACCCCGGTGCCATCATCCTCGTCACTGAATGCGGCCGCGAACGGCGAAGCGGACGTGGACAGGAGGGCGAAGAACAGGAGGAGGAGAATGGGATGCCGCTTCATGGGGGACCGCGACGCCCTGCGTCGTCGCATGGCGGCGCCTCTTCCCCAACTCACTTAAAAAAAAACTCACATGGCCACCTCACCAGCACTTCGGACCGGGTGTATCCGCTTATTTGTTGCGTATCAATTCACAGCAGCACTTCGGATCGAGGGGGTAGTTTTTGGAGGGGGCTTCGTATGAGACCCTTAGACGTATCCCGTACGCCTCCGGTACGATGAGAAAAAGCTACCCCCCACGGGAAACAATCCGGGCAAAGGCTTCGGTACGCCCACCGTATGCGTCCACTGAATGACCGTGGGAGTCCTAAGAGAGATCGCGAGGTTTAGTCTCCCGCGTCACTCCGGCGACTGACCGTCTCCGGCGACCGAACCGACTCTTTGGGTCTCAGGGACTCACCCGCGCCTCTCCCTCTCTCTCCCTCTTTTCGGGGTCGTCCCCCACTCCGTCTCTCCCCTATTGCCTCTCCCCCTGCCTCCCCTCGCGACGGCGCAGACGCGGCGGCGTCGATCCGATTCCTCTCGGTAGGCGAACAGTAACACTGGAAGAGTGTCCGAGGAGGGTTATTCCCGGCTGGCGGTGCCGGGTAACTCCTACGGCCGGGTTAGGTGTACGAATCTCCTTCCCTGATGAAAAGCGCAACGATCACAGATTCAAGCGGCGCCCTTTGGGAATTCAACGTCCCCAACCTATATGCTTTCATTAGTTCCTTTTTCTCGTGAGACTTACTATGAATTATATGAGTATGAAAAATCACCATTTTTTCTGGCTGTTCATCGGGAGTCAGTGAGCTGGGTGTAAATGCTGTCTTGGTTAGATCGTAAGCTTGTTCATTCACTTTCAAGTCGCTCTAATATGTTTTACCGTGCTAATCACCTTGAGCATTGGAATTAATTGGTTAATTATGAATTGTATGGTTTATGAATAAGCGTGAGTAGTTTTTTATGGAACCTCATCACTGCTTTTAAAGATTATCTATTGAGAAATTTGAACCACCGAGTATATTATACTTGAATTTTTCGGAATATTGAAGCTAAAATCAAACCTTCGTTTGAGCCGCAGAATTGACATCTTGTATCGACGAAGAGTGGCTATATGTGCGGAGCATTATGAAAGATTCGGTCAAGGTTTTGAAATGGCACAGATCAATTTCCTCGTGCCAAATTGTTTCGGTCTACCGCCGCGGAAATCATTTTAAACGGGGCCAAGGAGCCAGGCAAACCTTCCCGGCAATGCTACGTTTACTCAAGTCAAATTTCGTTAGCGTCACCCGAGATGGCGCAACCCTTAGCATCATCAAGACCCGTGCCGTCATGATTGCCTTTGAAATTGACTCGAAGGATTCAGGGGGGCAGGATTCGGGAGGGGTGCGACTTGGGAAGGCACAAGACCGAGGGAGGAAGCTAGCGGCTCTTGCGCCTAATGTGTCCCCGACATCTCTCCCGTGCTCCCTTGTGTGAGCGCTCGTGGGAATGCGTGAACGGGACGGCTCTCTTCACTACCCCGCCTGCCTTGTGGTCGGTTGCGTGCGATAAAATTTCATAATTTGCCTATTTCATTCCCTCGCACTTAATTTCCAAATTATTAACGCGACAACCCTCCCACCGCCAAGGCCCGCGCGAAATTCGGCATCGAGCGGGGTTGGCGAGGCATAATTGGGTGCGAAGGGTGCCGCGCACCGTAGAAGGCAACATTTTTTTCCTCTTCTGCTTTCTACCTTACACCACCTCGTCCGCGTCCCTTCGCGTGAATAAATAATTTCTGGCGCCGCCTTCCCTGCCCCCTTCCCGCAGGTTTTCCCGCCCCAGCGACGCCAGTCTCCTCCCCCTTCGCTATGCGTGCCTGCGTGCGTGTATCTATATATCTCCACACTCTCTCTATACCCATCCCCGTCTTCTTCCGCCCCGCCGACCCCTCGGCTCACCCCCCCCCCCGCGTCCCAACCATCTCTCCCCACCATTCCCCTGCCTATTTTACGCCCTCTGATCTCTGAAGCGACGTGTTTCGAATTTGCCCGTCTGTTATTAGTTCGCCACTCTCCCCCTCCAACCTCTCCCGCACTCCACTGCCTCGTCCCTCTCACTTGCAACCAAACCCTTTCGCTCCCCCCTCTTCTTCCTCCGTGTCCCCTTCCCCAGCCTCCCCTACCCCATTTTCGTACCCCTATTCCGCCCTTTCATAAGTCTGCCACTGAGGCGTGCATCACCACCACCCACTTCCCCCATCTCGTCCGTGCCGAACCCTTCCCCCTCCGTCTCTCCCTCCCTCCCTCCGATCCCTCTCTTTTTCCCTCTCTTTCACTGTTAGTTCCCATGCATTTCTGTAAATATATATATAGTACTATCTGATCCTTTCCATCCGCCATCCCATTCCTCTTTGCCGCCGCACATCGGACAAGACTCTTTACTCCAGCTTTACTTGACGGCCGTTAAAGTATTAGTGTTTAAGATATAGGTATACCCACATCTGACTGTTGTTCTGCTCCTTAAATTTAAACAGTTGTTTTAAAAAATGATTTGGTGACACACTACTCTTATTCAAAACCGTAACCCTAATCTCATTTGTCGAGTCATAGACCATGCCTGACAAACACTAATCGATACAATTCCAAGGGCTTTGCGAATGCGAATATATAATTTCCTAAAATTAAGGTCTTTTTTCCCTACATTGACAGTTGTATTTTGGTGTTATTGTATTAATCTTTTAATTTCTCAGATACAGGGCGCGACAGCATAACTTCCTCTTTTCAAACGCTTTCAAAAAAGGAATTTACGTTGCCGTACCCTGTACTTCGTTTTCACGCTATTGACATTATATATCTTTATCTTTTAAGAAGTGAATGAATTAATGGTTTCTTCATTCAATGATCTTCAGCGATGGAATTGGTTTGCTAGGTGACAAGCAGCAGTTTTTAAGAGGATTTTTGAATCCAAAAGAGCTCAAATTAATTTAAAAGTGGTGGTGAAAGAAAAAAAATGCATTGAGTGAAAATATATTCCCGCCGTCAATTTTGATACGTGAAAGCCGTTAAAATATTTCCGCTGGCCTATACTTTTGTACAAGCAATAAAGATTTTAGTATCGAAATTAAAATATCATTTTCTGTTACAGAGGGGGTCCACTTTTTTATAATAATTGTTCATAAGTAATTTGCTGAATGATTACTTAAATTCAGTTGGATAGTAGTTTCAACTGTTGTCAATTTTCTTTAAGTCGAAGTGAGGTAGATAGTGACATTCTGTCTACGCGATATAATCTTTTAGGTAATGACGTTAATGTTATGTCAAAGGGCAAAATATCCTACCATAAAGCCTTTTTTAGTTCCTGTAGCGTTGTTAGTTTTCCAGGATTCTGACGTCCAGTGTCCATGAAGAAGTTTTAATATCTGACTCGCTCAAAAAATCACGAAAAAATGATGATGATGGGTTAGGTCCTTAATCACACCTCAGTGATCCTGTAACAGTGTTCTAAAAAGCCTATATCCTTTAACTTTTACAACAATAAATGGGAATGTGGAACGAGAAAGCAGAAATATATGGGGATAACTCAAACACCAGCTGGTCTTAACACAATTGCCTTGTTATAAGGTGATATTTTGAACAATTTCACGCGCCTTTGCCCCTATCTCATGAAAATGATATGAGCTCCCTTTCGAGAGAATCTCCATAACTTGTAATGTACGCGAAGGCATTGCCTAATTAATGAGAGACGGCACCTTTATTTAATCTTCAAATTTCTCCTTGCTATTCAGTGAGCTCTAATTTCTTATCAGCCTCAGTTCTCTCTCGTATCTCCTTTCCCCTCCAGTTTCCGTGGTTCCTTTCGGTCTCTCTCTCCATCTCCTCCACACTTCTCTCCTTTGCTCTTCCTTAAGCCAACTCTCTCCCTAGGATCTTCCTGTTCATCCCTTTAAGGCCGTTACAGCCTCCGACCTGCATTCATGGCTTTCATATTTCAATACCATCTCGTTCACCTTCGTAACCCTTCGGCCGCATTCGATTCTCACCCTTTTCGATCATCATATCCTTATTCCCTCCGTGTTCTTGTGCTACTTTTTCCTTGGCGTAATCTTCCATCATCCCCACCATATCCATTTCTTCCAGTTCTCATAAATATCTCTTCCATATCATGTGTGCATTTTTCACACCCTTATAAAATCAAAATTTTAATGCATAAGGAATGTATGGGATTAAGTGCGGTATTTAACATTATTATACTCGATAATTATGTCGTCGGTTCGTTTAATGCTGAAGAGTATTATTAAGAATCTCAATTTATGAAAAAACATTTCGTCTTAAATTTATGATTTTTCTCTATCTCCCAAGAGTATCATTTTTTAATGAAATAGTGCCTTTGAAATATGTCAAAGTAATCTTTTTGAAATTCCTCAAAGTTGCTGCTTTGATATTTGGAAGCCACGCGTCATGGTTAACTAATTATAGCGATAATCCTGCGAACGCCTTCATTCTCCAAAAGAGACTTTTTTTGCAAATTTATTTAAATGTTATTAACCCGTTAGTTAATTTGCATGCCATCATGCATGTTGTTGATGAATATGCGCCCAAAATAAAGCTTTGTAAGGGTTCAGAAAGAGTGGATGTTCAAAGATTTATGACAGCCTTGGGCCGAAAGGAATAAGGTATGTCGGTATGAAAAGGCGGCCGAAGACCGCTTAGCAACCCCTCCCACCACTTCCCCTTGTGTCCCCCTCTTGTTTCACCCTCCATGGGCACTAATGGTGTGAGACCGTCGGCGGGGTCCCCTATTAGGAAAACTGTGAATCTTCGCCCTCCCCCGTCCCTTGCCTTTCGATTTCCTGCCGGTCGCCGCCAACCCTTTCCCTTCCGAACCCCTGGACTGCTGCTTCAATCCGATTTCAAAGCTCCCCTCTATCTTTTCGCCAATTAAAATAAATACAGAAATGGATGCCTCGAATGGGCCGGACGTGAGTTTGGAGATGAAGGGGAGGCTGGGAGGAGAGTGGGGGATGAATAGTAGCTATGGCTCCCGGCCATGTTGGTGGGATGAATCACAAAAATCGTGGATGCGTTAAAAATCACGATTATCCTTCTCTCATTTTACGCTCTCCGAGCGGCTTGGAAGAGTGAAATTATAAACGGAGAGCCGAGCTCTTTTTGAATCCTGTGAATTATCCCTTATGAGCACTTAACCGTATATTTTCCGGTAACTCCCCCACGCCCCCTTCATTCAGCCTTTCCCTCAGGATTCCCTCCCGTGGGTCAAGCGGTAGTAGTTACTAGAACTGTCCGTCTACCACACCCCCTCAGTTATGATTCATCCCAGACGTCAATTGGACTAGCTGGAATCGCGTCTATTGGAAAGAGAGGATTGGGGAAAGCCATGTGTGTGCGTCGGAGAGGTAAGTGGAGGAGGTGGATGCTTTTGGCACTCACCAGCCCGTGCGCCCGCCCAAATATTTTCTGCCCCAAGTACGTTTCGAGTACGCCACCTCCCCGCGAAGCGACCTTTCGACCGCGTAGCATTTGGAGCTTCACCTGCCTCTCTCTAAACCCCCCCCCCCTTCTGACCTCCGAACAACCACCCCGGCGTGAGTAATGTTGGAGATATATGCCGTCCCCCACCAGTACGCAATTAAACTCCTCAGCCCCCGCGTTCCGCCCGTTGGGGGCATTCGCGGCGCCCAGACGAGTCTCGCCCATGCAGCGGCGGTCCTGTCAAGTCGAACGCCAGATCATGCCCCCACCTCCTCTGCCACGGCTTTTCACCCGCCTAACGCACGTTAAAGTGTGTCGGTCGTTTAACGTATTTCCGTGTGGGTTATAGATTCGCTGGTGCATCCTCCGGGATCGTTGGTGGTGTTTTGCCAGCCGCGGCACGCGCAGGAATGGTGGAAATAAAAAAAAACTCGGGTGAGTCCTCGTGGAGTGGCTGTAATGGAAGGTGGGGTTCCCCACCCTAAGGACCGCAGTCAGTTTGTTGACCCTGCATCTCTGAAATTGCGCATGCGTTTTGCCGTTATAATTATTTTTTTCTCCTAACCCTTCAGCGTGAATACAGGGGAGCCTGCCGCGCGCGCTGCTGTCCGTCGGGAATACGAATCGAATGGCCTTTATTTGTTACCACTCCGTGGAGAGTCCCTTGGAAATATCTCCCTCAGTTGGTTCCTGCATCAGTTCGATTGCTCCATCCGCAACCTCCGCCCTTATTTTCAGTGTGCATCCATTCTGTTTGCTCTCCGTCGTTCGTTCCTTGCACTGGTTATTTGTGAAAAGTGCAAAGTTCACTTTGTTGATCGACGTGTTCCTGAACTTCATCATATGAAGTTCGTGTATATTGGATGGATTGGAGCGATTATTTGTTGTGACAAGGAAACATATTCCATCTGCTCTACGAGCGTTAAAACCCTTGAGGGAACCGCACATCACGGACAAATAGTGCGAAAATTTTATTTTACATCCATATCTCTTAACTCCCTTATGAGGTAAGGAACTCTTGAAATTGATAGAATAAACAATGAACGATATCATATTCTTAATTGTTTTCCAATTAAAATCACAAAACTCGTAGAATATAATAACTCAAAATATAATATTGCTAAAACAATTCCAAAAGTGCTAACAAATCAATATAGTCACAGCGTAAATTGTTATTTCATAAATTACGTAAACAAGATTAAAACCAATTAAGAGTAGGGAAATTTTAGGAAAAGAGGAATGGCGAAGAAGGCTTTCTATCAGAAGAAGCAACTTTTGACAACAAATAGTACCAGCATAGACATAACGAAGCGATTTGTTAAGAGTTATGTATGAATATGCTTTTCTGCGGATATGAGTTATGGGCGATAGGTGAAGCAAATAAAAGATCGGAAGTGATACGTGAGGATAGTGATACGGATGAATGTTAAATTGATGGAGTAAAAAATGAGGAAGTCTAACAAGAGATAAGCTAATGGAAGACCCTCAAAGAAGAGGGATATTGATTAGGCATGCCTTGAGACACGATAGTTGGAGGAACAGAGAAAGTACTGGAGATTGTTTGTGCATGTTGTGTTGAATAAATGAAGAGGTCCACAGGAGACAGGGCAGTTTGGAGAGTTGCTACAAATCACTCATCGGCTTCATAAGCCGTAATTATGATAGATTGCATAATATAATTTGAATTTAACGCCCGTAAGCGTACATAATGTTGTGTGTTTTGATGGTGGTATATATATATATATATATATATATATATATATATATATATATATATATATATATATATATATATATATATAATATAAGATATATATATATATACATAATTGTTATTTTATTTAATTGACTCGGACATTATGAATTCTGTCTCGGAAATCAAGTGAACACCTACAACTGTGGAAGTTTATTTATGATTTACTTTATTCTCATCGTTCCTTTCTCCTACCTCAACTTAAGTTTAAGAACTTCATAAAATGTTTCATCCGAGTTCTTCATAGTTAAAATAATCTCTTCTCAATGGATGGAACAGTCAAGCTACTCCGGCAAAGTCGTCCTTTTGTACCTCCGAAGAATGAATTTAGCCTTTTATGACCTCGCGAAACTTCTTTCAACTGTTACAACCGTTGATGGGAAAGTTCAAAATTAATTCATAAGTTTACACTAGACTAAACATTATGTCGAATTAATTCAGCATCATGTAACGCATAATGTTTTCCTCTGGTTTTCTTCTCTATTCTTACCGTGAATACAACACCCTCAGTTCATTCTTGATACGCACGTTTTCTCAATTTACAGCATCAAGTATACTATATTAATTTCAGAGTATGGATTTTGAGGAAGGGCTACACAGATTGACCCAAGGTAGAGTCAAGCAGTTTAGAAACTCACTATTTAGAAAATATTTAGACTTTTATGGTGGATGCCTTATCTACCGAGGTGTTACCAGCCTCAACAAACGCAACTCATTATGAAAAGTTAGAGCTTTCAATTATTTGTTCATGTATACGTTCTTTATTCTTGTAAAATGTTAAAATGGTATATCCCATCCAAAATTACATAGTCAAATAGGTAACCGTGTGGATGGTTGCCTTTTCTGTTGGTGATCTTAAAACCGTCAGTAATTAATTTTATTCTAAGGATCAGTTTCAGTTCCCAGACAGAAAGCACGCAGCGAGGCGTGTAAGTTGACACTTTTGATTTTGTTTATAAGACAAACAGCACGTTAATGTGGTTATCAGTGAAAGCAGCTTATTCCGATTGTTTGATTGTGAAAGCAATTAATGTTTAAATGGCATTTTAAAATAGTATTATCGACAGTAATATTGTTCTCCGATAACTGTCATAATGTTTTATGAGCCATTGAATTCATAATTCTATTAAACCTAACCTTGTTTTCCTAAAATGAATCACTGCTGAATCGATCATTTTTCCTGTAGGAATTTAATTGAATGCCAAGTTTTCACTGCGGAAAATATCGGTAATTTACTTTCATTGTGTGTAGTCAACCATGGATTCTTCAGCGTCGAAACGTTTGTAAAACTATGAACATTTTTATGCTTCTCAAATCTTTTTTGTATTATCCCGGAACAAAAAACAGGTAGTTAAAATTATCGAAACCCATCTAATACAAGTGCCATATATGGCTGAAATAAGCGAATACATCTAATAATAAAGTTACCCAGTCACACGAACAGGCGCACCAGTTAACCACAGGTACCTTTTGTGATTTCTCTCAGTGAGTTCACCTGTATTCGATGGGTTCTTTTCCTTCTTCAGAAATCTCTGTTCCGGGATTGCTGACAGGATGTTCCTGTGTTTTCCTCGATTTATTCCCGCACTTTATTCGAGAAAACGGCATCTTATTCACCAGCTTCGTAACGATGTCAGTCAGATCACTAAGCAGCCTAAGGAGTATCATGGAGTTGCTAATTACGCAATGGTATTAAGTATTCAATACTGCTTAGTCAGCGCTGACAGGGTCGGCATTTTTAACGAGAGAACGAGCACAAGGACCGAATGCCTACTTGCATCTTCTTGACTGTGGCAAAGACTAGCCATTTGCTCAGCAAAGACAACCCATGTCTTCAAGTAAAACTCCCCCCAACGTTCTTCGGCAATTTCACTGGGAATGCAAGGTAATTAAAATCCCATGGGACTTGCGGAGTCTCCGTCTGCTACTTAACAATTTTCGTTGATGGTAAACAAACCACTTATTTTCACAGTGTATGATGTGGTATAGAGTTGAGTGGAGTTAAAATATATCATTGTAACTTCGCAGCCTTATTATTAGTTATCAATACCATGGAGCTCGCTACCGCTTCTAATACATTTGAATATTCCTACTAGGATTTTCCGTTTCTGGTATATATTTTGCTTTAGAGTTTCTCAATATTTAATTATTCATTTTTAAATAAACAGTTCCAAGCTGCTTAGTGATAGGTAACATATCATTGAATGAGCATATAAATTATTCTTTTCTTAGATCATACAGAGTAGGTAAATTTAAAGAGATTGTTTAACGTAAAATAATTCGTTTTTTTTCAATTATTTCGTGTGGATATATGTAAGTGTACAATAATTGTTTGAGAAAACCATTTCATGTGTGCTGGAGAATTCCTTTATACCTGCCTGTAGTACGAAATGGGACCGTTTTACAAGTGGGAAGGAGAACTAGCCATCGCTAGAAATGTAGCATATAATCTAGCTGATTAATTGTAGGTTACTAAACGGTAACTTATATCCACAGAGTTTAAATAAAAATCTACCTACCATGCTTTGAAATAAAAATAGATCATTAAAATCACTAAGTATGAGTTGGAATTGTAATCTGAAAGTAGTATTGTATATACTACATGTATGTGAGATTAACTCTATAATTAAATCTTTGAAACATTTATAATGTTTCATAGATTTTCTTCTGTTGTTATCGCTAATTGTGCGCGATAATTACTTAGTAGTACTAATTTATTTAATATTTAGAGTATTCTCGCGTCATGGAATAATCCTGTTATTTAATATGGATCTCAAAGTTAAACTGTTTTGCATCCGTCGAGACCGATTAAGGTTTCCAGTATCGACTTTTGGCGTGGCTTTCCTTTTGATTTTCCTTATTTCCTTCGTCGTTTAACGCCCCGGAGCGGCACATTATTGTGTGCAGCCATTAATGCAGGCGTTCATAGAATGCGTACAGTCGCGGTTTCTTAGTCGAATCTAGGTGATAGAATTGGTTTATCGTCGGATAAGGGCTTTTGCCTTGCCACGGCCGCTTTCTGTGCGATTATTTTCATCCCTGAGACGCTATGGAATTAATTTTTCTCCCCTCTCTCTCTCCCACCCCCTTCGCCCATGTTTCCCTTAC
This sequence comes from Hetaerina americana, assembly GCF_022747635.1. Lineage (NCBI taxonomy): Eukaryota > Metazoa > Arthropoda > Insecta > Odonata > Calopterygidae > Hetaerina > Hetaerina americana. Next base: position 81,309,900 of record NW_027286874.1, read on the forward strand.
TCCCGTGACCCAATTAGTTGAAAGGGCCATTTAAGGAGGTAGGTTTGAGACTGCACGAGTCAATGTGTCACCTTAATTCATTTTTTAACGGCGGGTGATGAAATTATTGACACACCCACTTATGCGCCTTTCGTAAAAAGATATTAAGTCGAAAAACAGCTTTAAGAGCTCTAAGAGATTCTTACTAAATTTTGAACCTTGCGTTAAAATTTATTTAAAACTATGTGTCAATTTTTCGAAGATATTATACATATGTGTGTATCTGCTTTTTTCCCACCAATAAATTGCTTTTATTGAAATAAATGCGGATTAGTGCTGTTATATTGACACTATTGGAGCGTTTTACTGCACTCATGATATCAATTTTTCGTGACAATGGCATGAATCTTTGCGCCATTAACCCATTATTCATCGTAATATTCCTCCTCGGCCATAAGAGCATGTATGAAATCTTGGATTTTCTATGTCAATTCCTATTTGACCTGGTATGGAAATGCCCTATTTCATTTATTTGATGAAGTGCATTTTGCACTACAAGTACAGAAAATTTTATCAAAATGACATCCGTGTGATCCGCAACCTTCTCAAGTACCCCGAAATCACTTGCATTTGGAATTTTGTGGTATCGATGGATGCTACTGAGTGCTAATTAGACAAAGGAAATCTATTTAGCATGCACGCATTGGCGTCAGAGGGAATACCAAAACGCACGGGAGCTAGTAGAAGAGCACGCTCTTGTGGTGTCGAATGTTTCTCTCGAATATGGCGCTGGTATTCAGTTAATTTGTGTCTCCCATGTTTCCACTGAAATGTTTTCGGTCGTGCCTTTTGTTACGAGCGCAACTCTACATCAAGTTATGATTTTTCAAAATAATTTAATCTTGTATTTTATTTTTCGCTCTTCTCTTCGAATCCCGCACAATTTTTTTGTCATTTATGTGTAGTTTTTGGGAAAAAGTTTCCTGCAATACGATTGAGAAATGGCGCATTTTTCGTATAGAATCGGCAGCATTTCAAGCTTTGTCTCATTCTTATATGAAGTCATCCCATTAACTCCCAACTAATAATTTAAGTTGAAATTACACTGAAGATAGCCACTATGTTGGAATATGCCTCTCTTTTTATCATGCATACGATTTAAAAAAGTCAGAAGACTGGAAAGAGTCACAAAAGATGGGAAAATCTTCAACCAGGAGTACCAATTAAAGTGACGATAGACTTTGGACGTCTCTATGGAGTCATATTCAAGTGAAGTGAAGACAGAAATGGGAAACTCGTTATTTTTAAAGACTGGCGCGATCAAGAGTCAGTCGTTTATCTGATGTCATTAAATCTCACTGTGTAGTTCTGTGCGCGCCCTATTCCGTCTCCCATTATCGTTATGCCTAAATACGGAAGTTGTTATAATGATGATCTCATTTCCTGAAAATGTTGTTAGAAAAAATTAACTCCATATATTCTTCAATGACGATTCCTCTTTAGCGCCACGGACATGGGAAATTTCTCGAAAACGAAAAACCGAAACCCTCGAAAAAACCAAATTGCGAGCGGGTATATATTTTTTTCTCCCCAAATAACAGTTCGCTCGATCGTTAACCAATTCCGATACCGCGTCACGTCCTTCATGAATAAACTCTTTTTTTCCACCCCGGTGGTAACGACCGATTTTTTAACAAGGTATTGTTGTATTATTCCGGGAAACACGTAAAGCATATCCTTCTCTGCCCGCGCAAACGAACACACATACGCCCTCACGCCGGAGCCCATAAAAGGAATAAAGAGGACAATGGCACGCGTATTCGACGCGACGCGTCCTATTCTTTATTTATTCCTTCACCCCCCCCCCCATGTCCCCCCCTCTCCCCAGCACTTCATCCACCCTCCCCACACTCCAGTTGCTCCTCGACGTCAGATTTATATGCCAAACCTGGAGGAAAAAAATGACCGTTCGGAATGCTACACTTTTGTTTCCCGTCATTTGAATGCTTTTGCGCGTAAAAGCTGCCGGATTGCTTGCTGAATACATGCTTTACCCTTGTAGCAGTTATGCTGTGAAGCACTCTCAATCGCGGTCCCTGTTTCACTCCGTCCCACTTACTCTCTCCCCCCCTACTCTCTCTCTTCCCTCCCGGGCCTCTGATTTCCCTTCCGGTTCTTCCCTGTGGTACTTCGCCCTCTGCCCTCACCCGAAGATAAAAATTAATGAACCGCGTCCCCAAACCCTCTCACTATCGCCGAAGCTCTCTCTCCCTCTCGTTAGGCCCTGTCATGTCGCTGGATACAAACCCCGTCTAACCCCCGACCTTCCTCCCAAACTTGAGGCTCGCGAGGCCCTCCTCCAGGTCAGAACATGTCCCTGTCCTCATTCCCTCCCCCTCTCCCACAAGCAAGAGAGGGAGAGAAATGCGATAATAACGACGGCGAAAACGCGCCTAAACAATTCCCCCCGATCTTTTCCGCTACCCCGCCCACATCCTCCCCCATCGCGTCGAGTGTCCCACTTCAGTCAACCCACTCGTCTCCCCCTCCACGATGACGCCGCCGCCCCTCCGCTCGACACCCGTGCATCCCCGGCGTGGAAATGCCCCTCCTCTTCCTCCTTTCCCTCGCCCTTGGCCCCCCTACCCTCACCCGGGCGTACTTATCTCACACCCTCGCGTCTCTTCATGCCTCCTATCTTCCCCTCCTCCCACAATGATCCTTCTCCCCCTCCCACACTACCCACCGCCGTCTCGCCTCCACCCTCCGAGGGGACGGGAGTGGAAATGAGATTATCCAGTCCCCAATCTCAGTTAGAGTCTTTTATAAATGGTAATGAAACCATTAATCTCCCGTTACCGCTGTCTCCTACCTCCGTGTGTGTTTTTTTAACGGGGTTCGTCTCTCTACTGTCACCCAGTCGGTCCTTTTAGCAGTTCAGATCGAGGTTGCTGAGGATCCCCTTCCCTCTCCATTCGAGGCATTCGCTTCTGCTGCAGATGATTGATCTCAAGATGTATTTTTTTGTCAGTTTTTAAAGGCCGGACATTCGATTTATTGGTGATGGGAGTCGGTTTAAAGGGATTTTAGAGTTTACTTAGTTAAGTTATAGAACGTAAAGAACGCCTGCGTCGCTGGTCCCGAGTTGGATAATACAACGCGGCTATTCTAGCATTGACGGTTGAAAAGCTTCGCACATTCAAATATGCGTGCTTCGTTGACTTTCACAATTAATGCATTTCATTTTAATTAGGGAACTCCAAATCGCGCCGATGTACATAACAAAAGAAGTCCTAATTCGTGGTGGGACTAGAACCATGACTGTAGAGTGATTCCCAGAACTTGTTATTCACCGAGATTTGGCACAGTTACTAAGAAATATATGAACTGATTAGCAGTTAATGCTGTTTAAGTGATAAATAACGAAATTCTGAGTTAATTAATAAATTACAATTAGTTAAATAAAAAATTTTCGTGTTTACCTCTCTAAATTCCAAAATTAATTATTCAAGTTAAACACCGGTATTGTGTTTTGAGGAAAAAATTTGATGCGTCGTATTTCTTAAAACAGCCGAGGTGCTTCAATATCATAACATTCCTCGATTACGGTAAACCGTTTATCTCACTAAGATGCATCCAAGACCGCCGTTAACCTTTTGGATGTAGTAGGTTTTTCGTATAAAATTTTAAATGAAATAACGAATATGGCTGCTCGACTCTTGTTGGAGTCGGCCCGGAATCTTTTTTGCTGAACAAACATTTCGATTCATTTCCACTTCCTCTAATTGAATTAGTAGTACAGATAATATAATTTCTAATATCTGAAGTTGTTGTCTTTCATTTAGCAAAAAACATTTTTTTATCTTATCGAGAAATGAAAAACGGGATTTCAAATTGGGTCTTTGTTTTCGTCTATGTTTTTGCTTTTGGATGCATATTATTCCTTCATATTATTTCTTTGATGCATATTATCCTTGATATTTTATTCTTACTGATCCCTTCAGAGCAATGCCAGACTAATGTTGTTGGGACTTTTGGTTGCAATGAAGGGATACTATTTTTTTATTATTATCATAAGCATTTCTAGGTACAATTTTTAGGCCGAAAAATAAACGAGTTAATTTTGTATTACAAGCAACAATGTCCCACTGCCCAAATTTTCCCTTACTATAAAGTCGTGGGGAGTTTTAATGGAACACTGACGTTCTCGCATTTGAGAACATTTATTTATAAACTTCAATCAAAATATATTGACATATTACGCGTGAAATCTCATGTTAAAGCTTGAGTATTTGAATGCAACGATTTCAGAGTATAAAAATCATTCGCCTCGACCGGGATTGCTAATGAATGAGAAGGCGAATGATTTTTACACTCTGAAGTTGTTGCATTGTAATGCGTATTAGCGGTTGACACCGTCAAAAGTTACTGTCGTGGCATTTCCCGCAGTTTCTTGGAATCTCTATTTGATATTCTTTGGATTTTATTTTGTGAGATACTCAAATACTTTGGGTGTCTTTAATGGAAATTGACTCAGATCTTTCCTAGACTAATATCGTATTGATCATTAGCCCCGAGAGATAAACTTTTTTATATAAGTTGATTTCAATATGTCGGCAATCGAACGAAGTCATTCCAGTGCTCAGATTGAGATTTATCAGTGAGGTTATCATGGAAACGCTGTAATCATATAATTAACGAACTTCTGACATCCTCTCACATTGCATCCACTAAAGGAATATCGGATCAAAGCTCCCTGGAGTTAATATTTGTACTGACAGAACATTCAACGAGGATCTGTTCAACCGGAATTGTAAAAATTTAATCCTCCGTGTCCGTTGGAAAATAGTTTACATTATTCTTCTGGCGTGTTCATTCGTAAAATAGAGAATCTGAACTTAATGAAATTGTTCAGATGTGATATTCGATATTGAGAATAACACATGTAGACTTATTATCAAGTTTTAATTCCTGTATTTTAAGTGAATTAATGGAACGAAGTGCATAATTTTCGTATGAAGAGTGTAATAATAAAGATGGATTTTCTCCTGGCGATCTGAACAGGAGCAAAGATATGCACACGTAAACCTCTGTATTATATAAATGAACAAACTAACAGGCACATTCTTTCAGTTAATCGAAATCACTCATGTGAATTGAATTCACAATATGTGAGAAGAAATTTCGGTGGTAGGCTTTCGTATATATCGTCGAACACAATTCACGTACAGTGGAAGGCATCTCAAAAGGTACAAACTGCTGCAAGTTCACAAAATAAGCTTTTTATATCGCCTTTTCACTTAAAATCATTTTAATTCAAACTTATGTGCTCACACATATCCGCGATATGGCCGAGTTCGCAATTATCTGTGTAGAAAATATTTGCACCTTGAGGAGGGAATTAAAACATTTTTCGAAATATTTTCGGTCGTCGCTGTCATGTCTTCATCGCGTTGTGTTGAATGCGCGGAAAATGGGATTTTGATTTAGAAAATAAATAGTGGTATTATAACCAGTCGACCGGGTATGATGGAAATTATATTGTCATTTAGAATAAAATACCGAGAGGCGACACAAGATGCTTTCAATCAGAATTCAAACGGTAATATTTGAGAGTATTAGTTATTGTCCTTAGGTACGGTACTGTTCAAAGTATCACAATGTTTACTTGTACGATTTTAGTTATGTAGGTCTCGTCTTAGAGATTTTACGCATTAGCTAATGTGATTACGCAATTTACGAATGCTGGCATGCATCAAACGTGATATTGTTATTTTTTTAGGAATATCCATCCCTTCCTCAGGTTTAGAGCACATATTTAATTGGCTATATCCTGAGGTAATTATGCTTTCAACTTATCCGATTATATTTTTGTGGTTTATGTTACTCGAAGAAAAAGATTAATGATTTCACAAATGTAACCAGTAGAAAAGATTCGAATTCGGGTGAACCATTGTAAAAATGGCCGGCTTTAGGTCCAGAATAGGAAGATATTTATGACTGGAGAAAGTTCTGTTTACGGTTTACGTTATATAATTTCGGATTATAATGTTTGTTATGATGAAAAGTATTATTATAGTAACGTACTGAAGCGTTTTAAACGATGCAGGCCGAAGCAACGGCCTTTGCCTGATTTTCTCCAAGCAAGTTTTTATGTATGATCGACTGCAAGAGTGTGCGCTTTGATATAATATTTTTTGGTGCAGGCCAATTGTTAATTATACGTATAGCTATTGTTACCCCATTGCCGTAATTGTTCCGGCCCAACTAACCTTACATATTTGAGTGTGTACGTTGGGAGACAATCGCGATCGTCATTTTTCACGAAATCCGGACCATTGGATTAGATATCCCGTAAATGAATGAGCGGACGGTCGTACAACGCAACACATTATTTTCCCGTGGGCGAAAAGAAAAAAAATTAAATCGGCGACAATAAAGAAACAAGTACACCGAGAGTATTAAGCGGGCGGCGTTGGACTTAGTTAAAAAAAAGGAATCAGCGATCGCGACGCACGAGTCCATTTTAATCAAAGCCTTTAGCAAAAGGATGATGCAGGTTGAAGTGAGGCCACGCTGCCAGGTTGGAATCATTAGGGAATGGACCATTTGTGAGGGACGTTGTGGGGAGGGGAGAAAGGGGTGAGAGAGGGAGGGATGGAGGGAAGTTCGTCGGAGCGTGGGATTGGAAGGGATCGGGGCGATAAAGGGGGGGGAGAGAAACGGGGCTGAGGGCGACGGGGTCGTGAGAGGACCTTTTTGGGGCTCCGAGTGCATAGGAAGCGCACCGGCTGGGCGGGTGCACGTACCCTTGGCCGCGGAATCCGAGAGGCAATTCATTACGGCCGAGGCCGTCAAGAGGGTGAGCGGGAAAGGGGGTGGAGAGAAGGGAGGGGGTTGGGTCGAGGGAGGTCGAAAGGGAGCCGCGCATACGGGGGTGGGAAGGGGTAAGAGTGGAAGGGTGAGTGTACAATGGTGGAAACAGTGGCGAGAATATTGAAAATCGAGCATAGGAGAGAAAATGGGATGGACGTTATTACCCCCGTGAAATCATCCCATGGGGGAAGATGATCGCCGGCAGGGGGAGGATGTGATTGATCACCACGTCGGTTTCCGGCGTCGTTAAAGTGACGCATTGCGAGCAGTAATTTCTGTGATGTTAATAACCTTTCTTTTATCGTATCATAACTTGTCCCCTGCCGGTGATTGCAATGCTCGGTGCATACTTTGTGCAGGCTTCTTTGACTCCGAGCCAGTAGGAATGGTTGGGAATCCTATTTCAAAGCCTCAAGTATAGATTTCGTTCTTACGTTACGTACTATAAGTTGGTATATTGACTAATGCGCCTGAAAGCCTGTGTACATATACCGCTTCATCGAGAAATAAATGGTAAAACAAATATGTTCGGCCATTTCAACGAGACTTTTTTATATTTTCGATTGCGAGACTTGTTTTATTTAGGTCCCTTAAGCAATGGAATGGTTGTCAATATATTTCTTGTACTTTTCATCTATCCCACCACTTTTCTAGTGTTTTGTGACAATTATGTTCATTTTGTGGTGGCTAGAACGCATTTAATGAACTTACAGTATTTCTCGTTGATGATTGGCTCTAATCTTCTGGCAAAATAGATTTATCTTATTTTGCAGGCAAAAAAAACGATGTTGATGGTCATATTTGTTCCTTCCTTAGATGTATAAGTCATTGTCCTTAAAATTCATTTTCATTTTGTAGCAGTTACGTCTTACTGGAGTGCTATTTGAACGACTTAATTCATTGATAATGCCTGATTGGACATTCACTGATAATGCCTCGTACTATTCCGCTGAAGCTGTAATTTACTTAAATATTTTAGGCTCTAGTCTGCACGACACTAAGTGGATGAAGTTTTAATACAGCTTTTCACCGAGAGTACATCGTCATGGCCCATCCTTTAAAGTTGCTTCACATGCCATGGTGCCTTCGAGATTTTTTTTTCTTTCATGCCTATCCTCTACCTTAGAGGAGAATCATAGCACTATTGTTCACTCCCATTACCGAAATCAGATATGCGACGTAATGTCATGTTATTAGAGCAGAAAGAATTCACCTTCATACAATCGAGTATGTAGCATCCTTTTGTAGCGGGAAGGCAAAAGATCCTTTAAGGCTTTATCTTGATTTTTTTAGATTCGGAGTTACGTAACCTTTAGCAAACACGCTTAGCTTTTTTTTGCGAATAAGGGTACTTTCCGCGCTACACCTAAGACTTCTTTCGTTGAGGTTACAACTTTTCATGACGGCTTTCATTCCGGGATCGTGTTAAGCGCCTGCTGCGCACACCTTTTATCTGCCTACTCATTACTCCCAACCTGAACTTCTCGTCCCCCTCAGTGCCTCGCGAAGGCACTTAGATCACATCCCCAAAGATAACGACGCGTACCGTATAATAGATGGCCCTCTACCATTAGATACCCTCGCCCTCCGAGGACTTCCTCGGCCCTCTTCGTGCGCGAGTACCGTTCGGATTCACTCCCCGTCTGCCGTATTAAATGTCGCGGAATTCCTTTCTTCGCGTAGGCGCGCACTCCTACACAAGCCTTGGATTTTTCTCTCCGCCCTCTCCAAGACAGGCAGAAATAACGGAGTAATTTCTTTTTTTTCCGACGTCGCTACCTACGTCTCTAAAATTTTAATGGAGGATGTTCGCCAGGAGGTTTCTCCAGGATCCATCTCTGTCTGCGTGGTCGGGACGCGGATCGGAGAGAGGGAGACGGTTTTATTTTCTTGCCCCGGCTTGTGTACTCAGTTTCTTATTTTCCTGTTTTGACACGGAGTTCCGAGGAATGTTCCAACTCTCCATGACTGCGTTCGTCGATCGAAAGAAGGAGAAGTCGTCGTTTTATTACTCTCCTCCCGTTTCGCATGTGGGGTGGCCTGGAGGGCACGGTCGATTTAATAATGTTCATCGGTATTTGTCATTGAAGGCATGGAGAGTAATTCCTGGAGCAAGTATGTTCTTTAATTAGTTAACACGAACCCGAAATTATTGAATTTTTTACCCATTGAATCGGGTTATAACCGTCTAAATAACAACAAGGGCAATCAGAAATGCCCGAGGAAAATCCACGGGTGCTAGAATAGAACCCTGCGACATCTGGGTAATCAGGTGAGGATTGCTACCCCACCAAGATGTTTGAGTTTTGAAACCTGTCTGAACTTATGAATATCAAATATAATCGTGAGTTTTTGTTTTAATTAATTTTGCTCGTTTTTAGCACGTGTAATGCAAAATTTCATTGGATTAAGTTGTAGTATTTGCCGCGTGAATTTCTGGTATATTTTTTTGGGAAGTGATTTAAGATTCAATTCCGCATCATCTTCGTGAAACTTCTACGTACGCAGAAGTTTCACCATCACAATTTCCTCGTTAATTTAGATGCTAATACTAGTCTCGAGGTAACATGTATTTTCTGTTTGATTCAATGACCACGATGTTAACATGAGAAGCTGTGGATACACGAATTAATAGTACTCTTTTGTGCGTAGGTATGTTAATCAAGTGAAGATATCTCAAGAGGCAACAACATTTTGTAGATATAAACGGAGTTCTTGCAGCCGTGGTCAGTCTTGCACAACCTGTATCCATGTAGCTTACAAATAGTCGCGGCTTTAAAACCCAAGCGGGTAATTTTCTGTCGGTAGCACTTAAGATAATTTGTTCTTAAGACGTAAAATGACGGTTCATTTAGACGTCCTACTAAAACTTGAGGTAAAAGTGCTTATTTCTGCGTGTTCATTGTTATTACGTTCTCCATGTAAAATGCAGCTCTTGAAGAGGATATGACGTTACCGTACAGCCTTCCACTTATACCGAATCCTAAAAAGTTTTATGCAGCGATATTTTCTAATTTCAGGAAGCCATCCATTTTATAGTAAATCGCTAATACCGTGATGCATATCTTTAACAAAGGAGAGCATTTCTTTAGTCGATTCTAGGGACTCAATAAATTAAAAAGTGCCCATTTTGACTCTGGGAAATCGACTTACGAATATAAATCACCTGGGCTATTTTTATTATTAATCGTTTGAGCCGCTGGAGCCTTTTGGAAGTATTGTACGGCAAGAATCGCTTATGAATTTTTGACTTAGGAAAACGAGACGACGAGACTCTCTTAGCTAAAAAATGATTATAATTTCGTCCCCTTAACTACCGGGGATCATGAAACTATCGTGGCCTTTCACCCCGCCAGGTGCTCATAAAATCCACTTCATAGGTATCTATGAATTAAGCATATTCAGCGGCATGACTCAGTCCTAGCGAGGGTATATTTCCTCGCCATTCCTCTGTACCCTTCTGTATTTAGATGTGACCATCCCTTTCTCCTGGAATCGAGTACGTGTGTTCGAACGGCACACGGAAGGGCGTGTCTCGCCCGACGGTAGCCGTCGAGCCTCTTCGAGAGCGAGTCGCGAAAGGTGGTGATGGTGGTAGTGGCTCGTGGATGGAAGCGTATGCGTATTTAAAAGAGAGCTAGAGAGCTTTCCGGCCGGGAGGAAGAGTACCATCCCAGGAGACCCCCTTTAAATGGATAAAAGAGAGAAAATCGCATCTCACCCACCTCCATCTTTCGCTCCGGTCTCCTTAAAACTCGCGTCTCTGTCTGGATATCCATTTTCTCTTGGCCGCGTGCGCATGAGGGGAGGATGGGGCGAGGAGGTGGGGCGGTGTGGGTTTTTAGAAAAGGTGCTGATCTGGATCTCATCCACTGCCACCCGTGGCTTAGCTCCACCCCGCCCCCATGCCTTTCCCATCCCCACTCCCTTCCGTGCTTAACACCTGCGGATCCCTTTCCGGAAATTCCGCTTAATCCCACTAGGGAGACCCTCGAACACGCATGCCGCACGCGTGGGGGTTCCTGGCCCCCCACCTCCCTTACCCCACTCCTCCTCCTCCCCGTCCATCGCACTCCACCTCGCCCTCCTCCTTCTCCAGCCCACTCTCCCCCTCCACCACCACCTTCCCACCGACACTCGGTTCTCTCTCTCCGCCGGAATGTCGCTGAGAGCTGCGAGGTTCCATTTTTCCTTCAGCGCCGCCTCTCCCTCTCATTCTCTCCCATCCCTCTGCTCCTTCGCCTTAAAGGCGCCCGATCGTTTCCTCGAGCCGCGCTCACGATCTACCCTCAGCCCGCCCACTTCCCGTCTCCCCCCATCCATTACCAGCACATTCCATCAGGCGCCTCTTTAAGACACTTGTTTCTACCCGTTTATCTGGCTCTCGCCATCGCGTGCCCTGCTCCTAACGTGCGCTCTCTTACCCCTTTTGAGGGGGTGGGTGGGGTTGGGCGCGGGAGGATGCTTTCCCCCGAAGACAATAAGAACGCAAAGAACACATCCCCTACCCCCAACTCCCTCCCTCCGGCTTTCCTTTCCTCTCGGCCTCCCTCCTCTGCCCTCCCCCGATATCAGTCCCACCCACTCATCTTGTTTTCCCCTTTTGTCCATCCGACTAGATTCCGGCTTCCCCCTTCTCCCTTCCCACGATGGTCTTATCGAGAGCATTTTTGTAACCTTTTGTTCTCCGGGCTTCCCCTTTCAGGGTTGCCTCCTTTCTTTCCCCTTATTTTCTTCTTTCTTCTTCTTCTCCGTCCTCTTGCTTCCTCGGCGTGTGCCAATATCCTTTCTTTCCATATTTACCTTCATTCTCTTTTCATCTATTTCCGAGGAGAACCGGGGTGAAAAAATAGCGAAATAACCTTCCCCCCTAATGCCCTATCGTTGTTTGCTCTGCCATGCCGGAGTGACTGAGTCGTGCTCGCATAAAAACTGAAGGGGTTTCGTTATGGGGGTAGAGAAAGACACTGGGGATGATGTTACTTGGGTTGGGTTTATCTTGGATATAGTATCTTCCCCCTCTCGATCGCTGAGAGAAACAATTGTTAGGGGTGCGTGGTGAGTGTGGTGAGAAGATGAGTCGTCAAGGATTTCTAGAGCGGGGGACGCCAATGGTCCCAGCACCCCCATCCCCGGTGTTTTTCCATGCCTCCAATTTTGGCGGCGTTGGTATATTCAAAAGGCTTTATCTATTTTTCTGGGGGTTCGCGGACAGGTGAAAAAGGAGGTAGTGAAAGGATAGCGAGGAAAGTCATTCCCCTAGTAGAGGTAATCTTGCCTATCCCACCCGCTCGCGGTATAATTCTTGCCTCGACGGAGATGCCTTTCCTTCCGCGATACCATGCGCACTTTTGCCGCCTCTTGCCTCCTTCCCTCGCACATGCCAGCTACGGCGCGAGCGCTTTGGCCTTCAAAAGTGCCGATCGTTTGAGTTTTACGTGAATGAGGCTGGAAGGAAGGATGGAGAGGAAGAGAGCGGAGGAAGCGGGGATTGGAGTAGGACGCAGAGGAAGAAAAAGGGATCGGGGAGACCAAGCCGGGCGAGGAGGAGGAAATCTGGTTTCGAGGGTATTACGGCATGAATCGTGAGAAAGATAACAGGGATAATATCACGTCCCTTTTCCACAGTTTACATTCCGTCTTATGAGATCATGCGGGAGTTTAGATGGGGTGGGAGGATCCTGAGAGTTTAGAGTCGGCGATCGTGGATGAGGAAGTGGAGCGAGGAGGAGGAGTCGTGTGTGGGGGTGGGGTAAGGGAATGAAAGTTTCCGTTTGGCATAAGGGCTGCTCGGCTGCTTCGTCGTGGCGGGAGAAGGGCGATAGGGTGGGAAAGAACCAGCTCAGTGGATCCAGCTCAGTATTACTTTACACGCCACTTCCTCCTGTGTATTGGCTCCTAAAATTGGGCGTCGCTTCCCACGTGAAGGAGCGAAGAAGCTAGGCTGAAGGCCGTGTTTAAATTTCAACCTCAACTGAGCCCCATGTGGCGCGGCGATGAGTTCTACAGAAGATTTAACAAAAAGCTGTTTCAAGTATCAAATGTGAGTTGCTTATAAGATTGCGGGTTAGAGGATCGCCTCGGGCAGTCATATTGTATAAAATGGTGGTTTCGTGTAGAGGAAATTTGATGACAAGGAAAGTATGAGGCATTCCAGTTATCCATGGGTCAAGATCAAATGGCAGTAAAATAATCATTGTCGGCTGAAACTTTTTAATTTTTATGTAAATGCGTATTTATTGAGCTCCAATGGCTAACGTAATATGTGTATATTACGCCTCTTAAACCTAATTGACTAATATTAGGACAAGCCCTTCTTAATTTCCTGTGTCCACCCACGACCTTGTTTGTTGCCACGCTGCCACGTTACCGACCTGGTCATCGCTATTAAGTTGTTTATGAAATGGATGAAGAAGCACATGATGCGATGCTGAAAGTATAGGAAAGAAGAAGTAATACCGTAACATTAGGAATCAATGTCTGAGAATATACAGGGTGCGGCCACGTAACTTCCTTTTTTCAAACGCAAAACGCTTTCAAAAAATGAAGTTATGTTGCCGCACCCTGTATATTCAAAAGTTTCTTAAAACAGAATAATTTTGTTAAATTTTAATGGAGCGATTCAAGGAATCAATTCTATTTATATTCGTTAGTATATTTAAAAGCCGGATAAGCTCTTTTAAGAGAAAATTTGAAGATTCGATGCGATTACACTACCGAATGTCAATTTTATGGTAAAGTAATCGCTGTCTCAGTCATAGAGACTCAGTCATTCGGGAGAGCATTATTTTCTATTTCATTTCCATCATGTTACTTATAGAAAGTTGAACCTCGCCACGTTTTGCTTCTTCTCCAATCCATCTCGATTTTAGTATATTTAATTTTACGTGACCGGCGGAACCTCTTATTCCTTGTTCTTATTATATATGCAACGTGTCCAGTGCTACACTACCCTCTTTCAGGTTAGTGAATACCTTTTATATGGTGATTCTGTTGGGACCTCTGCCCAAGTTCTTCCTCTGGGATGGGATGTATTAAGTGCTGGCTCCCCGTGGAGGATGAAGCTATCGAATATTCGTTGAGGCGGTAAAATTCTCGCATCACCGAGTCATTAAAAGGGACTTTCCTTGGCGCCCATAACGACATTACTCCCGTTCGATCGACCGCGTTTCAGGTTTTGTGTGTGCTTAACATGAAAAGGTATTGGAGGAGAATGGAGGAAGAGCGTGTTAGTCAGTATACCGGAATATATGGATGTTGGAAGGAGATATTTGGGGTCGGAAGAAATGGGGAAGGTATGTAATGGAAAGGATGGTGAGCGAAAGGAACGTTTCTTCCTTGAAGTGTTCAAATCAGATTTAGCTCTAGTCTACAAGAGAAGTACTTCGCTTTCGTTTTCATTTTAAACAGCGAAAACCTTGCTTGTAAAGGAATTGAGCTTCGTTTTACGTAATCTATACGGAAGCTTGTAAGTTCCCGTGTTTGATTTTTGGATTTGTAATACGGCAGTAATTAAACAACCTCATTCGAAGCTTCATCTTGTTGGATGTGTTGATTTTTCAGCTTATCATTCTATTCATTGGAAAACAAGACCTTCCTATAGAAGCATTCACATGTGCCTTGCGTGTATCTTTATTATTATATCTAATCTTCCGGTTAAGGCAGGTTTTGGACGGACCCAACAACCAAATATTTCTCTTGTCTCTCCTTACAAAGCACACCCCAACATCCTACTCTACAACAAGCCCCTCTTTATCTTCTTATACGTCCTTCATCCCATCCAACATCCCTATCCTATTCCTGCCCCTTCTTCGTTTACCTAGCATACTTCCCTCAATCGCAAAGTGTACGAAATAATGTGCAATTATATATTACTCTGCTCTACTCCACTACGTACTTCCAAAGGCACCCCGCGATTCACCTAAAAGGTACGTGGAAGGGAGCGACCGGAGACTATCAGCGCAACCCGTTATACAAATCACGGAAATTTTATTTATTTAACAAAGCAGCCAAAAACGGCACAAATGTTTTTACTTTGGCTGACAGGCAATGCGTATAATATACATATAAAAGAAAGGGCAAGAGCAATAAAAAATAATGAAAAATTAGGAAAATTAAAATCAAGAACAACTGTAAGAGAGTAGGAGAGCACATATGGGACACCAGTCATGAAGTGAGTAGTGGGGGAATGTAACTTTTATGTTCCTCACTATTTTCGCAAGTGCTTACACATTTCTGTCTTATTGTTTTCCTCTTTGAGTTATTATCGCGAACTAAGAGCGGGTAAAATAAATGCGTGGATCGCTCCGTTTGGAATTCCATTTCTCTTATTTTGTGGCAATTGTTCGTCCTGCTTAAGTAAGTAGGGGTTGCATTATATTTCCTGGGTCTGATGTGAAACCACACGATTGTTATCTTTGCAATAGCTATAATCTAGGTCTAAGTCTTCCCGTATGTAAAGGGCCTAATACCAGATCTTTTAGTAGATGTTTGAGACTTGGGGTTCTTTCGTAAGAATTTTGCACGAATCTGGCGCCCTATCTGTGTAACTTGTACAATTCCTTAACCATTTCTTTTTTAAGTGGATCCCATATGCCAATGGGCCTGACTGGACTTTCACTGTGTATGTTTGTGTCGGTTGAGTATAGATGCTTTGAAAGAAATAATTTAGAACATTCGCTTTGTGGGTGTTGTCTGTTAATATACTACGATCGTGGTCATTCAGGGACTCCCTACTAATTTTCCCTGCAAATCCCTACCGTACGATTAGACACTAATTTAAAGTTAGATAAGCACTTCCATATTGTTTAAGTTTCAACAATTTGTGTTTTCGTTTTGAGTGATTGTAGGTTTTTCTTAAGATAATCGGCAAAATCCTTGAAGTTACCTTTCTCTAAAAGATATATCTTTTTGTGGGTTTTACGATTTTATTTACCAACGCATGTAATTCGGCAACAATGGCTTCGTGGTCACTTATCCCTTCGGTTCCATCTAAATGTGTGTTCATTTCGGGGTAGTTTATCATACAAGGATCTAGAACGTTTTCATCCCGGTTGGCGTTATTATTTGGCACATTGAGTGGGGAGTGGACATGTTAAGTTTTGCCTCACATGAAACGCGGTTTCTCGCTGCGGTTTTAATGCAGTAGTTATCCCAGTCTGTTCAATAAGATTGAAATCACCCCCCCCCCCCCCCCAGCTGTAATAGAACCTTTGGTGTTCTTGTGGCTGAAATGCTATACTTTGTTATCTAAGACATGCATGCGTCTAAGGTGGAATCAGGTGGCCTGTAAAATGATCTTACTTGTGTTTTTCTGGTTATTTATCTCTGTTGTACACCTTAAGTTCTCAATCCGGCCGAAAAATGTGTGCGTAAAGCTGTTTTCTGTTGGCAATGAATACACCTCCTCGGTTTCTGTTCCCTGTCTCGTCTATAAGTGCTGTGACCTAATAGAAAAACTTCACTGTACTTAATATTCTCATTTAGCCAGCTCTCCGTTCAGAGTAAGTCACTATTTAAAGTACGGGATGTACATGTATATTCGTCTTCAGTTCTTTTTTTTATACTACTACACTTCCGTATTATTATGTTGATCCTCTCGACTTGTACTTTCTCGTTTTGTTTTATCGTGTTCACCACGCGTTTTGAGAGGTTGTTCACTCCCATTACTTTCTTTGCAAAATGGTTTTAAGGAATCTTCCTGAGTGTTTATTTCCCCAGAAGCAGACCTACGCTCTGAACTACCATTTACGCCCAACTCTCGTGTGTTGTACATGTATATCCTGCGCGCTACTTTCTGCGATGCCTGGTTCATGTAATTTACTCCCGAACGACCAAGAGACTTCCGACATGAAAGTCGCAAATCAGTAATATCTACTACATATAATATTCCGGCAAATAGTTCCCGGTCTACTATTTAACCCATCTATTCGGCTCCAAATCATGAATACAAACATAATAAAACTGTTTTTATTTGGTTTCCATGATAAACTTAATTATATCGCTCTGCTGGCTGTCACAAAAAATTATGAAGCAATCTTCCTTCGAAGCCCATTAGAGCCTTAGCATTCCCCGGAATTTCGGATCTCTTGTTCGTTGTGTGTCTTACTTAGTATTGAACTTCTAAATTCAAGGGAATTCCTGATATTGTTTGAAGCGGAAAATCAAAATTTAAAGTCTGACGTTTCATCTTCCCCGTCTTAATGATAATTAACTGTGGTATTGTTGGTAGAGATGAATATGAGAATATGATAATTAAAGCGTGAGGTGTGTGACATATGAGCGGCTAACTTCCCTGAATGAGTTATGACGCAATGAACATCTTCAATGGGCTAAGTTGTGAAGATTCTTCTGCATCATCATCGTTTCGGAAATTTAAATAGACGGTACCTTCATTGTCCATTAAGTTACTCATAATTCATCATCCTCTGTAGCCGTAGACCCGGAGATTCCAAATAGAAGAAACCTTGCGTGTTTGAATGAAGTTCACAAATGTAGGAACCTCATTTTATGGCCATAGAATCTAGACACGGAACTTAAACTATTGTGTGTAGCCGTTTTCTCTCTCTCCGAACTGCTTTAACTGGAACTCTGCCAATATTACTGGAAAACTAACATTCAGTTCAATGTAATGCTTAATATTAAATAATACGTATCGTTCGCATAACACGGAAAGATATGTGAAGCGTCTTCCGGTCTCGTGGAGTGCTTAGTATTACCTCGTAACGAAATTGTATTGCAGTTGCGAAAAAGCCACGCAAAAGGTAAATAATAATTTTAGGAGTGAAAATGTAGTTTCGAGATGTAGAGCCTTTTCTGCATAATGCTTAAAAACGTCGGATAATCCTATCAGCCTCACTCATGCGTGGTTGGCTCTAAATATGGGTATTCGATTTGTATTGAATTATACCTTCATATTTGGTACCATTAAATGGTTCATTGAATTTTCGTCTCGCGGAACTGCAACCATTTGGCTTCAATGAAGTTTACCTGATTGTCTTCGAAAAAAAACCCTCTCTAACATCTCCTTTTACCAAATGTTCACTGGTAAATTTCTTTAAAAGATCCACGGGATTTGTTTGAAAAGCCTTCCTGGAGTTTACCTGTAAAGAGTTGATACGGTATAATACCTTGGTGGAACTATAAACTGACTGTATTATTATGGGGCCCCCAAATACGTAAATTATGTGGACGAGCAAGTAAAAAATTAGGATTCATTAGACCCATTGTCGGCAGGAGGGAATATTAGCTCTAGGAATGTTGCTAGCATGCTCTTAGCTCCAGTTATAATATGCGCTTAGTATGTGGAATTCGACAGAAAAATGCCTCATTCGGGAAATCAAGATGCCTCGACACAGGGCGGCCGGATAGTTACGACAAAACGAAAAGCGTCACAGGAATGCTTCTCGAGTTGGATTGGGAATCATTGAAACAAAGGCGATTTAATGCTAGATTATTAAACTTATTAAAATAAATTCAGAGTCGTTTGTTTTCCATGTTTCGCCAATTGTTTTTAAGACAACATAAGTCGTTTAATTATCAATATAAAATTCGAGAAGTAAATTCCAGGGCTACTTTTTGCCTGGGACTTTGCGGTGTGGTCAGTAAGTTGCATGGCCATGGATTACTAGAATTTTCACCTTCCTACTTTCCAGTTCTGCATAATCCGACTTGGTTGGGCTATCGTATAAGTGGTTGTGGTTCATTTTTATTCCCTCCTTTTTAGTTCACCCGAGAACCTAATAGTTGGTTAAGTTAAAACTTACTTGAAACCATGTTTTCCGCTGGCCTGTATTGGAATTGGAACATCTTTTCGGAAATATTGAGTGGCATGGTTTTCCTTTTTCCTAACCCTTTAAACACCCATCCTCTCTTTTATCCATTACCTATCCCACTTAGCGCTTGCACCCCCTGCCACACACATTTCTGGCGGATTGCGGGATATTTACGGGTATTTACCTGTATTTACGTAGATGTAGATACACTTGGACGACACTACAGACAGCGTCCGTGTATCCAAAAGTGTTTCGTGGTCGAATTAGTTTTGTGAACACAGCACTCTAGTTGCCATAGAATTGAGGACGGCCTCGGGTCGCATCCGAGAGGTAAATCAGCTCGGGCTAGCTTGAGCACCAAAATACATTTGTGTACGATTTCTCCTCGGCACGTCCGCTGACCCGTACTGATCCCTACTTGCAGACTGACGGCGTTCCCAGTTATTAATTTGTTTAATATTCTGCGGTGGTGGTGGCAGGAGCGGGGCGTGGATGCTCTTGGGAGGAGGAGGGGAGAGAAGCATCGGCTCTCGCTGGGCATTACTTCGGACGGATTGAATTCCTGCAACCCCTCGGTTATGCATATATCCCACTTATCCACCGCTCCCAGAGAGCTGGAGATGGCGTTTGGGTCGGGGGGACGTGCAGGAAAGGATAAATGGGGGAAGAAGCATGGGGGGACAGAGGGAGACTATGTGGATGTGTGTATGCTATGACACTTTGTTGAAGCATGCATTTTTCCTAGATCCCTGTGATCAAAGGCACTGGGGTAGAGTTAATTTTAAGTTAGGAATGCCGAGATGGTGGGAGAAAGAAAATTACTGTTTCCTCCAAAGTGATTCCGTGAAATTTACAAATGAGTGCCATTAAATAGTACGTAGTGAATTTTTTCGAGCGTTGATCTTATACATAATACGTAATTTTTCGCTGTTACGTGATATATTAGAGTAAAAGAAAGGCCAAAAAACACTTGAACAAAAACAGCTAAAAGGATTGTTCATTGCAAATTTAAATCTAAATTAATAATGATATTAACCTCTAATTAAGTAGTTTATAGTAAACGATCTCAGGGATGCCAACCTCCCATAGACGGTTCAAAGTAATAATTATCTCCCAAGAATTTGTTCAAGCGTTGTAAAGTACCAATAGTGGTGAGAAACTAAGAACAACGGTGAGGGAGCCTATTAATAAAGAAAAACGGAGATAATGGGACCCAAGGAAGGATTGAGGCGAAAGTAACCGAGGATTTGGTCAGTGCGTGTTTGGAGGGAGCAAGAGAAGAGGCCGACAGGTCGTGTCGGGAAGCTAGCTCGCACCGGTTGCCGTGTATGTGTGAGAGAGAGAGGAGGGGGAGAGTGACGACCTGGGACTTCGAGCGCCCCAAAGTGGGAGTAGTTTGTTAAAGAGAGAATTCGCTGTTAGTGAAAGCAGGGTGTCGATGTGGTACTTATTCGCTGGCTAGAGAGTTACGTTAAAAAGACAAAGGGAGACAGAAAAGAGTGTCCAAATCTCTGCTGAGAGGAAGACAGCGTGTTGATCGAGGAATTGACCGTATGAGGGTTGGTTGCACAAATATTTTTGTACCGTATATACCGGATGATTTCGTGAAATGTACAAGAGAAAAGAAATATAAATAATTAAATTTCTTGTAAATAAAGAAAGATAAAAGGAAATGTGGTTGAAGAAAATCTGCCGGTGTATTAAGGAAAAATCATGATCATCTGGTAGTTTCCTTTGTGAAGCTTTTTAGATTCGATGATAAACATGTGGAGACGAATTGGTGAAGTCTCCAGGAAATTTGGCTCTTGTTATATTGCTTGTGTGTTTGTGGTCGCGATGTGAGAAGTGGGCTGCTTCTGATTTTATTGGTACAAAGTAGTGAGAAGGGGTGATTACAACTTGTTAGCAAATAAAAAGTCGATGGAGTACTCTGTATTAGTATGCTAATAGAATCTCCAGGACGGGCCTTTCAAAAAATATCTGGGACCTAAAAATCAAATAAAAATTGCATTGAAATTTTGTTCACTAGCCGAATCACAAATATCCCTCTCTTATCCTTGAGGGCTTGTTTCGAACGTCTACTAATATTACTTCTTCGTTTCCATTCCCCTTGTTCAGGGGCTCACTCAAGGGGCTTGCTTGTAGTTACGTGTTAATTCTTAAAATAAAAAAAACTTTTAATGATTTCTCTGTTTCCTATAATGGTGTCGAAGGGTCATAATCTTTCTTTCCATCTAATACGAGTAAAATTCATCCGTCTATGATGACCTAATGTATTATTTTAAATAATATAGGAATTGGACGTTGAAAAGAGCACCACAGATTGAACCAATAAATTCGCCAAATAGTGATAACTTCGTTATCCCCTCCGCATAATGTAATAAGGATGTGAGAACGTGGGAATGCTGTTACGAAATTTGACGTGACCCTGCAAATAAAGGTGAATTTCATTGTGTTACTGTTTCTGTTTGAAGTTTTATGAATTTTAAAGCTTAAAGACCCTATATAGAGATCTGGCCATAACTATTTATTTTTCTACCCAAATGCCACAATTGGTGCACGTCCTACCACGTTGAATCGTATAATTACACTCCAGTCCCTCGGTTATTTGATTCCCAGTATTTTAGCAGCTTGTCTTGTTTTACATCGGCAGCCGAACCAGCCCCCAACTTTCAAACTGGTGAACGAGTATATCTCCCCTTCTTGCTTATAGTGGCGGTTCGATTTTCAGGGTAATGTTAGCCAGCAGACGGACGTAAAATCCTCCTGGTTAGGGAGAAGGAACTTCCCAAGTGGTTCTATCCCGAGAGTGTTCCATTATTTTAGTTTCAGTGTATTTAGGTGCAGTGCCTGCTCTAAAGTAGTGCTATATATCGAAGAGAGCGCAAAGAGCAGCTGATGAAACACGGTGCGGGAGAAGAAGTGGAGGAAGAGGATAAATAACGCGAAGGGGAGGGATGAGAAAGGGAGGGAAAAGGGATGATGCAAAAATCTGCGGAAATAAATTGGGCGTTTTACGATCGCAAGCTGCCATAAAATATTTAACCCTACCTTCCAGCGAACGAGGCTCCTTTATCCTTAACATTTTTATTACTATTTTATAGAATTTTTTCCTGGACTTTTTCCCTTAAGAGGGACCTGCACATTTGCCTACCCAAATGCCACTGGAAAATGCCGCCACTCCTCAAAATCTTTTCGCCCCCCCCTTTTCCACTAGGCACCCGTGTATCACCCTTGTTGCATCTACAGCGTCGAATCGCACTAGCAATTCAGTGCTCATCAAGGTTAGGTCAATGCGATTAAACTCCACCAAATCTCGGACACTTCCGGATCGTTAAAAGGTTTCCTCGACGGTTCAACCCCCGCCTCGGGATTGCGGCGTTGGGGTACTTCATAAATATTTTATACACTCTGGAAGCGCAGAAATCGAACGCCGGTGATGGGGGGTTGTTAGAGTTCAAACCGGTCGCATTTTACTGTATTTCGGTCAAGTCCGCTCCCCTTCCATTTAAGCCAAATGTGATGAATCTTGTTACGCCATGGTACTGAGGAGCTCGCAAAGTCAAGTGGAGAACAGGGAATCGTTTCTCTCTGGGTGAGATGCAGAATTTTAATGCATGACGTTCTTTGTATTCAGGAAAATAGGCCATTGCTGGGTAAGAAGAAAAGTGTCAGATATGAATGCAAGTCACCAGCCCCCTACTCCATCTCTCCAGATTTTTCCCCCTCAGGGCAGGTACCGGCTTCGTAAATGTCCATAAGATACCAAGGTCAGAACGGTCTAAACGTGTGAATATTTTTGAGAAGGGGTAGATTAGGAGTTATTTTACTTCGACGCGATATTAATATTTTAATGGCGCCCTTGGAAACCCCATGTGACGTACAAAAGAGGTCCTCACATCGGCGCGCCCCGAGCGAAATCCGGATAGAGCTATTCCGTAAGCACTGTTCACCGTGGTCCGCCTCTCAGAGAAAAAAATTAATATCTCGGGCGGTTCTCCCTCCTCAAAAGGTGTTACAAGGGGAGGGTAGGAAGAGGAATAGGGAGACAAACAAGACGAAGGCCTTCTTGGGGGGGAGGGGGTTGCGTCGGTGGGGCAAAGGGAAGAGGAGGGGTCGTATAGGGCGGACGGGGCCGAGATGCCAGCGGTTGGGTCATCGGTCGTGGCATTCGATTAGGATTATTGAGGGAGTGAGGTCTTGCCAGGATGGGGGAGAAGAGGTCGTGGAAAGATGGATGCTACTTGGCGTTGATTGATTCGGGAGCGTTCCCAGAGAGAGAGCTCCGCCCCGCTCCCCCACCTTTTCCCGGGGACCGTATCCGGCGGGGAAAGGGGTTGAGAGTCTTGCGCTAGCATCGCATCGTCCGCCTTTCTCTCCCTGACCACGCGCTTCCACGTTGGCTAGTCTCTCCCGACTGCTTTTCTTCTCTCGTGAGAATCCGTAGGATGTGAGTTATTAACAGCATGTGATTTCTCGAGGAGAAGAAAATGAAGATGGTAGTTTGAGCCGAAACTTACCCTCGATCGGATGCTTAGCTAAGAATAACGTTCGCGGCGTTCACGCGAAGAGGCTCAAGAGATCGATTGGAAACGAGATGACGTGTGATTTTACGTGATTTGGTGAGTGCCAGGGTTCAATGGACCCCGTGGCTTCGGGGTTTTTCCTTAGGGACGAGAGACGTCTCCCGGTTTTATTTTTTTCTCCCTTTCAAAACAATCACAATATACATGTAGGCGAGGAGTGCGCGAAAAGTATCTCCGTGCCGCTTAAACAAGGACTTGCGTGCCGAGGTAAGTTTCCGCGCGTGCTTTGCCAAAAAAAATTAATTCTATCGCTTTCAACTAGAAGCGGTGTGCTGTTTATGCTCTTCGTTTTAACCAGAAGACGCTGGAAATAAACAATAACTTGCCGTGAAACCTAAAACAGCGGTTGAAGACTACCAAAAACATATTGAAAATCATGTTCTGCACACAATACTTTCAAAAAAGATTTTTCGATGGATTTGCACCGATAGGCTCGCGGTATTTCTTCGTAATCCGAGAAAGATCATTAATCAAGAAAATATCATCGTTAACTTTATTTTGCGCTTCCTATTTCAGACGTTCGTGAAAGAGCCCAGCGATGTTTTTCTCATTTTTCACCTATCGGTTTTGATGACTTAGATATCCAATTAACTTCACCCTTTGCTTCTATCACGGCCAAGTTGGATCAATTACAAGATACTAATAGCGTCTGCAGACGTGGACTTTGATGAAGTTGTTAACTGTGGAGAAACTGCCTTTTCAAAACTCCTTCTTTCAAATGCTACCGTACTAATTAATTTCTTTGGCAGCGAGAAGTGACTAGTTGGTATGCAATGGCTGCCTACCAAAACTTCTACCGTTGATGTTTGAATAATTTAAATCGTTTCCCGTTTCATAGAGGTTACCCACGAGCAGACCTGTTCAAAAGTGAAATTCCTTAAGTGCCAAGGGACGAAGTAATTCAATTGATTCTAATTATGTATAATCGGAAACCTCGGTTTTCCAATCACCGGCAGAAAATGGGAATTTCTGAATTGTAATAGTTTCCTCCCACGGTCTCAATTAGGGAGCGTTAATTTCTTGGGTAATATCTGGGGAGATTAGCATAATGGTGTCTGGCTGGAAAGTGTTGTGGTTCAACTTCCATTTTTTTTCTTACCTTACATGAGGGCTTATGAATTTGCAACACAGGCACTTAAGATGATTTCTTACCGATGATTCTTTAGACCGTATGGTTTTTCCTAGCAAAGAGATGCAGTTAAATATATTGCGTTGTTTTGGTGTGTTTCTCGCGATTCAAGATTGTTATTGATTGGTTTTACCTTATTTTCAATTTGTTTGGTATTTCCTTAATTTTGAAATACTTGCATTTTCTTAGGAGTCTTATAATTCCTCTATCAATCAAGAAGTGCAAAAAGTAATAAGATACAATCAGATGAATATGGAAGTGAAGTAATGAATGGGCACTGATCCAATTCTTTTTACGGGTGGAGCCTGTAACGCTGATCTAATTACAGTAACGTCCACTTTTCTTTGATAAAATGGAAATGATTGAGCCCACATTAATCGGAGTAGATCTCTGTTGCGTATTTCTGCCCCTTTTCCTACGCAGTATCTTGTGAGATTCGATTTTTTGGCATGATAATCTCCAACTGTTAGCTCCTGGCGCTTTGACCAGAAAGTTTGTTGATCTTGTCACTAATAATCTGAAGACAACGAGAAGTTTTAGCTTCCTTCGCCTCCGCCACTCCGCCCAGCTTGTTCCCCGCATCTCCGAAAATTCTCCCTTTCCTCGCCGCACAAATTAGTTCATTTCCATCGTGCGGGCATAACTTCCACCCCACTCCTTATTCTCCCGCCCTCTGCACCCCCGTTCAGAATTTAATTTTGATATCCCCTCTCGAGCGGCCTTTTGCCCCCCTCAGCGATCCGAACCAAGCGGCACCAGGAGTAGATCATGCCCTCGAACATTGCGTTCGAATGGCGCTTATTTCAGGGAAGTTTCTGGTTATTTCGGGAGTCGTAGTGGGGCATAGAGAAGGTCCGCGGACTAGGATCTCTCTGCGAGGGGCGGGAAATGAAAATCACCCATTCTCTCCTGTCTTTCTCTCACGCGTGGCGCCCGTGCACGTCCTGCGGAAGGAAAACCCTCTCTCGTTCATTTCTCCAGCCCACCAAAAACCTTCGTGTTTCATCGGACAGTTGGGTCAAATGGAAAAAGGAAGTGCAATTTACTTGCTGAATTCGGGATGGACTCACCGACTGCTCGTCAAGTCGAAAGTTACGTAATGACGGCGGCGAGGAACGGTATAGGAATCATGGCGGTCGAACTTGCCATATGCGGATTAAGAAATGAGTTGTCGGCATCTTCGTTCATTGCTGAAAAGAATTTAAGTTGGTAGAATTCCACAGAGGCGTTTCTTATTGACCTAACATGGCCTATTATCTTCTTACGAATTATATAACATGGCCTTATATTATCTTCGTCCACGAATTGGTATCCAGAATTCGTTGAAAGCTAAAATGATTATAATTACTGTCTTCTTATGACACATTGCGGTGGAAATCTAGCGAGTAAAATGAAAAAGAATTGCTCTTAGACTTTCATCCCCGATGTAGCATATTGTTGTTCCATCTCGGTCTACGTGGTGCTAAATAGTGACTGTTTTGAAATTAATTCCCTTTTTACTTCTCCTTTTCTCCGATGCATCGAAGCTATCATCTATTTTAGGTTTAGTGTTTCTCGGGCATTTCCTAAATGACGAGGTGCAGTGAAGGTTTATCAGTATTGAGGCTCAGTTGCTGTTCAAAAAAAATATCAAAGGATGGAGCGATGAAGTGGTCAGTTAATAAAAACCAAAAGTATCAAATAGCCATACAAATCAAGTTATGACTTCGGCAACTGGGGAAAATGTTACTTAATAACCGATTCCGCTTAAACTTCGTTACAGTCGCGGAATGCGAGTAGCATGAGATTTTCCCTCCCTGATGAATTCCCAAATCCACCCGCTGAAACTAGAAGATATAAGATAACATTATTGAAAATACTAAAAAAGTGTTTAAAAATTTCAACCACCCATTCCGAGAAATAGTAAATAGAAAATATAGGTTACCTCCCACCCCCAACTCTTAACTACCAGCTTGAACAAAATATTCAGTAACATTAACCTCAAGCCAGCGTTAACCGCTATAAGCTGAGGCAAAGAATAGGTAATATCAATCACAAAGTTCCCACAGAAAAATTCGGAAGTTACGAAAATAATTGTGAATGCAATCATGAATACCTATTTAGGACAAAATTCCCGATTAATACTGACTCAATAACTCCATTCAAGGAACTCTAAATAAATATCTATATAAGTTATCGTACAAGAAGAGAAACTTTATTCAATGAAATGGGCGAGGTACATCTTTCATTGTTCATCTTAGTCCTCTTTTATTCTCAGATGACATTTACCTTGAAACGGCTTCTTGACTTCCCTTTCTGTCAAATATACGATTTTTCTTTAGTTATTCTGATAAATAAACTGCTTTAGTCGTAATTAAACATTTTTTAGAAGCTTACTGACGTTCTGACGCCTAAAAAGGTTGGTTTAATAATTTAAAGATCAATAGCCCAACTGTGTACTTGAAGCTGAAAAGGTCGCAATTTTTTTTCCCTTGGATGGCTTCCTAAGTTTATCTGATATCACGCCTATCACGCAGCGTGGGCTTGGTTCATTGTCCAAAGGAATAGCCTCGGACCTGTAAAAGAGTTCCTTTCATCACCCACCGAGACATCTAACAATTTCAAATTAGATAAAGATAATTTCGCATCCCTAATGCCTATCTAGCTCCTATTGCACAAGCGTGCGAGATGTTTATCCATATGTCTGTGAAAGAAAATCTCTCGCAATAGATTTGGTCAGGTTAAAAGTTATCTCGTTTATGTTTTGAATATAATAATTTGAGCGTAATAGCTCGTGTATTTTGTTTTTCTGACAGACCTAAGTGATTGATACGGTTAGTATCACAGAATTGATGAGAATCTGTGGTTTATTGATTCCAAGGGTTTCATTGAAAAGGAAGAAAAAATAAATTCTCAGTCGTGGTGACCCTTTTTGTGAGACAAGGCATGAATAAAAAATGAACTCTTATCTGTGGAGTAACTTCGCCAAATGAGATCGCCCTTTGCAGATATAAAATATTACTTTTTCATTCAACTGAAATTAGCGAAGCGATTGTTTGGATAGGGAACTTGTGTGTATTATATCAAAATTTGCTTTTGGTTTTGAGGTTGATAATAAAAACAGTTAGTTGGTTAGTTTGTGAAATAAAATCCAAGAATTGCACGCTAAAGGAGCCTCTCTTTTTGAATTTGGGTTTCATACCGTACCTTTCTCATTGTGAACTAGGGAATTAAAAAACTTCATCTAGGCGTGCTCTTTAGTGGACATCATAACCTCTAGGAAATCTAAAATCTTCGGATATATGTTGACAAGATTGAACATGGGATATGCTAATCGAAATATAGTGTTTTTGGATTCGCTCTCGGATTTAATTTTTGTTTTATTTATATATACCCTGCAAGCCACCGCTTGGGTGTGTGGCAGGGGATGAATACACACCAGACTAATTTTTACCCGAACATGATCCTACTGGGGTCGGACAATGTTATTATGATTATCTGTCGTTCGTGAAATGTGTGGCATCTTAATGATCTGATCTACATTTAATATCTCTAATTTTCCTAGCATGATCTCTCCTGCCGTAGCAAGATGGGGGTAATAATTCATTTCCAACATCTCTGCTTAAGAGACCTTCCAATTTATGTAAGAACTTCAATCTGTAATTTTACCTTCGCTCCGCGAGTGATTTCCAGCCTACCTAGTCTAATATTTTGGATACGCTACTAAGTTAATCATTGCAACATTTTGCAAATCTAGCTCCTATACGCTGCACGCGATTCGATTCGGCAATTTATCCAACTTAGTGAGGATCCCATATACTTGCAGCATATTCTATACAAGGCCTTACTAGCAACATATAACATTTCTCTTTGATTTTTTCACCACATTTACCCAGTACTCTTCTGATAAATCCTAATATTTTGTTATCTTGTCCCCATGTACCCCTTGTGTTTTTCACCCAGGAGAGATCGTGAGTGAGGGTAACGCCTAGGTATTTAGGATTCATTAAGCTCAATATTTTTCAGCAAACGTTCTATTCCATTATATGAAGTTTCAATTATGGGCATCGGTTGACCGGCACGATATGGTAAGCTATCAGGGGTATTCAGTGAGATATTAGTGAAGACGCTTTGAAAGAAGGAATTTAATAAGTTAAACTTTTCCAAACGGCTGGTTACTCTTTCGCCTTTATCATTTTTGAGTGATAAGTGGGTTTGATGTCGAATCTTTGTTGTTGACGTTTGACCTTAGCGTATTCGTGGAAAAAATTAATTCGAACCCCCGCTCATTGGTTTACAATTAATCTTCACAATTGGCACGTGTCCGTCAATTCCATTCGGCTGGAAAATGTTTAGTAATCCTAGCAGCCTGACTCGACAAAGTTTCTTTATCAAGAGGCCTCCGAGGTAAAAACTGTGATCCATCAAATCATGAAAATTAATGAGTTTATCTTAAATAGGAGAATTGATTTGATTAGTGCAACGCAAAACTCTGATTCGAGAACTTAGACCGAAAAACTACCCTTTAATTCCTGAAACGGCGAGAATTACTTTTTAAAATGTTTTGTATTATTCGTGGCTAGTACAGGATCGACTTCTGGAGTTTGCTTACATTGGAATTTACAGTGACTTTATTCTCCATTCACGGAGAGAAAAATGACCAAGAAATAAACGAAATTTTAAGAGAGGGAATCGAACCTGTGACTTCGCCTTTCGTTACAGTTTGCATAAAAAGGCACTATGGCTAATTGACGCTAAGGTAAAGCTTAAGAAAAATAAAAAAGGGTGCTATAGGGCGCTAATGCTTAAGCGTGTGTTACCGTCGTGGACCTTTCCCTTAAGTTTAACGGCTGGGAATCATGCTGAAGGGGAGGCGAGACAACAGCTTACAGATTAGCTTGTTTTCGAGCATTGCATCAGGCGGAACACGCATTACTCGCGTAGATGGGGGTGGGTTGGCACTCCGCCCCCTAATTCGATCCCATTCAATTGTATTCATTGTCGCGGTGTCCATTAACTGTGCGTTTTCCATGCAACATCCGTCCGGCATTTTGTTATCCTCGTTTTGTACTTGTTCTGGGGGCCTTTTATAATGTCACTCGTCTGCCCCCGACCAGCCATTCCAGTTGCTGGCCCACCTCCCGCTTTCCCTCTCACTCCCTCGTCGGCCCTCTCCCGCGTGCCGCGTACTCTCCCGCCTTCTCTTTTTCTGTCCCTTCCCCCTCCTCGGCTGCTCGCTCCCATTGGGATCGTTTCACTTTGTGTCCCCTCCCCTGCCATACATTCCGACTTGCCTCGGCGGTCCTCTTTTTTCCGCTACTATAAGGGTCCCAGGAAATTAATCAATCACCAAATCAGACCGACTGCTTAGACATCGCGCAACTCGGCTTGCGCGGGTATACGTAACGGGGAAGTTTTTGCCTCCAGCCTACTAAGCAGCGGTGTCCTGATTACATTTGGAGCTGGAAGGCCATAAATATTAATTTTAGCGTGGGGCTAAATTTTTAAGAAACGGTCTTTTGTGTGTAATTCATGGTCACTTAGTGTTTATCCGGGCCGAAAAGGAGTGATAAATGTTTTGAAGACTTGATCATGTTCATGCTGATTTCCACTCTCATGCCGTTATCATTTTATTGCCTGGCATACCTTAGACTTTAATTAAAGTTTTCGCTTTAAGATTACTTTGGTGCGTATGGAAAATGTATTCATGCCCTTCATTGCTAGACGTTTAAACCGACACAGAAGTATATCGCGCCACGTCGGATTGCACGCAATGAAATCTTAATGAACTGTGGAAGAGTTTAAAGTATAAATAGTGTTCCTGATAAGTTCATAAGTGTACGAGTCATAAAATTGAATTACTAAGGTCATTTTTCGATAGCTAGTAAAAACGAAGTGAATACATTGAATCTCTTTGTCTTTCCTAAGTTTTCACTTTAGATCAATTTGTTTTTAGCCTGGTCTAATATTCTGCTATCGCAACGTAGAGCTTTCGGAGTCCATTTTCTTATCCTTTGAGGAAAATAACTTAGTCGGTTGTTTTAGCGTTTCATTTTCTCAGTTCATCATTTAATTTTATATGATTTATTTCCTGTTCCATATGTGTTCTCATTAATATTAATAATATCGTTGTCGATGTTTATTTTGATTGCGCGTATTCAATTATGTATATATGTGTCTCACTTACTATAACCGTCAGTAATTTATTGCTTGTCATTTTCTTAGTTGACTGGGTTTCTGCATCAATAAATATCCTCTCTGGGTAAAATCACAGTTGAAAAATAAACACAGTTTTTTCTCTGAAGGTTGATTTGGCCGGTGATGGTAGAGTACACTCAATGCTAAGGCCAAAGATAAAGATAAATTTAAAAAATGTAGGTGCTAGTTTGAGGGGATTGGCCACATCAGTGAACTTCCAATCGTCGACCGCTGTATGCTTGTAGTCGGAATGCAAGTTTCTTGGATGAAATCTGAAGAGCCTTAGTTTGTCTTGTTTGGCATTTCATCAATGATATTGTTTCCTGGAAATTCCATTCACGATTAATGCTGTTTTTCAAGCAGATAATGCGTTGACCCGAAGATAAAATTTTCCTTATCTTGGAAGATTTACTATTATAATTCCCTTAATATCACAAATAATGAACGTGTGGGTAGGAGTCGAGCGAGAACACTTTTGTCACTCTTCACTTAGCGAGGTTGTGCGGAAAG
The DNA here is from genome assembly GCF_022747635.1 of Hetaerina americana. Classification (NCBI taxonomy): domain Eukaryota; kingdom Metazoa; phylum Arthropoda; class Insecta; order Odonata; family Calopterygidae; genus Hetaerina; species Hetaerina americana. The sequence continues at coordinate 81,340,931 of NW_027286874.1, forward strand.
GGAATAACAATTGGCGTCGCATGGTCACCGTTGGCGAGGCTGAGTAGCATTTGAATGTTTCCCATTTGGCAGGTATGATGGCGCGGCCATTATCGCCTGCAATAGCCAAGTGGGCTTAGGGGTACGTGTTTATGTCCTAGGGGACGTTAAATTGAAGAGTATTGGCTGGTGGCAAGCGCCCACACGTTTTGGATGCGACGGGTCATTGGCCGCTTCGCGTTAGATTTACTTATTGTGGCCTTCGGAATGGCACGCTTGTGTACCCATGGCGTTCAATTTATTAAAGTGTGCACTGCGCAATGTGCCGTGGTCCTCGGAGTGTGCGCGCGTCTGTGTGAGCGTGTTTGTAAGCTCTCGCGGACTCCTGTGAGTTTGGGATTGCGGAATTCCCGCGACCGACTTGGATTATACTCCAGTAAATGGGTCCGGAATTCGATTATCGCCGGAGGGGGAAAAAATATCGCACGCGACGGTTATTGCATTATTCGTGCGGTTATGGCTAAGCATTTTTTTAGAATGTCCTTTTATTGTTGCCGAGTGAATAAAATATTGTTTTTTTTACTATGGCTTGTCATTGGCCGCATTAGAGCTGGAACTCGCAGGATTTGTGAATTTCCACTCTCGTTTGTTTGCGCAAAACGGCGCAGGATTGTAACGACGGTGGTCAAAGAGTTTTTTGGTCTTAAGCGGATTATTTTAAAGTTATCAGACGCCGCGTAAACACATAATGTATTTGAATAACAGAATTTTTATCCTTTCTCTGTTTTACGGATGATGTTTGGTGAAGGATTGCGACGAATGATTTATTATATTTTTCAATTTTTTATGAGGTATTTTATTCAAGCTCGATCGCGTGAATCAAAATAGTAACTGGATTTAAATCAAGCCCCATCCATATTTCCCGCAAAAATAAGGTGTGCTGTTTTAATACCCTTGTAGTTATTTTGTCGGCAGGTTTCCGCTTTGATCTCTACCCCGTGTTTATTACCTTTATCGCAGCGCGTTGAATAGCGTGGTTGCCATCCGGTGGTTGAAAAAAAATGTTAATGACTGCAATCGTCAACCTTTATGTAAACCAGCGTACTTTTTGGAAGTTGCTCTAAGTGTTTTTAAAATTATTTTTATAATCCGTCCGGTGTTTAGACTTAAGAGAAAAAGTGTGGGATTAGTTAAAGGATACTGCAAATTCTCATATATTTGGAGCGAAAACAAATGTAGATCTAATATGCAATAATCATTGCCTCTGCTAAATGAAGGCAATATATTTCGTGATTTTAAACAACCTTTTTATTTTTCGAGGAAACCTGCATTGAAAATATTGTACTCCTTTAATTATGAACTTGATGGATTATGCACTTATAACGTCCATTCCATAGCATTTACGCGATTGGTTATTGACGTCGGTTTAGTGATGTGATTTTTCTAGAAGTTAAATCCTTACAACTTAAGCAGATGTCTTCGCGACTCCTAGAATTTTATTTGTAGTTCTATCAATTTAATAAAATACCTGTTACAATTTTCATGAGAATTCTGCGGTCGCCCTAATATCTAATATCTGTGTAACAAAATCCTCCGTCATATTCAGATATATGTACGTAATACACTACACGCCGCCTTGAGAGCATGTGGCGGAAGTTGATACAACTGTTCGTAAAACATTTAGCCAGAGTGTAACTAGGTGCAAGAGCTAGCCTAGTTTGAACATTAGCTTCCCCAAAATGAGCGTTTATTTCTTTCAAAGGGTCTTCGCCAATATCTCCCTAAATGGCTCCGACTGCTTGCCAAATTGTGCCGGTCAACCGTTGCCCATAGCTGAAATCCCATTTGATGGAATAGAACGTTTGCTGAAAAATATTCAGCCAAATAAATCCTCCTGATCGATGAAATACCTGCTCGTATATTTAAGGATCTAGCTTCGGAAATTACGCCGTATCTAGAAATAATATTTAAGAAGTAGCAGGTTCCCAGAGATTGGAAAACGGCTAATACCAATATTTAAAAAGGGAGACTAGTTCGATCGTGAGACGCCTCAATTATCAGGAGCTATTAATGAAAAATCAGCACGGTTCCCGGAAAGGTAGATACTGCGAGACACAACTAGCGCTTTTAGTTCACGATATTCTTACTTCGGGAGATAGTAATGTTCTAGTGGACGCGATGTTTTTGGATTTTAATAAAGCCTTCGAAAAAGTACTTCATAGTAAACTACTGGCAAAGCTAGAAGCATTTGGCAAAGATAAAAATATCCGGGGTTGGATTAAAGACTTTTTGAATGGTCGGGTTCAAAGACTAGTGATAGATGGAGTTAGCTCAAATGCAGTAGAAACTACTTCAGGTGTTCCCCAGGGAAGTGTTATCAGACTTCTTTTCTTTCTACTTTACGTTAACGACATTGACTCCGTAGTCACTAGTAAAACACTTATTTTCTGACGATGTAGTGGTTTACCGTGATATCCGTGGATCCTGAGGACACAGCAGACTTATCAAATGACCTTAATACTATACAAATCTGATGCGACACGTGACAATAAGAATTAAACTTAAAAAAGTGCGCATTGATAAATTTTTGGAAAAAGAGCGATTGCCTCCCGAACTCCTACTGCATTGGGAACACCAAAATGAAATGGGTAGACTCAATTAAATACCTAGGTGTTACCCTCACTCACGATCTCTCCTGGGTGATACACATCCCGGGAATATGTGGACAAGCTAGCAAAAAATTAGGATTTAATAGAAGATTACTGGGTAAATGTGGGGGAAAGGTCAAAGAGAAATGTTATCTGTCGTTGGTTAGGCCTCATTTAGAATATGCTGCAAGTATAAGGGAGCCTCACGAAGTTGGACTGATTTCCGAATCGGATCGCATGCAGTGTAGAGGAGGTAGGCTGGGAATGACTCACGGAGCAAAGGTGAAATTAAATTACAGATTGAGGCTCTTGCATAAATTGGAAGGAGGTCTCTTTAGCAGTGATGTTGAAAATACATTATTACCTGTACGATTAGGTGTATAATCAGTTAACAAAAACTGAAAAGATCCCTCATCATATTGGTTGGGCTATCATGTTATTTAAGACCAAAGCATACGCAGCACTTTCGCCTGGCTACATTGTCATTTCCTATCTCGACGTTGCCGGTGGAATAGAAAACTACTGGGGTCTTCGGACTAGTTTGGCGAATCGTAGTGAGACACTATGTTTGGATTTTGGTATCTAAATTGGCGGTCATGCGTAGAGTGTCGGAAACACAGTGGTGCAGAGAGAGAGGGGAAGCAGGCTGGCGACGGGGAGGTGGAGAGTAATCCCCTGGACTCAGAGCAACGAGGGAATCGCATTTGCAGCCGCGGATACTGGGGCGAGAGGGGTCGAGGTGACACGATTTATTCGACGCGTTTTCCGAATAACGAAGCAACAGACGGACAGCCGAGTCCATCAAGAACTGCACTCTCAAAACGAGGCCGCAATTTATTTGATTACTTTGCGGGTGGTTTTCGGAATCTGTCTTCGGCCTCCCGCCAGCACTGTCGATGCGGCCAGCGGGGTTCGGTTGCCGTGATTGAGTAGGTGGGTCACTGTGGATAAGGGGTCAGACGGGGTATTTTGGTGTCGGTACCCGGCGGAGACGAACGCATTATGTATTCAACTTCATCTGCACATAGTAGGCCAATGTTTTGAAGTGAGTTCATTCGTGGGCTCTTGCTATTTTTGTTAAGGTCGTAGAGACTCCTGAAATGTTATTTTAATATTAATCACACCCAAGTATATGTTCCGAAATTTAAGATATGTATAGGCCCATCACATCTTTCCCCAATTTGTTTACTGCTGATTTCGAAAAAAACCTCATTCAAGGAAACGTAATCGCTTCGAACATAGAAATTGTAGCAGCATTTGCTGGTATGGCATGGGTTTTCGTAAGAGTTCCCGATAGTAATATGTGTGGTGGTTTCATTTTCCATTGATGATTTTATTGTTAGCCTAAATGAATCTAAGTAAGTCTAGTTCATTGTGTTGAATTAGAAATAGATGATGTAATGTACACCTCAACTCCAGCGGTTTGAATCTCGAAGTTGAGAGCATTTCCTGGAGGCATCGAGAACCTAAATACAGGCCCCTCTCTTGATTTCTCTGTTAAGTAATACTTATTCTCTTTGTCGTCTCATGGCATCACTTTCTTAGAGAAATCTACTAAAGCTGCTTTACCGCAACATTCAGTTTTTTTTTTCAATTTTACTTGTTCATTTAGGAGTTGTAGATGTTCCTAAGGGACGTTCCACTGAAATATCTCGTCTACACTCAAAGATCTGGGAAATGTTTCGGGGTATTTTTTTCCCTTTTTACGCTAAAATAATTACGAGTACTTTGCATTCAAACCGTGAGATTATTTACCTCACCACTTGTTGGTATGTCATTTGAATGGTGATTCTTCATAATCGTTCAGTCATTTGGACTCGCATTGTGGACACAAAGTTTTATTAGATGAGCCACTTGAAGGTTTGGGAACTAGTTCTCACAGTTTTTCTTTTGGATTTAATCAAAACTGTGGGTAATTAAGTGACGATCGTATCAAATTAAAATGAATCTGTGTAGCTAATGGGCATGCTTCTGACTGGCATGGGAGTGAGAGTTCATGCGTATTTTTGTTGGGTAAACGTGTTTGCCTTTCTTAATTGGACGTTATAATTGGTGAAAACTATTTCTCATAATTTCTTCATCTGCGACGTGGCACCAGTCGTTGTTCCATTTTCATTGCTCAGAACGACTAAAGTTTATCTTCGCTCGACGATGCAGAATATTTTCGCGTTGCTGTGAGATTGGGTGGGGGTATGAATTGTTCCGATTCCAACCATTGCGCCTAAGGGATGTTCCAATGAAATATCTCGTTTGTCTTCTGCGAGTGCGTAAGCGCGCGACTCACAGAATTCGTTGACGTCAACCGCGACGTGAGCTATATGAACGAGTTGCCATGAACTGTCGCGTGGAAACCACTTCCCGATGGAATGTTTATTTGCAAGGGGTGGTCATTTGCCCCAAGCTCGATCCAGTCGTGCACCCGGCCCCGACCCGTTTTACTAATTACGCGAATTCGTCATGGGCGATAAATTTGTTCACATCCACCCTTGGACGCAGGCTTCTCTCCTCCCCCCCCCGTTTCCTCATTTTATATAACTTATCGGTCGTGAAATTGACGCGTCACTCATTGAAACGAACGGCCTCGCCAAATGATCGAGCGTGGAGGAAGCTCTTAAAAATGACGTATCAGGGGCTCGAAAGTGACGTGGATCGTTTGTATTCGGCGTTATCGTGTGATCGCGTCCCGCTCGTTTTTTTCACTCGTTGTAGTACCAACTCGCCCGCAACGCTGACGGAATTTTAATAAGAGATATGTTTCATGCATTCTATTGAACTCTGATTTACTTAACTGTTGTATATATTTGCCTTGAGGTTTTTCACTTCGCTGGAGCCCAACATTTATTTGCTAAAACAAAAGTATGAACTTTTCCAGTCAAAAGGTGGGGCGATTTTGGTCAGCTCCGCAGTGAAACTTTCAACAATACGACTTAAATCGAGGAAACAAAATATGTTTTACTTGCCATAAAGATTTGTGTTCGGGCATGTTTAGCTTTGTGTTCTTCTCAAGCTAGGTAGTTAAAACGCGCATATTCTCTTTGTTGTTCGCGTACTAGATAGCAAAGGTTCCTGAAGCAAGTCGATCGGTATATGCAGATGATGAAAAGCCCTTGAAAACTATGACGCAAAAATCGTAAATCAAAATAATATCCATTTACACTAGATATTGATTTTATCCTCACCCGTGAGTACTACTCTCTGTAGTTTTGTTATTTTTGCTGAATGCATTCATTTTTAATTGGGTTAAGCGATGACTTTTTGTGGATTGTCATTATTTGCAAAATACCTTGAAGTGATATAATATATATTCACAACTTATAAAACAGGGCATTTTGGCGATTGAGTACACTGTGCTCCTATGAGTGGGTTTGTATTAGCTAAAGTAGAGAAATTGTTGGCAATTTTCTTCTTTCATGAGTTCACCTGCGATTAGTTTAAATCATTTTCATGACACAAGAGAGATTGCCGCTAAGCAGTGCCAGATGCTTTACTCCCCCTCCCCTCCTCTGTGTCTCACGGCTCTGAATCAATGTTGACATTAATTGATTGAGGAAACCTTAGAAAGCTAGTATTTCCAGCTTGATGTCAAAGTTAGTCGACCCCGTGTGCCGTGCGTACGTGTAATTTCATCATACCCTCTTCCACACGCATCGTTTCAGACCCCCAATAAGAAAATAAACGTGCTAATTTGTTCCATTTTGAATAATTCATACGGCTCCGGTATGTATCTCGTGTTCGGTATAAATCGGAGGAATCAACTTACTAGACATCTGATAATAGCTAATTGCATTACTCCGCTTCCATCCCTTTTACCGTATGTGTTCATCAGTTGCCCTATCCTTTCATTTCGCCGCTCCACTCAGCTCTTTCCCGGCAGTCCAGGGAATATCTGTATGCAATATAACTGACTGTATATATAGGGAAACAGGCATATTTATTTATATATATATATATAATTATATATATATATATATATATATATATATATATATGTAAATGGATGAGGGGCATATTGACCGGCAGTGGGATGTTGAAGATTGTAATTGAGGGGAGAATGTTAGGCAAACGAGGAAAGGGAAAGAGCGGGATAGGGATGTTTGACAGAACGAAGGGAGAAAGAAAGTACTCAAGAGATGAAGAGGGACCTGATGTAGAGTAGGATGCTGGATTTTGTGTTTTATTAGGAGTCACAAAATATATATTTAGTAGCTGTGTCCATCCAAAAACCTACCTTAACCGGCTATATATATATATATATATATATATATATATATATATATATATATATATATATATATATATATATATATATATATATATATATATATATATATCTGCATACATCTATGTATCTACGCACATGGAGGTGGGTGTGCCATGCGGATTCGTATTTGAATTGGAACTACCGCTATAGCTTGTCCAAGGCCAAAGGGAATTCATATGGAAGGCTCGGTCGTAGACGTAAGAGGCTGGTGGTGAGGGACCGGCGTGTATGCATTAAGGAGGTGGGCTGTGTGGACTGGTATCCACGCGCGATTATCGGAGGGTTAAGGACTATACCGGCACCAGCCGGAGAGAGTGAAGGCCTGAGGAGGGTGTGCGGAGGGTAAGACGACGGCCGTAAGGCGATACAATGGAGTGTGCATGGAGAGAGGGGAGAAAGGAAGGCTGTTGGGTAGGTGTATGGAGGGGGTGAGTTGAGTTTAGCAAAGGCGCTCGCTTGCACCGACTGAGTCTCCGGCGACGACGAGGGTTGGAGAGAAGGCGAGGGGTTGGTATAGCTTCTCTAAGGGTTTCGTACGGGGAAGGGTGAGGGTTTTTGAGGCAATTCGTGGGATGGGGTATTGGTGGGTGAGGCCGGGGCTGACGAGGGAGACCCCGCGCTGTGGAGAAGGAAGCGCGTGGCAGGTGGGTGGGGCGGAGAAAGGGGGTGTATAAGGAGGAGGAGCTGAAAGGAAGGGGGGGAGAGTGAGGTCTGGTATGGTGCCGAAAGCGGCGCTTGTATAATTTACGACCCGCTTTCGGTGGCGGTTGCCGAGCACAATCAGGGGTGCACACATAGTGCGTAAAAGTGAGGGGTGGGGTGGTGAGCGGGAGGGAGAAGAGGGGTGGAAGAGTAGTAAGTAGCGAGAGGGAGTAGGAGAGTGGAGGGATTATCCCCCGGGGGAAGAATGGGGAGGATGATGTGGCGTGGAGGAGTTGGGTGAAGTGGAGGGGGAGGGAGCAGGAGAACTGCTCAACTCGTACCCCTCAACCCTTTCCCTCCAACTCTCCCGTGCTTTTTATCGTGTTCCCTCATCCGTGTTGCTCGATTCATCTTGCTCTCTTTTTCCTCTCTTCCCCTCCCCCTACTTCTTTCCATCATCCTCCCCATCTTGGTTCGAGGTTTTTTTTCCTTAATCTTTTCCAAGCTTCACTGCATTTGTCTTCTGAGCCGGCCGAGAATGGTCTTGAGCTTAAATTTCCCCAAGGTCTTCATTGCCTAAGTGTCTTATGTGTGCGGATAAGTAAAACCTGGGATGTGTGGAAGCTTTGCGGGTGTTGTGCCCTCAGGCGCAACCGGCTCGCGTGAGCAGTGTAAAATAACGTGCTCAGTCATCCAAGTATAGTGTACATGTATGTTTGTGTGCGTGCGAGAGTACTCAAAGGGCAACCCCAAAAAAATTCGATTCCACAAAAACTACCTCTTGACAAAATTACTACGTGTGCGTGCGTGCGGACCGTTCTTCGTTAAGGCCTGGCATTTACTTGCGCCCCCGTCGTCCTATTCGCCGACTGCCTGTTCGTCGATTGTTAATGTACCGGAGCGCAAGTCCCAGCTTTAAATTTCGTCCGTGGGCACAGCCATCCGAGTATTTTTAGGTTGCGTTTATTGCGAGCGCTGGTTCTCGCCCCCGACACATACCCCTCCACCTCGACTAACCCCATGTGCCTTCTTCACTTTCACTCGTCCCCGTTTCATCTTTCGCCTTGTCGCTTGCTCCAATGGTCGTTCGCCAAGTGAGAATGTTTGGGACGTGGTGTCAAGACATGGAAGGGGAGCCATTTGGGATCCCTCGGTGCTCGGACAAGTGGAGGAGACTCGCTATTTCTCTCTCGCTCCGCCTGCCACTCCGCAGCAATCTTCCCCTGTCTTTTCGGCGCATAGCCTTCCCTTGTCCGTCTTTTCTCCCCCTTTCTCTCCCTTTCTTACACAAAATAGAAATAGTGAACCCACACACACCACTTATGCATATATATGTATGTATGTATGTGTGTGTGTGTGTATATATATATATATATATCTTCGAAATGGAACGCTCTTCGGCGACGCACAAATATATAAAAACACAGATGTAGATTTGTAGAATATAGAGACACATAGAAAGGGCACTCACAATATATATATATGTATATATATATATATATATACTATATATATATATATATATTGTTATATTATTATAATTCTGTAGTAACAGTCATATTTCTTGGCATAGGTGATAAATAATTTTGTGTATATATTTGCTTTAGCTGCTATTGATCTAACTTCAGAGTAGTTTATATTCAGTTAGATTTTATGGCGCAATGTTTTGGTTTTCGCCATGAAGGTGGTTGCTTCCATTTCACATGATATATCATGGCAAATAAACTTTGTTTACCGACAGTACTAAAACTATGATCCTAAACATCCACGCAATGTCTCAACTGCAGTCGAATATGCAAACGACTCGAGCCCGTGCATACTACTGTGGCTACCAGGCTTATCGCTCTATTCCGGTTAGCCCTTGTGATCTTTTTTTGTGGCATGAATGGATGATGGATGGTTTGTCACTCTTATGCCGGATGCTCGGGGGAATTGCAAATCCGGCACACCGGTCGTCCAACCCCAGTGGGTTGCATTCTCACCAGATGACCCCAAGGTCGTGGGTTCGATCCCCCCCCCCCCCCATGGTCGGTCATTGTGGGCTGGTGATTTATGGGAAAGAGAATTTACGGCGCGAAACGACCTTAGGCACCAGTGCATCTCGGTCGCTGAGAACAGCTTACGTTGACGCCTCATCTAAGTACAAGTCAAGTGCACGAGATGGCGAGAATGAACATCATACTTTGTTGGTGATGCTAAAACTATGTGAATTGTCGATTGGATAAAAATATATTTGAATGCGTTATGACTGCACAAAAATCAAAAGAATTACCTCCTGATTTAGAGAAATTTGGCAGGATACTGAGGAAGATTTAATTTTTAGATATTCAAATTGTCACTGGGTGGGCCCCCTATAAATGCCGGATTAGTTGGAGTAGAGTTGATGCATTTTTGTTTAAGGTAATGCTACGTGTAGAATAAGAAATATGGGATAATTTCGTGAATCATCAGATGTTATAGTGTGTATCTACAACCATGCGCTATGCGATACACCTGAAGAGCGTGAGGCAGGCGTTGAGAACATCAAATATGAAAATAGGGACGAAGAGCTCTTAAGAAATTTCTTTTCTATTTTAGTCACACTTCGACTGGTTCATAGCGTCCTTAGCGAGCACGTCCCTTCCAGGATGTAGTCCCAGCAAGTGGTATGTTACATTATGGCATGATTCCTCCAGGTTTTTTCCTAAATTTTGACCCTGATGCTTTTACCTTAAATTGTTTTTTTCATTCTGAATAAACAGCTACCGTCGCATTGCAGAAGTAGGTGAATTAATGCCGGAATTGCATGACGTTTCGAAAGAGTGGAAAAGATGTTTTAATAATGAGCATTGGGAAAAGGTGTGGGGCGGGTATAGGGCAATATGTTCAGTATGTGTGAAAATCACGTTAACGTGATAGTTTCATTCATCCTCTCCCCATCAAATGTCAGGGTTCGATTATTTTGAATTGTTTAAGAGTGCAAGTAAATTTTATGGTACACACATAACATGGACTCTTTGTTCGCCCAATGATTCCGCAGCGTCCTGGTCCCAGATATACAAAGGGTTGTGTAGCATTCAGAAGCCAATTAAGATAGAACACTCGTTCTTGTGTCAACAAATCGCCTCCAAGATGAATACGACTATCAGTAAGAAACTGAACACTCGAAGAGATCGTTGTCGAACGGACGGAAGCTTTCTTCGATGGCCTTCCCGTTGCTAACTCAGTCATCAGCCCGAAAGTTTGCTTTCAACATAATGATGGAAACCGAAATTTCGACTCGAAATTCCCTCCCTCCGCATTGTATTTGTGTACTCCTCACTTCAGTTAGCCAACCCAAGGCTCGATACCGCTTTTTCCCGCCCAGATACATTTTCACCTTACCCAATGGAGCAACGGTGCAATGTGCATGATGAAATGCTACATCTCTCGCCTGAAAAACCAATGTAAGTCGGGGTAGATTCGTCGATGGAGAATCCCAGCCATCCTTGATGGAGCACGAGTAGCTATTGAAAATTTACACGCGGCATGGAGCTCTCTGAGAGCTCTAACGCCACTCCCTCTCCTCCTTAACGTCGAGCCCTCAATGCAGTCCTCCAGACTTCCTCCCCCTCGTTCTCCGCTTTCACTCTCCCTCACTCCTCGTCCCCCGAGGAGACGAGTTCCGGGCATGTGCCGCCCTTCCTTCCTTGGAGACGAGGGAGCTTGGAGGAGGGGGGGGGGGAAGAGTGAGAAGTTATTCCGGAGCGGCGAGGGGATTGAAGAGGGGTTGGTTGCCAGGAGGGAAAGGTGAGGGAGGTCTCGTGGCTCCGCATGGATTTGAAGAGACGGGTGTGAGACCGTGGAGGGAAGATGGAAGTAGATGCCCGGGTCCCGGATGCCTGTTCGCCCCAAGCTTCCTCCGTAGGAGAGAGGGACCATAATAAAACGACAGCGTTGCGAATTTCGGACGGAAAGAAAAAAGGACTGGACAAGCGAGAGATGGGGGGTGGGTTGAGGGAGAGAGCTCCCGTGCCCTGTGGCCGGATTATATAGTTCTCCCTTTGCCGCTTCTTTCCTTGGCGAGATCCCCGGGGACCGCGTTGCGTTGCTACTGCCGCTGTTTTTGCTGTTTTTTTTATATTATCTCTTTACCCGACGTTTGCAGAGTCTGGAACAATGCTCCAGTTCCCCGTAACAGAGAAGGAGAAGGTCAGTCCGCGAGTGTGTGTGGAATAGGTACGTACTCCCGTCGAGTCGTTGCGTACTCTTCTTGTTCGAGCAGTGGCCGGCATTTTAACCGTTTCACAAGTTTCCGTGGAGAACGCGCTGTTTGTTCTTCACTTTTCGTCTCCCTTGTCCACTTGCCCGCCGAACATGTCAGTGGTAGTCTTCTCGAGTTCGGCAAAAACATGAGTTAATTTAAACAGATGCTTGAGAAAGCTAGTGTAGTTCATAAATTGTTTAATAAAAAAATTTTAATCTTACACTCCTTGAAAATAATAAAATTATTCTGTAATAGCCCTTACTATTTTTTCGATGTAGTTGCGATTTCATCTGATGTGAGTTGTTACCCTTCGAAATGCTATTGGTTCCTCCGCGGAGAATTCGCACGTCGTGATCGAGGATATATTTCATCAATTCCGTTAGACATCATTGATTACCGAGTTTTTTTCTGTGTACGTGATCATTGCACGCATGCCTACTCAACACAAAATTGAATTGTTTATCCACCTCTGTCGAGCACGCCGTCTATTTGATTAGGATTCTCACCAGTCCAAATTTTTCGCGCTTTAGAATTGATAAGTTTGCGCATAAATCGGGTTTTCATTAACATAAGCGACGAGACAGACAGGAGGGAAAATGTATTCAGCCAACCGGATGTTATCTTTCTAACTTAAGTGTTTTATGTTGTTCATAGGGTTTCGGCATTAATGAGAGCTCTCCAACTCGTTAAAGTTCGCTTTAAGTTTAAGAATGTGTTTAAAATAAGGAACTATGTCTGTAGTCACATTGCGAACATCGCTAATGTCAGATCTGTGATATATAGCCAATAAATGTTGAAACTAGAGCGGAAAGCACTTTTCACAGTTTTTCGGAGGGAAAATTTGCACAGTGGTTTATTCTTTTATCACTTATCAAATAAATTCACGTTTCAATGCAAAAATTTCAGAGTGTAAAGATCATTCGCTTTACATTCTTAAATTGTTCCGATGAAATGCATATTAGCGGATGACTCCGTTAAAAGTTACTGTTGCGGCATCTCCCGCAGTTTCCCTGAATTATTTCACGTTGATCAAAATAATGCCTAACTTTGAGGCGCATAAGATCGTGTGCTTAACGAGAGCATTTGGCTTTAATCTAATGACATTAATGCGACGTGACACTTGTTAAATAGCGTCAGGTAAATAGCTAATCGACTGAACGTTGTGCATAATTTCTCCCAAATAGAGTCGCCTCACGTTTGTGCATTCACTCGCATTAGGCTGCAAATGAATTCAGTCCAGTTCCACTGCCTTTCTCCCGAGCGCAGAGTTAGGTGGCGAAATAATCGCGACTCTAACCGTGACGCTGAGGCTTTATCCCGCATGTACTTGATCCCCTTCCCGGCCCCTCCCTCCCTCCCCCCGTTATGGATCGCATGCCTCCGTGCCGTCGTAGGCACGGCCGCTCCTCCTCGAGGCAATTTGACGCCCGCGCCGTAAATATTCACGCTCTTATTGTCACCGCGCATGGTACCCTGCATATCGCACGCCTTCTCTTCTTTTCATGTGCCCCGCTGCCGCTCCCCCACAGCTTTTCTCCTATTTTTTTTGCTAGGTCGCGCCCCTCCGCCCTCTCCAGCCCCACCCGCCCGACATTCTTGCGGCTAGGTCATGACTCCCTCGGCCATAAAGTTTTCAGGGCGGCGCCCCAGGGATGGAGGGTGTGGGGGCGGGCCGGTAGAGAGAGAGTGGGTGAAACTTATGGGGCGATACCGAGAGATGGAGACAGTGGCGCGGGTAGTTCGCTTTTCAGCGTAGACTGATTTCAAATTCAAGATCGTTTAAAAAAAATCTTAAATAGCTCATGCTATCGAAAACAATTACGAAAAGGGAAGATGGTCGGACGGGACGTATCGGAGAGAGGGGGCGGGGACGATACTCTTTTTTTGTTTTAGGGGATCGGAGTGCCTCGCGTCGGAGGGAGGTGCATACTTTTTCCTGCGGTTTGGCTGTCGGTTTGATGAGTGCTTATTAATATGTTCGCGAATGCCTCGAACCATAATTGTCAATCCCTGGGTAGCGAGGTCGCTCTGTCCCCAAGGGAATTGGATAGTTTGTGGTTCCGACTTGGTTGTGTTTACGAGCGTCATGCGCTTAGTCCACAGTGAAGTCAACTCGACGGTGAATTTCAGTATAATGTATCAATGCGAATATTCCATCCTCCTTTCTTTGTAGGAAGTATAGGAATATGAATTCCACCGTGTTAAGGTAGGTTTTAGATAGGCCTTAGCGCTACACACTACCGTACTCATAAGTCCTGGCTGATTTGACTCAAAATATCCTAAAATTCGATACATTTTTATAATTACTAATTCTTTATTTCTGCAATTTTTCTACCCACTTTGATTTCATTGCCTCTCGGGATCTCCTGCATCCACAGTTAATGCTTTCTACGAATGTCTCCCAGGAACCTCTTTGCCCCGACAGTGATTAATTGTTCGACGATTTTAAATGCCACTAAAGAATATATTACGTTTTTTGATACGCAGAATGTTTTTGAAGAAGTCTATATCTTTAAAATGTATGAACTTGAAATGGTGTAAGTATATTAGAAAATGTTTCCCGTTGCCTCTGAAGAACCCAGGTGTCGTAGATGCTGCAAGTATTGGAACAATTCAAAATTACAGGTGCATACTTGGGTTTGTTTCATGGGCGTGGTAATCAATTATTTTTTAAATATTTTATTTTACTTGGTGTATCAAAATTTTTTAAACCAAATAATTAGATTAATATTATAATTTTAGTGTAATATTTAAATATTTGTATGATTATTTGTTTTTACTGTGCCTTCCATGTACCTTGTCATGCTTATCTGATAGTTAAAGTTGAAGCACCTCTGGTATTTTCTGTGGTAATCTCAAGATTACAGGTTGAAAATTTCTCTTGCAAGCGCTTGGATCGGTATTCGAAAATTGAGAAAAGTATCGTGTTATCGCAATGCCCTTAATTTACGTAGCGCATGTTTTGAGTGCACCTCAAATACGCCTATCGAGTTCCGCCAAAAAAACTCATCCGTGAACGAATTAAAAAAACCATTCCGACCACTGCAATGTTTAACGTCGCTAAGCCTTGCCGATGGCAGCTATGCGGTGGGCCGCTAAGGCTAGCCCGGTGTCACAATGGCGGCATTCCAACAGTCCAAAGTCCTCTCGTGTCCCTTTAACCCAATCACCGCGAGCCCGCGTGCCCCCTAATCAATCCACTCTCTCCGAAGTGGATATGCATCCGTTCGATTCTCGCGCACCTGTGCCATTGTCATTGGTATTTTCGGTGAGTGATATCGGGTGGGGATCACGGTTCAAATTCGGGTGACATTAACCTGACCGCAATAATTATTCACAGCCGTAATCCAGGGGTCTCCGAGAAGGATCCATCGCGTTACACTCTGCATCGGCGGGAGCTCATGACTCACTGGGCGGAGCACGTTGCCTCACCTCGAGCTCATTGCCAACCGCTCGATGTCATACCTTCTAGCTTGAATTCTACATTTCACGGAATTAACTCATGCCGTTACTGCAATTGCACATGCAATTACTTCAGTGCCTGCTCCTCCTCTTCCTAATTTTTTCTTTCCCAACTTCCCAATTCCTTTCATTTCCAAATGCCATTCTCATAATGTTCGTGTCTTAAAAGAAACCCTCTTGCGCCACCTACATACGTGTTTTTAAACGCATTCCTTTCCCCTTATATTGCAGAGAAGTAATAATATGATTTGGTAGTTTTGGAATGCAAGTTTTCCGGCACTTAAGCAAGTTAATTTTTTTTAATTTTCTTGGAGGTTTTTTTACCCCATTTCTTGTGATTTTGGATGTTTCGAAGCAATAATTTACGTATAGTACGTAGCCATTGCCCTTTGTTTCAACACTGATTAACCCACAGCATCCTCAAACGAAACTCAAAAAACTTATTGATTCCATTGCCATTTCATATGCCACTTCCGACGAAAAATGCGCTAGGTTCTTATTGCGTGGGTTTTTAACGAAAGATCTTTCGTTTATATTCTAACTCCAAAACACACCCATCACGTAAACAGCAGAATAAAATGAAATCTTGCTTATGACAACATGTTACTTATATCCTTTAGAAATCTCGTTCCATGTAAATCAAAGTCTCCGCACCCTGAATTAAAACTACAACACCACTCGAACTAAGTGCTCATTATATTCAATAAACATTTAGCCCGTTTTAGATACTTTAGATGAAAAAATATTCTTAGAAAACCTATAAAAGAAATTCCGAATATGGTCCCATCATGGGCCCTCTTTTTTTTAAGCTCATGCGTTCAGCCCTGAGTTAATAGTTCTGGAAGCCTTTAAGGAGTCTCTAACATCAAAATTTCTGACGTGATATCCAAGCTCAGGAAATTGCTGAGTCTTCTGCATCAAAAGTCACATTGTAAAACTAAAGAAGACGCCTTAGAGAACCCACCTCTCTCCCCCACTCCTCCCCGAGTTGGGAGACGACTCCCTGCGGGGAACTTTAACTGCTCGCGATTCTATCCGTCACGCTTCATTTTCACAGCCCCCCTCCTACGCAGTCGGTGGATTTGTAGTTATTCCGCAATCATGGCTGGCCTAAAGAAGGTGGCATGGCCATCAAAACGGCGCGGCGTACCCGACTTCCCTCTTCCCTAAAACTTCAATCCTTTGCCTCATACCTTTCCAAATATCCCTTTCCTTAATATCATCTTCCTTTTATGTCGCACCCGTACCCTTTTGACCACCCGCAATATTGTACTGCTCCATAACAATTGCATGTGTAAACAAAATGAACTGGTTTTGCGGGCACATACTACCTTGATCAAAAAGTTCCCGGAATAACCACCGTGTGGCGCTCCCATCGTTCCGATTTGAGTTCTGTTTTTTTTGTTAAATTGGTACATCTGTTGTTGATATTCCCTTTAAATCTTAGTGTCATAACTTGACATTTGCAAAAGTTACGGTCGGTTTTCGGTATGTCCATCAGTGCTTCCTGCGATTTTTCCATTACTTCCTCTCGGCTGCTAAAACGCGTTCCCCGTAATGGTTTTTTAACTCGATTGAACAGAAAGAAGTCACAGGGAGCCAAATCAGGTGAATTCGGTGGCTGTTGGATGGTATTTGTTGCATTTTTCGTCAAAAAATTACGAATAATGATAGCACTGTGCGACGGTGCGTTATCGTGGTGCAAAATCCACGAGTTTTCTACCCACATTTCTGGCCTCTTTCGGCGAATTGCTTCACGCAAACGTCTCATAACGCCCAAATAATACTCTTTGTTTACTGTCTGGCCTTCTGGCAAAAATTCATGATGCACTACACCGTTGTAATCCATGAAAACCGTCAGCATTGCCTTCTTTTTTGACTGAAAACGACGTGGTTTTTTTGGTCTCGGCTCATTTGGTGAACGCCATTCACTTGCCTGATGTCTGGATTGCGTGTCGTACTCATAAACCCACGTCTCGTCTCCAGTAATGATCCTTTTGATGAATGTGGGATCGGATTCAGCCTCGCAAATCATGTCTTTTGCGACGTCAACACGGTCTCTTTTTTGCATGAAATTGAGGTCTTTTGGCACCAACTTTGCTGCTACACGACGGAAACCCAAATCATTAACCACAATGTCTTGGGCGGATCCATAGGCAATGTTCAAGTCCTCCGCTATTTCTCTGATGGTTAATTTGCGGTTATTGACCAACATTTCTTTTACTTTATCAATTTTTTCACCGACTTTCGATGTCGATGGTCTGCCACTGCGTTCATCATCTTCGATTGACTCACGACCACTTCTGAACCGCTCGTGCCACTGGTAAACGACCGTTTTTTTTTAGAGAATCGTTGCCGAAACACTTTTCCAACATTTCCAACGTCCGTGCGCCACTAAATCCGTTTTTTACGCAAAATTTAATACAAGTTCGTTGTTGCAAATTTAAATCCATTTCTGCAATTGTAAAAAATCGCCAACACACACAGAGATAGATGTACTCTTGGCTACGTAACTTTTGCAAATGTCAAGTTATGACACTAAGATTTAAAGGGAATATCAACAACAGATGTACCAATTTAACAAAAAAAAGAGAACTCAAATCGGAACGATGGGAGCGCCACACGGTGGTTATTCCGGGAACCTTTTGATCAAGGTAGTATTATCATCAGGATCTTCAGTTAGCAACCGGACCCCGTGAGTTACCGTTCCTTTTTAAGCACTATTTTTTTTTCCTTTGCGCATGATCTTTGTTTCACTTGATTTATCCGTTACGGCAAAAGCTCAGTTAATTCGAAGCTTTCTTTGAGTTTTATTGTGAATGTACTATTTTATCCAATTACATACTCGTAGTTCACTATTTATGTATTTAGGAAACTACCAAATTGTTCCCTACTTCAGATCTGCAATAAGTAAACATTGCGTTGGTACATAATACTTCACTGTTTGCGCCAATCATAGATTACATGTCATATCCCAATTAAGAGCACTGTCCGCGTATGCATACATGCATAAATACATACATATGCATGCATAGGTATGCATATATGTGCATGTAACTTGTGCAGTGGACGATATTGGTCCATTTTCTAGGCAAAATATCTGTGAAAAAAAGCAAATGCTTAAAATTCAGCATTTATCTTGATTAATTACTGATCGTAGCACTTTTTCTGATCAGTGATTCATTATGTTCGACTTCCACCACATCACGCCTGAAGGTACTCAATTTATGTATCTCGATTGTTGAAATTTGTATTTCGTTTATTGATAATGTTAAAAATCGATACCTCGCGATCATAATTTTCCTCATTAATTTAACTGGTAGAGTAATAAAATTAAAGTTGGTAACGAGTATTGAAATTTATTAGCGAAGGATAGGTGAAACCCTAATTTTCTTCTACCGAGTTAGCTATATGCATATACCTCTGTAATACGCTATTGGGTGGTAGAATCATTCATTGTGGATACGTTTGTATGCGGCGTTAAAACGTTTTGTCTTAGATAACGGTTAAGCAGACGCCAGGTTTTTGCCCCTTCAATAACATTAAGGAGAATTTTAATTTAAAGCGTAACGTATGAGTGCATCACCGATTAAGAGTATGGATTCATTTTTGGTAGCGAATGGAGCTTAATTGATAAAAGACGTCCATTAATTCCCTTTGTGATGCTATACCAATTAAATTATTGTTGGCGTAGTTTACGAAATTCCCTATATTAAGGGAATACCCGAGGGGTAAACCGATTGATGTAATTGCATTTGCTCTTATTTACCAGGAAATATTTAAACCTTTTGATCCGTTACTACCAACGTTCATCCATCCGATTTTTATAAGGAATATTATTCACCCTTAATTAAAATTGTATTCATAACATTGCTAATGATTAACGTTTTTTATGACGCACTAGTTATCCCTCGCCATCATTCTTCCCGATTATCCTTACTGGATAACGTTTGGCAACCCCTCTATTGAATACATCAAAGTCATTACTGCGGGCGAAGTCGGCTACCTCGATGATATCGGTTGCCTCCTGAGCCTCGTTGTTGGCAATCCAAGCATTCGTGCATTCATTGAATCCATTTGGATAGTTAAACGAAGGTTTTGGCTTATCACGACCTCCGACTGATTTCACCTTCCTTCCACACGCTCTCTCTCTCTTCTGATCCCCTTCACTGTCCCTAGTGTATTCCGGTAAACGTCAGGATTCAATTAAAAGGAGCCTGGGGGTGCGCATGTGCGGAGGAGGATCCCGGAGCCGAGAGGAGAGGAGGGTAAAACCCTCAGACCCTTAATTCTCCTCCTCTCTCTTCTCCTACACCACCTGCACTTCATCCAGTGTGGAGTCGCACCCGCAGTCCCGTGAAACAAGGACCCTTGTTGCGAGAAGTGGGGAGGGTGGGAAGGGTGCGTCGTCATCATCTTTATCTTCTCCGGGCACTGTTAGGGGCTTAAAATGACCTTGCTGAGGGTTTTAAGTGGGAGAGGGGTGGGGGGCAAGGCGGCCCGAGACGTCGTCGCCTCCGTCGGAGCGTAAAAATTGAACAAGCCGCGATCCTCCTCTCCAACCCACCGCGCCCCTCCCTTACCCTTCCCTTTTCCCTCGTGAAAAGCATTTCGCAAGGAATTTGCAAGGTAATGTTTCGTAGATTAATCCCGGATCAGAGATTGGAGTAGAGGAGGGACACGGACATCGGGCCGTGGGACGCTCACACCCGGATCGACGGGAATCTCTGTTGAGTGTTTCTTATCGGTAATCCACGCCCTCCTTAGCAGTTTCGGCCAGTAACCTCACCAAATTGCATTGCCTCCGAGATAACTGCATAATCTGTTGCTCTTCCATCTCTTTCCTCCGTCCATTTCAGTGTCCCTTTAGGCAGGTATCGTGCTCTCATCTAAATTTACTCGCATACAAGCTTTCCGCCACTTCAAAACTCAACACCTGACTTCGCCCATTCTGGAAGACAAATTAACATTATTATTTTAATCGATGTCCAAAAGTGTAAAGAGGAAAAATGGTATTTATGAATGTGTTTTAGGTACGCTGATATTTAATATTTGTTCAACAAAGCCAGATAATAATATGTCTACTATATAATCCCAGGTATTCATTCCGAAATACCTCTTAAGAGTTGTAGAATGCCGTGTCAATTTTTCACAGCGCCTTCGTAATTGTTTGGCTCGCCAACATAGCGAGTCATATTTATCAGGAATTAATCTACAGCTGAGAACATTTCCCCGAAAGAAATATTATCTTCATACATATAGATCATTGACATCTACAATATTTTTGAGTTTTTGTTGAATTTTTTGGCTTGAAACAGTTTCCGTAAAATTTCAGATATAGTTTACCTAAATGTTTACTAATGCGTTTATTCCAAGTCAACGAGTGCTGTAAAAACCAGAGGAAAATGAAAGAACAATGCCGCGGAAACCCCCACACGAATATCATTGAGTCCTCGGTGCGCTACTCACCTCCATTTGATTCTAAAATGGAAAGAAATTCTTGTTTAAATTCATTTTACTTTTCATTCTCAACAAGTTTACGATTCTAATGGCCCAAGGTTCCACATTAACGGCAGGAAATGCCAGAATGTGTGCACACGGGTGAGAGCGCTCGTGGAGTGAATGGTGTATTGAATCGTCTTTGAGTGCAGTAGTGTGAGAAAGGATGTGAATCTTTATCCTCGTGTATCTCAGCTTTGTGCGCGTGTTTGTGCGCAGATGTTAGGGAACGTGACCAATGCGCGTGGGATTGAAGCATGGGTGTGAGGACTGCCGAAAGAGGCTTGGCGAGGCGGAGTGGAATGAATACGATGGCTTCCTTTCTCCGTTCGCAAAGGGACGCTTTTGTTGGTCTCGCTTGCGCTCATTTAGTTCGAAACGTAAATAAAAGTTCTTGAACGCGTACGAAATCGAGCGTCGACTGGGAATGAGTGGGATGGGAGCGGAAGAGAGAGAGGGTTTTGTCCGGTTCCCCGGAATAAAAGAGTGGACATTTGACCTTCTCTCCTGCGGCGAGGATAAATATTGACGCCGTGACCTCGGGAATCAAATGGACTTCCAACTTCGGAATTCTTTCGTTACTTAATTTTTTTTCATTGCATTATTTTTTTTGACACACCATCTCTTATCCCCCAAGCTCCGTTCCCCTTCTCCCTCTCCCGCTCGGCTCAGGTGGCTTAAAACATTTCCCGGGATGCGAATTAAAAGATTTTTCCGCCGAGGGGATGCGTGGGTACTCGTTAGAGAGGGAAGGAAGAGAGCAGCTAGGTTGGAGGGTCTTAAGCGAGGGGAAGGGTGAGAGAGAGTGGGCGGAAAGGACGGAGGGAGGGAGGAATGCCGTTGGACTGGACTTCATCTCTCATTAAGCTTCGATCAATTCCATCCTCCGCGCCCCATTCCTCCGCCTTCTCCACTCCCCTCTTCTCCCCCCCCTTGCATGAAACCCGCATCTCCTCAACCCATGTCCGCCAGGCGTTCCGTACGTTTGTTCGCGAGACCGAGTCCGTGTGTTTGTGCGTTCCTTTGAAGGGCTCGTAAGGGACCGTGTGCGTGAGAATGGTAAGAGCTCGCTAGGGGTCGTCAGGGGATTGGGGGGAGTAGGGTTAGATTTGGGTGTGGGTAGGGGTGGGGCGCGTTGGGGAGCCGTAGGAGGGGCGGTGTATGTGTGAGGGTATGATGGAGAGGGCGGAGGGGAAGAAAGTTAACACACAAGGCCAAGGGTATCCGAGGAGAGGTGGAGGCTGAGGAGAAGGAAGATGAGGAGAGGGCGTGGAGGCAGGACGTGGAGTGGCTCTCGGGCCTCCTACTCCTCACAAGAGCCGGCCCCGGGTGGCATCAGGAGTTTTCGAGGCCTCCGCGTGCTTTGTCGACTGGAAAATGGGCATTTGGGCGGTACTTGGGCCACACCCCCTCCTCAATTCCTCTCTCTTCTCAGTCTATCCTCTCCTGAACTACCTAGCCCCCACTTCTTCCAATCTCCTCTCTCTCTCTATCTGCCTCTCCCCACCACGTCTTCCCGGTCGGAGTTCACGTGCTCGCAAGAATGCCCTCTAATCCCCACCTACCCCCTTCGCTGCCTCCTTCGGGGGTTTGGTTGCTAGTCCCTGACTCTGCGTCCCCTCTCCGTCCCTCTCTCGTATCTCATTTTTCTGGCCCCTTTAACCCCCCTCAATTCTCTCTCTCTGCTGTTACCTAGCTCGTAACACTCGCGGCCGGAATTATATACGTGTTAAGTCCGTCTCAAGGGGAATATTTACACGATGCTTAAGAGTTGGAGAACCCACCCATCGCTTGCAATCCGACCTCGCTCTCCCCTCGGCGTCTTCCACTCTTGCCGCCCGGGCACCAAGAGTCGTGAGTGCCTTGTTATATCTCGTGCTGACATTTAGTTCGCTCGTGTAGCCAGTAATATCAATAAGTGAGGGTCATTAAAAGCAAATGGTCTCGTGATGGTTTACTCGGTGCGAATTTTGTAGTGCGGAATCCATCTTCGCTCATGTGCATCTGCCTTCGGTGTGAGGGGCGCAATAAACTAGATCGATCGTGCCGTTACCCGGCAGATGATGAGGGACAGCCAGTAATCGGGAGTTAGTGACCGCTCGGGAGCGATTGTGCGAGGAGTCGATGGCATAGTTCAAGCGTCCAATGCATTTGTTGCTTAATGAGAGGGAAGCGGTGTGGAATCGCGGAAGGTGGCCGGCTCATTGCGTATGTATTATTCCTGTCTCATAATGGTGTGTGGAAAAAGTGACGATTTTGTTTGTGCACTTCCATAGCGTGCGTGTGCCGGAATGCATTATGTATATATTATGTGTGCATTTTTCGATTAATGGTTTGTATACTCTGAAAATAATGCTAATTTTTTTGTACAAATAGCGCTGCAGTGACATTCAAGATAATTAATTTAATCTTTAAATGTTGATACGAAAGATAAGTCAGGGTACAATACTCTTCCCTAACCGACTTAATCAGAGCCACGAATGATTAATAAATAAATTCTATTTTTTAAATATAGTGGTGAACCACCATTGTTAGTAGAAGGATTTACTAGTACTCGTCCCTTTAGATGGCGCAGAACATAAAAAAACGTTTCAGTATACCCGCTAAATACTTGAGTTCTCAACGCAAATTATATATTCGTATTAATATTTTATATGATTAGGATCTTATTTATATTTATTTTTTTAATGAGTAGAATTCACTCCCCATTTTAAAATAATCGAACTCTGGTTAAACATTAAGTGACACAAATTAAGTTTTGTATTCTGATGGTTGAACCGATAATGGATCTTTGATACGTTGTATTTTGACAGTAAAGGAGCATGTAATTTAGCCATTTTGTCTTCTGTTTCCCTTCTGTAGTACTAGAGTATATGTCTCTCGTATTGATTCAACCGTGTTCGACGTCATGTGGTGAAACAATCACAGTAATCAACCCGGGGGTTGTTTTAACAAGTGAGGGCAAAGCTCACCTTGTACTAACCCAATGTCCTGTGGAATTCACACATCAGGATTGAGGAACCAATTCCTTTACTAGGAATTTAGGTACCCGAAAAGCGTACAGCTTGGGTGAAGCTTAGGATTGTCAGAGGAATCACCTGGAATTTAGCCCGGGCCCTCCGGTCAGTAGCCCACGGGACAACCACATCCTAATACGGTGTATGTGAATATGTAATAAAATTAGCTGGGACTAAAAAATGTCGGTTCGTTTGGAATTACAAAAGGATTCGTTCCATCTGGTGGCTGTTAGGGTAATGGTGCTTGCTAGGCTGCCAACCGTTGCGTCCATGTTTATAATCCCCCTCTACTTAATGCCAAAAATTATGTGAAAAATTGTAAATTTTAGAGTCAATGGAGCCTTCTCTCTCTGACTTGAGAGTTATACATGTTAGCGCCATTAGTTTTCCCCGCCCAGTGAACAAAACTGTTTAATTACTGTTTTGATCAGGGAATACTGCAAGTGAAATCGTTTCAATTACAGTATGACAATTGAAATTCGCTCGCTTGGATGTATTCTACGTTGATCTTATCATTTGTTATTCTTGATAAAATTCAAAATGCAGACTTGTCGATTTCTCCATTTTACTTTATTTTAATTTTTTGTATCAACTCCGTCTACATCACTTTCGTAGTCACGTGTTCATCGAGGTGCCTTCATTTGAATACACGTGTTGCTCGAGGCAAAATTATTGCGTCCCGATACGAAGGAGCAGTAATCGCGTGCCTTAAAATTATGTTCATTGATAATTCATTGGAAATTATGCTATCTAAATAGCGGAGTGTGCTGTCCACTAGCACGCAACCGATGGGAGAAAAATGTATCTTATACCCTATCCTACCGCTACCTCACGCCGCGTTTTCGCTCACACCCATGCAGTAAGGGAGAAAAAATAATGGCTGGCGTGACTTCATGACAGTGAATGCGAATGAAAAAATTTCCTTTGTTCATTAAGTATGCAGCGCTCGGCCGCCTTGGTAAGGTAAGCGTGGGTAGCGGTCGTACATGTGTGCGTCATTTAACTGCACTCCATATGCAACAAACTAAACTTTTTTAGACTCTTCCTGATAGTACTCCCTCTGCTGTACTTATAATTCGTTTATTGAACTTTTACGTCTGTACAATTGACGGTTTCTCATTCTCCATTCAGCATTTTCCTCGCCATCTTGAAACTGTAATTAATGTGCATAATTTTGTGTGTAGAAACTTAATCATACATTCGTAAAAAATAGCAGACTTAATCATTTTTCAAATAACATGGTCAATAAAATTAAAGAGTAAATTTCCATTTTAACCGTTATCCTTACTTTGTGTGGCTTATGCTGTTTGAGCTTTAGACCGTACCCCTCCCAAATGCCAGAGAATTAATGGAATTCCTTTGGGACCGTTCCGTTTAGTTTGATGATGTTTAACGAGGAAGTCTTCCGAATTCAAACTTCTGGATTGCATCCCATAAGTCCATTTGGAAAAAAGCATCACCTTACGGGTATTATTGTCTCGAAAAATTCGCCGCGGTATGTCCAACATGCTCCAGACCAAACTTATAGTAACGCAAACCTTGATGTTCCACAGCATTTTATGGCTGTATGTCATTGAAATGAGACTAATTGTGATTACATAAGCATAAGTTATCATAATCTCCTAACTCCGTACAGCGGAAAATTCTATTTTTTTAATATTGCTGTATGATTGAAATAAATTCAACACTACACTAGAATTTCATAATAATTTAAATTAATTAATTTAGGATAGCATTTTATTATAGTTGTTATTAAGGTAGCCTACCGTTTAAGTTAGGTTTTAGGTGGACACGTTGTACCACGATACCTTTGCTTATCCTTACGTAATACAACCTGACGCTATGACAAACCCGTCTTCAGTTTCGTAAGGTTCCTTCCTTCTATCCGTCCAATATTCCTATCCTTCTTCACCCCTTCCCTCTCTCTCTTCCCCACCAGGCATAGTATTTATTCAATTCATCATCCACTTTTCAAGAGCGTCCAATCCACGTCTACTTATATTCTTGCTTAAGCGACCATGTTTCCGAGCCGTACAAAACAACTATGCATATCAAAAGTTTTCATTGACCTTTTCTTAACAATCGCCTCTGTCATCAGTTCCCTTTCCTTGTACAAGCTTTTTTGCCTTACGCAATTCTTCTGTATAAAAAAATGTTTACATAAGGTAAAGTAAGACATCTCATAATCCAGAAGAGGTCATTCTTATTTTCGGGCCGCCATACCTTTATGAATGCCGTTCTGCTCGACAATAAGTATTAATATAAATAAAGAAATAGAATTAGGCATCTTCACAATAACGGAGAAATTTTTCTTGATATAGCGGAACGTGATAATCATAAAGAATGTGTGAAACTATCTAGTAGTACAACTAATCTATGCATAAAAGAGAAATACTATACCAAAACATCGGCTTACATCACAAAGAATTGCATGAGACAATAGCCGTATTGGAGTGTTACAATAGTATTAGTATCATATATTAAGAAATACTTGAATTTGACGACCCCACTCGTTAATTTCGAAGTAATTTTTAATAATGTCTTTTTTTTCTCCACTCGAAATATTTTCGATGTACCTACGACGACTACTAAGTACCTCCCCGAACAATTCAAATCTTACTGTATTCTTGAAATGGCAAGGGAAAAATATTGAGCCCCATTCAATATTTTATGTGTATGCAACAATTTATTGTACACTACTGTAAAATTATACTCAAGGACAGATCGCCGTATTATTATTATTCGCATGATTAATAATAGAAAAATTTAGTTCAATTTTGTATTTTTAGTTTGTTGAGTAATGTAAATTTTTGCACAATAAATTTTACGAATAATAAATATGCGATCATTTTATTTTGAAGAGACCTCTTGCTATAATAGAAATTCCCTGATGCCAAATGGGTGTCAAAAATATTTATTCTGGCATATATAACTCTTGTTTAGGAGATATTGGTTATGATGCAATTGTGTGATGCGTAAAGACTGAAAAAATTAAATGGTTATCTCGTGGCAATAGTATTCAAGTGGAAGCCTCGGTCATCAAATGGTCATTGATTGGTTTTATGTCGCTTCAACGAATAAGTCGAGCTTCTTTCAGCACCTGTTGAGGTAAGGGGTTCAGCGTTCGTTCGTGATTGTGGGATTAAAATGCTCATCTAAATGAATTGGAATACGGAGCTCCCTCCGCTCCAGTTCACATTCCATAATTTCACGGATGATTCCCAAGATGTCTCTCTTTTTCGATGGATTCGAATTCCCGTAGAACTCCCCCTCCATCCCACGCCGTTTCCTCGCGGCGCCCACTCTCCCTCACCCCCCCACCCCCATCGTCTTCGTCGTCTTTCGCACCCCGTCCGACCCCCGCACCTCGCATTTAAGCGATTGTCTCCGAAGAAATCCATTGTTCACCCGCGTTATCCGCCTCGTCGTCTCTTCATTAATTTCGAGAGAGTAGTTTTCCCCCGGCGTGCTCGCTGTCTTTCCGCCGGACAACAAAAGCCCTCCGTCGCAATTGTTTACTCTCTCCTTTTGTAACAACATGTCCAAAACCATTGTATCCTTCGCGGAACTTAACATTCCTAACTAAATTGGATTTTTAATGAATCAGCCCCCGCACCCGATATTTTTTTCTTTAAAAAGCCCTCCCTTTTGTTTGGCCCCAAATAAAAGGTACAGCCACACTCACTCTCATAACCTCCCCTCCTACCCCATCACCCTCTTTCACCCTTTTACCATTCATTTGTGAATGCTTTCTTTGTTGCTGATTTCTTGTAAGAGAGGCAGGAGAGGTTATTGCAAGTTCCGTGAGGGGAAAAGACGAGCCAAGTTTCTCGCATTTTCAAATGTTTCGTCACTGGCAACAATAAATTACCGTCTCCTTCCATTCCCGAACTTTCTTCCGTCGCTTCCCCGCGAGGGTCGGCTTGTCGCAGATATACCCATGGTTTAAAGCCTCCACCTTCTTTAAATCATTTATCCACGTTCTTTTCGTTTTAATTGACAAATATTTTTTTCTCCCTGTGCGGCAGTTCTTTATTCCAGTCATTCTCCTCTTTTCTCTCGATCGAAAAGAGCAATCCGCAAAGCATTCCTCAAGCCAGCATTGTCGTTCGGCCAACTAAATTTCAACACTGTCTATTGCCAGTTCTCTTTGATGTATTAAATAAAAATAGTGCGTCCCTAAAGAGATGGGCTCCCGTGAAATAAAAAATGGCGAAGAGGACTTGAATGCCATTCTTTGGTTTCATGTCCCCTTTCTTTGCCTGAACATGTTTTTTTCCTCGACGGTTCGAACTCGTGAGATTGTGTTAACGAGGGCAGAGGATGGGGTAAACATAAAACAGCGCTCATTCTGTTCCAATTTACCTCCGCCTCTCGCCCACCTCCGCCACACGAATTTTCTTATGTGACGCTTTCCTTAATTTTCCCTTTTAACTGAGTCTTTGCAGATTCCACTCCTCCCCAGTCTGGAACAAAGGGGGAGAACAAAGGGTAGAGGATCAGTGGGGAAGATGGCAGGAGTTCGTAAAATAACAGCGGCATTAACTTTTCTCGAACCTTATTTATCGAAATCTTCGACCCATTCCGGCGAGTGGTTATTTTTATATTGATGTGTATATTTTTTATTCTCCCCTTTTTCTTCCACCCTACTAATAAAGAAGAGTCTCCACATTGTTCCGACAAGGAAAATACGCCGGAAAGAGTCAGGAGACAAGAGGAGCCCAGGAAAATAAGATTTCTCGGCCGTTTTCCCCTCCTTTCTCTCTCTCTCCCTCGCACCCGATAAAAATATCGTAAGCGAATATTTGGCTGCGGGGTGGATGGGTTGTGGGAAGGGGTGAATGGGTAGAATAAAATGCATGCCGCGACGAGGGGGTGGTGTCAACTGGGTGACAAACAAAAGCCGTACCCCTCCTTTGAACCCCTTCCACCCTACCACGGGAGTACTTTTTCCCGCCCCGCCAATCGAGGACGAGCGGGAGCCGGGAGGCCCCTCCGATGCTCCGAAATTGCTTATCAGACGTCCTCTCAGTCGCTTCCTCTTCCCAGGCTCACCACGGTTGCCCCCTTATCTTCTTCCCCAATATACGGGGAAGGGATTTTTGGTGAGGGGCCCATCCCTTTCGGCCCCTTTCCTCGCCCCTCGTTCCGAACTCGCTGCCTCCCCTACCCCTCCCCGCTCACGCTCACCCTCTATTCCCTCCTTTTCTATTTTCTCTACCCCTCATTTCCTCATTCCCACCCTGCACACACATTTCATTCCCCCTCCCCCTTTCCGGCGCTTCTGATCTCTTATTTTTCATCCCGCCCGTCATCCCATCTCCGCATCTCCCCTACTTCCCCCACACCACTCCCTCGGTATCTTTATCTTATTTCCCCCGACCGCCGTCTCCTTCCTTCGCTTTTCTCCCTCCAGCCTCCCGCGAGTCGCCCCTACTTCCTTTTCTTTTCGTTCCAGGCCATTTTTATATTATTTTTCCCATTATGATGTCTGGCCATCACCCTTCTTCCTCATGGCAGCTATTCCATATACATATATATTTCTCTGCTTCCCACCGCGGAATATGCTCGCCATCTCGCCAACTCTCCCTTCTTGTTTTCTCCCCTTCGTCGCCTCCTCATCTCCTCACATTTCTCCCCTCCCCTCTCTCGTCCACATGTTCTTACCCAGGAACACCATCGCAGAGCGCCATCACTCTTGCCCCTTCTCCTCCTCCCACCACCATCCATCCCGCGCTCCTCCCTAATCTCCCTTCGGATGCGTTATTTATGAAAGGCAGTTCTTCGTATTTATTTTTTTCTCTAGTAGTTAAACCGTTCCTCATTGAAATTGTATCACTCGATAGAAGTCCTATCTCCCTCTCAAAAGTCTCCACCCACGGCGCTGATCCCGAAGACTTATGAGACGATGTGTAATTTATTTAACTGAAAATGAAATGGGAACAACCAAAAGACAGCTAGAATTCAAAGTTTTTTTCATTTTTTTCGCCAGATGACCAATTTCAAAGGCAGTGTAAAAGAGCTCTTCCTAGAGACATCGGTCATGAGCCACTGACAGTCGTCATTTGGATGAACATTTGACAACATAGATGGTTTCGGTATTGATAATCTTAGTTTCGTTCGCCGCATCGTCGTTTACGATCGTAAGGACATACTTTTGACAACCGGTTGTGTTTTGGCTCTATAATCTTACCCGATATCTTCTACGCCGCCTCCAAAGATCCTCACGTAGTAAACGAAATATCCACGAATCGTAGAATGTCTTCATTGAGAGAAAGCGTTCCCAGTTCTCGTCCCTGTTGAATTATTTTCCTTTCCGAGTTCCAAAGAGTGTCCTTCGCCTTTCCTTTCTAGCCCCCTGAAAATTCTCCCATTTTTTATTCCCAACTTCCAATTGCTTATTTCCTCCCCTTCGTTCTTTCACATTCTTTCGGGGAGAGATCTCGTGGTCACCGCCTGACTGCCGCCTCCCAAGTCCGGTGAAAGTTACGTATTCCATCCTTTTGAAATTGTTTTTCTGCGTTTTCCTTTCCATTTTTCATGTCCCTCGTTGTGCATACTTCATTTGGAGTGATGTCCATGCTGAAGTGCTGACCTGAGAGCGACGGCAGTCGAATAATGGCGTACGAGTTCTTTGGTCGTGATAAAATGTCTCCATGGTCTATTTCGAAAGGGACGAGAGGAATCGCTGGCGCGTTATTTTTTATCCTCCCATCGGCTTATGTGTTTTGCATTCATCGTTTTGTATGGGCGGAGTGGGCCAATGAGTTCGCTGAACTCCAAATGCCACGGTTGGTTCCTTTTCAGAGAGTAGCGATTAGTGTGTTAACGCTTTTTAAAATGGCAACGCCTTATGTTCAGGCCAGCATCGTAAATACGAATAGAGTCTGAAAATATCCTCCAATGTAGGCCGATTCAGCTTTCGATTAATATTTGTATCCTTTTCATGCCATCAGTAAAATTCAATTTCATTCAATTACTTCCTATTGGTTTTCCTTAATTCAGTCATCCCATGTTAAAATAAGGCAATTGTGATGAGTTGTCCATTGGCATAATTGATAGTACCTCTCTAAGTCTTCGTTTTAAAATTATTTGGAGTGTTTTTCCCTTGGACTGGGATTATGATAGACCTATTTATTAACCAATTAGCTACATATTTATTGAAATAGTTAATCTAATTTTAATTCGGCTTTAGGGTTTTCGCTCCATTTATACTTTAAAGATTATTATATTATTACTTCATTTAGCATTGCTATATTAACTATGTGAAGAAAGTTTAATACAATAAATATGATAAGTGTAATAGATTATTAAGCGTAATATTTTGTACCCACCATCATCTTTAAATATGAATATATTGGAAGTTCATCCTCTGGTAAATTATTCCTTTTTGTTGATTTTTCCTGTCCATGTGAAATGACAGGGTATTCGACACTGTGATATTTGTGTGATTCTTTCGCGTGTCTCCTTTATTATTTTGTATCGAGAGTGATATTGTCTTTAGTTGTCAGAAAATAATTCACGTAGTTAGTGTATTATTTGAATTCAATATTTTGTCGATATATCTCTGCCATAGCGATGGAAAATTATGGAAGCAGTTTAATGAGTGCCATTAAAGGCAGGGCACATTGCTATTTGCGAAACGTTTGTTGAAGCACCGGGAAGATGCGTGATAAAATTATTTAAGAAATGATTCATTCTGTGTAGAATCTGAGGCAGTAGAGCGAGTATATTTTACCATGGGTGTCCAACTTGTTGAAAGAAGTTTGAAGTAATACCCGCCACTGTAGAAATATGGCTCTATTGCTTACGTTAATATTGCGGTATTACTGCCGTTAGAGCTTACCTTTTCATTTGATTGCTGCTGTGGATAGTCTACTTCCCTCGCAATTCGAGGGTTTAAATTCAAATGCTGAAAGTTGAAAAATTTAGTATAATATTCCTGCCTTGGATTTGGTTCCATATAATGAGCACCTCTGAATATAGCTTATCGAAAATTGCCGCTAAAGCGTGAACATACTATGGATTCATTTTAAAACAGTGACAACTGACGTATGGTTCCACTCCAATCATCCTCCATTTTCTTATCTTGCCCAAGTTACTGGTTTCTTATTTGCCGTAAATATCGGAAAATACCTCAGCAGCCGTGCAACTTTAACGATTTCCATCATTGTACGTGAATATTGTGTCTTTGTCACGAAATAATATCGCGCTTTGTTGTCGGCCCTCGACCTTTCGCGATATCCGCATCATTGCAATGATACCAGATGCTTTCACTTCGTACGACGCTCAAAAGTCGTATCTGATTTCTTTGAGGATCATCCTCGCGAAGCTTAAGATCCCGAGTTTATATCTCGCTTCCGGGATGATCGTAAATTCCCGCCGATCAAGAGAAAAAACAGTGCCGCATTTTTCATAAACTTTTAAGTTGGCTGTAAATAAGTTTTGATAGCATCCGTAAATCAGTGAAATGAGATTCTGATCTGGAATCAATGAGCAAGGAGAAGGCATGGACCTGAATATATTCTGCGAGAACATCAGTCCCATCAGACTCCAAACAATAAACTCGGACAACCTTTTTCGCGGTCATACACGAAATTTTGAGTTAAGCTGTTATTCCTTAGAAGGCGACCGTCATTACTACAGAAAAATTAAAGGAATGAAGATTACTAGCGGATGCCTCACTTTAGAAATGCCAGCAATCTATCAAACGACATCATTCCAGCCACTCTGGAATATGGAATCAGACGGTTCCCCTTCTTTGGAATATCACCTCCAAAGCGCGGTCCTCGTTCTCCTCCTCCACACTCCTTTTCGACTCACCCACCCGTCTTCATGCTGTTCGTTCGCTCCTCTCGGGCCCCATACCTCTCGCGCACCCAAACGTCTCCATCTTATATTCCGTCGCTTATTTTCCAATGGAGCGTGGTATCGGTTCTTCTTTTTTTAATCGGAGACATCCATTTTCCTCCTCGGAAAGTACGCATCGGCGAGTTCCTCGATTCGCGTCGTGTGTTTTCTTTTCTGTTCCCATTTCCATTAAACTGCGAGCGGGAGCAACTCCCTGGAGTACGACGCAGGGGTTACAATGATGTGCCTCTTCTCCGCCCATCCCCCGTTCCCCGATCCGCTTTCCCCGTTGTTCGACCTCCGTTGCCAAGGAGGACGCTGAGGGTACGCATCGAGAGCCGTTTTTATTTGTATTTGTTTTTTTTTTACTTTCACCCCTTACGCATTCCCACCCACACATTGAACCCGCAATCCTCGAAATTTCACTCGTGCTGCCTCTCCTCCCTGAATCTTATCGAAAGTGTTTCCTTCCGCTTGCATCCGTTTCGTCCTCCTCGATTCGCGGGGAAATGTTTCTGCTTGGGCCAAGGGGGCTCGCCGTAAAACTCGCGGGGCTTAGGGGGAGTGTATTGCGCGTGAGAACCGGTGAGATTGGAAGGGTTCAAATATGCTTGAATTTGGATTGTCACTGCCTGTACATTGGTATTCATTATCTTACTAAGAAAGGTTTCCGTGTTCCTTTAGTACGTGAAGCACATCTTCTCTTGAGGATGGAGGTTGTAAAAATGTATAAATTTCCAAAGTGTAAAAAATCAATCACCTTGACCGGAGACCAATTATTTTTATTAAACATTCTTGGAATTTCATTATTTTGATGCATATAAGCGAATCACTCTGTCAAACATTACTGTCGTGGCATCACCCGCAGTTCTTTGAAGATGGAAGTTGTATTTTTCTTTGAACTAATTACTTGGAATAAGCGATTAGATAATTTTAATAAATGATAGCGCCTAAAAACAAAATGTACGCTTATTAGCCGAAGTTGAGCCGAGTTCATTCTCCATTTTCTGAAAATTGCGCGAAATTTTCGGTCATCAAAAACTAATGCTTAAACTAAAACTTCGCATAATTTTAGCATTTTTAGCAAGGAAATCTCAAAATTAAATGTCGGTGCTCATGAAAATTTCTGATTACATTTTGCCATAAAGGATCCTCGCGTATAATACTTAGGGGCATTTTTTTTATAACATTTCATGTACCTTATCTATTTCCATTGCCTTATTAAATGGGTTTCAATATCTGTTGAGTTCATATTTTTTAAATTTTCTATTCAGACTTCTCCCGAGGTATTCCAATACTGATCTGGAATTTTGCTGAATGTAGGGAATCTTTGCCGTGGAAAATCTCATCCTCATTTCAAGTCACTATTTTATTCTTCACTAACATTTGACCTTATACCTTTAACCGTACTTCCAAGTGACTATGTGTCCTCAAAACTCGCTAAAATTTCAGTCATTAATAACCTTTCTCAGTGTAATCTGATCCTTCTCGTCATGGGATGAAGATTGAAAAAAAACTCTAGAAACGAGCA
This sequence comes from Hetaerina americana, assembly GCF_022747635.1. NCBI lineage: Eukaryota > Metazoa > Arthropoda > Insecta > Odonata > Calopterygidae > Hetaerina > Hetaerina americana. The sequence continues at coordinate 81,375,045 of NW_027286874.1, forward strand.
AGAGGTAGTGATTAGCAGTTTTCCACGTCTCAAAAATCCATTTCCATGCAACTGCCTCCCTAGGTTCGTTTTTTTTATTTGCCTCTCCCATTTTGCCGGATGAAAAAAACTGATGCTAAAAGAAAAACTTGAAAGAGTCTTCCCCTGACGACCTGCTTCCATTCGGATCTGTCACCGTCTCATTTTTCACGTGAGCATACTCTTTTCATAACCACTCCGTCGCCCTTATCTCCAGCGGACTGTCTTTTTCCATTTTATATTCTCCTCCCATTAACGGAGGGGGGCTCCTTCACTATCTCGCTCCCCCTGCCAGCTCGGCCCGACCTCGCACGCCCCCACTCCTCCACCTTCCCATTCAGAGCGAACCCACTAGCTTCCTTCGCACGTCCCCCTCACCCTAATTCCGCCCCCATTCCTCCGCTCCCCTCGGCTTCCCTTTGCTCATCGCCGCCACTCCTGCCCGCAAAATAATTTCCATCCCCTTTCGAAACCACTCCCCCTGCATCCCGTCCCTCAAAGCTTTCTAAACTGCCCCGAAAGAATGGCTCACATGAAAACATTCCCTCTCCTCCCCTTTTGGCTTTCTATTTCGCCCTTAATCACTATCTCCTTTGCCACATTCGACTCTCCGAACCCTCCGAGGGGTGCCCACCCCCATTCCCGCAGCTCCGAGTTTCTTCGTCCTCTTCTCACCCCAGGGGCGCACGTCGGTGACGACAGACCTTCATCGGCACAGCCAACTCTCTCTTCCTCCTCCTCTCGTGACACGCGGGAGTCTATCCTACTTCGCTTATCGCGCGTATCCTCTCGTGCATTCTTCCCCTTTTTCCCCCTTACCTCTTCCCGTGCCTCTCTTATGTCTCTCAAGGCGTGCTTTGGAGGTCATACTCCAGTTCTCCTTTCTCTGGTAAAGTAATGAACTGGATGGGAATTGAGTTTGACATTAAGTTTTCAGCCATGAAAAAAATGCTGAATTCAGTGCTGTCTGTGTAGCTTTTCTGATGAGCTATATAATGGCAATTCGGTTACCTGTTTTTTTTTCTTTGCGAGATTTTCAAATTTGCTTTCGGTTCGAATGATGTTTTCTTTGTATTTATTTGGAAGAGAACTTATTTCGGAAGCCCATTTTTCACTCATTATTCATATCTTTCTGGTATCATTCATACTCTAACTCATCCTTAAAAACATCGTAATGTTGGGTAAATGTGGGGAAATCATTACTGTCTGTAAATGCGAAGAGATTAAATGTTTTCTTATGCTCCTTACGTATAATATCGGTATTTTCAGTGGCAATATAGGTAAATTTGCCCGTGGTCCAGTGGAAACAATCAGAACTCAATATACATAACGCATTTATAGGCTTTAAAATTATTTTCAACTAGAATAATATTATTTGTCTAATTGACCGCAGGAAGGCAAAAATCTACCAAGGGACGATTTGTAAAATATGTTATGCTGCCTTAAGGATTTTCGAACTTCGCTGTCCCTATAATTTTCCACATTGATTAAGATTCCTTTCGATGAATGTTATTGTTCCCACAAAGATCAACTTTTTGTTGCAGAAAAAACTTGTTTTTCTTATTTTTGTATTTATATTTTGTTCTATTTTATTACTTGCAGTGTTGCTAGTAATAAATAAACGCAAATTCACATAAATATATATATATATATATATATATATATATATATATATATATATATATATATATATATATATATATATATATATATATATATATATATATATATATATGAATGATATGCATTTTATTTGATATAGCGCTTGATGAGTGAGGAGACGTAATAGTCCCAATCTCTCCCCAAATAAAGGCAGTTATGTTTTCCTCTTCCCCTGCGTTGGGAGCTCATGCGCACCAACTCATTGCCTCTGCCGCCAAGACTTAATGCCATCGGGCTACAAAACTTTCCAGACTCGGTCGGCACAGATATGCAAGCGCGGAGAAAGAAGGAATGGTTCCCCTCGGGAGAAGGGAAAGGGAGGGGTGGTCGCGGAGAGGGTCTGTGAATGGATGATGCCGGGAAAGGGGAGAGGGAATGGGGGTTGCTTGCGTTCCAGAGGAAATACTGTGCTCGGTGGTCCCATAAAATTACCCACTCCCCATCCACCTTCCACCCTTCCTCCCTCCTCCCCAATCCCCAAAAACTACCATCCCCACTCTCCCTCGCACCATCTCTTCCGCTTCCCATAACACCGCACACATTACTCGCTTCTTTTCCTCCTTCTCCTTCACTCTAAGCCTTTTGTGTATCTTTTTTCTTCCGCCGTGACGCATCGGCTGTGCCATTTTTCGCCAGGCGCAAGCGGGGCATGTGGGAGTGAGGGAGTTTTTCGGTTAGGAAGTGTCCGTCTACGACGGAAGGGGAGGTGATTGAATGGCGAGGAGGGAGAGCGTAAAGATCGTGAGATTCAAGGGCGGCTCGGCGGGGTGCTAAAAGGGAGGTTATGTTGACGGTGGTTTGATGGAGAATGGTCTGTTAACGATGTTGTTGGCGGCAGGAGTCTGTGGCACGTTTCTAGTGGGCCGCGTAGAAGGGGGGGAGGGAAGTTTGACCCGGCGTAAACCATGAATGTCCGACAGGAACTCATCGCCCTGTCGATCTTGTGAAAGAACAGATTACCACATCGTTTCTCGGCTTGTGGTTGGTGGCAATCACCATGGATCGCGTGGGGCATTTTGAAAGGATAAAGGGGTCATTCTTGTGGGTCCAACCCTCCCTTTCGTGACGTGGATAATGAGAAAGTAAACGGGTTGAACGCTTTGGGCGACAGGCCGATGTGAGCAAAACGACCCTCAGATGAATGCCTCCCTCAGTTAATGTCTGTCCAACGTTTGGTTGTGTAATCAATCATTGAACAGTTTTGCAAGACTAACTGCAATGCTATTTTGGTAAAGCATGGCCAAATAGTTGTTTATTCTAACTGGTCATTTAATATTTCTGGAGTTCCCCCATTTATTCTGACGCAAAGTCAGACAAATGGCTCTCAGATGCAAAGATAGTGTTTCCCATCTTATTCTCTAAAATTGCTATTTGTGAACAAGGTGTAAAGCTTATGTAATTTTTGCATGCATTACTTGTCCGGTGTCAGTAAATTTGTGGTAGTGTTGATAAGTTAAGTTTTTTAACTTGATAAATGAATAATAGTCCGTAATAATTAACTTGAACTGCAATTTGAAACTATATATTAATATATTTTATTTTTTTCAGGTAAGTGACATTTTATGGTGACGCCACTTTAATGGAAATAGAATGGTAAGTCGCTAATCCATTTATGCTTTTATCACACGTCCGAGACATTGATGGAGCATTTGAGTATTTAGGAGAGGCTCTGTAGCATTTAAATGAAATATTTATGGAAGTAAGGTCACGACTGCTTTCTCTAACAATCCAGATGCAATCCAACGAAAAAGAAAACATTTTTGCCTCTCTGCAATTTCCCAATATTTTTTTGTTCGAAGAAACTCCAGTTTTCAATGCTTTAATAACTACAGTTAGCAAGTTACCCCTCGATAAGGTATACCAGTCACTGCAGAAATGTAATCAAATCCCTACTTCTCTTGACTTAACCACGGAACCCCACATAAAATCGACGCGAGAAGCCCTTATCCGTCATTTCCCGTAAGTTTTTCCTCCCAGCTCACGCACTCGGCATGCAAATATCGTATCGCCCGTATTCTCTCAGGTCTGCCAGCCAACAAACCTCCGGCCAGTCTCTTCAGGTATTTAGATTATTTCCGATCAAGTCCTAAAGTTGCTTTACTTACTCTTCTTGTGCTAACATTTCCTCGTATATTTTACTTTTTAATGTGTCCTTGTAGCCGTTTTTCTTATTTTAATGAAATAGGAAAGAAATTGTATTTTGCTTACTTTTTTGTAAAGGAATAATTAGCATTCCAAATTCCTTAATATTAATAAAATAAGTGTCTTAAAAAAAAGTGTGTACTCATAACATCATGTAAGTTTCAAGCCACTACTTACGCGAGAATAATTTATCGACCCGGTGCCCGATGTAAAATTGTTTTTATAAAATGTTAAGAAATTAATGTGAGTTCTTCTTGTATAGTAAAAATAGCCTGATATATGTTCAGATATTGATTTTACATGTAGTCAACGGGTAAAAAATATTCCATTTGTTTTGAAGTATAATGCGGCATGAAGTTGAAAATGGTGCCTTTCTTCCGGGTTTCATCGCGGGAATTGATACTATTGACAGTAGTTGCGCTATTAATCCTCAAGGCTTCTTCTGGTCAATATTTTATCCATTGCATTTCACTTCGTGCTGAGGACGCCTTCGGGGCAGGTGGCGAAACTTGTCAATAACGGAAACAGGCGGAGAAACCTGGATGAGTAACATCAAGACTTCCATTCAATAGGTAGATTTTTTAAGAATCTGGTTTAAAAGACGCTAATGCAAATAAACGATAAATTAAATAAATGCACCCTTTTAGCAGCTTCGTAATGGTGAAAAAATATTGAGTACCTTCATGTAAAAGGGAGCTATCGGGAAGCAGTCATGACTTCCTTAAAATAGCGTGATTGTCACTCGATTCATTCACATTAGGCATTTGCCAAGAGTCTAACATAATTTTAGCCACCACTGTAAATTAATTCGATTATTAGTGAGGTAAGAGTCCACCTAGTGCTAACCCCTAAACGGCATGTGAAATTCACACATCAGGGTAATAAGGAGAGCCTTTTCCTGTGCCCTGCGTTTCCCTGGAAGACCGGGTACCCGAAGAATTACACAGCTTTTGTGAAGCTGAGTTTGCCCAGAGGCGTCAATCTGAATGGAACTTGGATCATCCTATCAGTCCAGCCCAGCGCTCTACCGACAGGTCTACCAAGCCCTCCTGGATAATCTTGGGATTCTATAAAATACTATGAAACTTCAATTGATGCAAAGTCGTATTGGTAAAATAATAAGTGCAGGTACCAGAGCTTTTGAATTTCAACAAGACTGCCAAGTTTTGCATCGATGGATCTGGCCTATCCTTTGTAGAGATCGCAAGCCTTAGTTAAACTTTTTTAATCATTCATTTATTAAATCCTCTGGAACAATTAATCCCACCAGCTGATTTCATTAACAGAATGTTATATACGACAGGAATCCCGTATTACATATTTTTTGTAATTAGGAAGATAATCAATTACGGTATTTTTCGTAAATAGAAATATAGTATGTGTTCTCTAGGCGAATGGATTGTGATCGTAGAGCCCATTTGTAGATAAATTGATTTTAGGGAAAGTTTAGGTACCACATCGTTTTTGAGAATTAGAAAGTAGCAAATGTTTGCCATAAAATTGCAGAAAAAAGCGTGGATGGACTTGAGATATACGGACAACCGTGCCTGACCTCTGCGTATGGATAAATCTCGATTTCGAGCCTCCCTAACCCTCGGCCCCGTGGTTACAGCCGGCCTTCAATTTATCACGGTTGACAAATGCACTCCACCTATATTCTGTGGGGGTTTCTGCTGTTTATTCCCGTTGCATCCCAATATCTATCATGTGCTATGGACGAATTTATATCCCTATGCCCACGCCTCACGACAATGAACCATTTTCGTTCGTTCCTCATTTATCATAATTTTCCATCCTTTCTCGTCATCTCCTGCAGCAATGAAAAGTAATTTTCCTCCGAGGTATCTCCATTGTGTAAGGAAACAGTATTTCACCAATGGTAAATAGCATCGGCTCTGTTGGTCCACTCAAAAAAAAACTCTCGTATACACATCCGGTCATGGCCTTTTGAGGCGGGCGCCGTGCCAGCGGAGCGCAGTCAGAACCTCCCGTGCGCTGCGATTGAAGTTCCACGGCTTCCTTATGAGGCGGGGCATTGGCTCGCGGTGTCCCGCCGTTCATCACGCCCTCGTAGACAACCTCACGAGCGATTCCATCCGCGAGCCAAGGGATCCGCAGCCAAGATAAGCCATTAAAACATTGTTGACAGTGTGTGTGTGGAGGCCATTTGAAACTCAACGGAAAGCTACAGACCGCATCGCGGGAACGTAAAATATACGACTTTTATTTAATACGATGGACTTTTAATATAGTAGCGCGGACTTCTACAGTAGAAAGCATCAATGTAGTTGAAAAATCATCCCCGTGATTCGTCGTCTTCTGCATTGTTGGCCGCCAGGTTTTTTTCCTCGATACTGGGCTTGGTAATCTTTTATTATTTATCCTGTTAGTTTCCTTTACGCATCTATGTCTTGTTCATACTTTATGATTCGCCGTGGCTACCTCATGCGTTACCTCAATCTTGGGTAAATGTTAATATTCTTGAAAGTGAATTTTATATCCCATCAAGAATTTCTAATCCAAATTTCCGGAGTGCTTAAGGAAATCGTCCGTTACCGTATGTGTCAATTTAAACAAACTTGGTATAGAGTAGGTGGTTAAAACTGTCCATGGCTTGGAATTTTGAGCATTATACATTCACGTTCAATTTATTTTTAATATTTGCAATCGAAAATGACCTAATTTGCATAGACTTTTGTGGAGTAATAAATAAAGAGTTCATCCAGTAAAAGTGTCAGGTCTATCGTACTTACGAAATACGTTGTGACATGCATTATTATTGAGCATGTGTAAAACTAGCCATAGGCGATGTTATATACGAAATATAACACAAATATATCAGAATGTTTGATATTAAGTTTGTTCGCGGCTTATATCTTGTGTATGTTAGTAAGGAAACCTGCACACATAACAGTAACTGATGGTTAATTTATTGTGATAAATTTTTAATTAATAAAAAAATTCTGCATACTTGAATATATAGCAAGGTAAAAAAAGTCAGCAAAAGATATAACGAAAAATCCTTCGGGAAGGTGTTGCGCTAAGTTTCCCAGGACATATTTTAAAATATTTTGAATGTTTATCAATAAATCGTTTACTTTTTGTCATAAAGAAGAATACATAAGGGAATTAACATTTTATTGAAATATTTTCCATCAGAAATAATTTATGAAAGTGGATACTTTAATTTTATGGAATTCCATGTGGCAATATTGTTGAAACATTTGCAATAAGTTACGTTTTAAAAATTAGTTACCTAATTTTTACACTACAATTAACAAAATCCTTTTAGTATTTGCAATAAATATATTTTCCTCCCTTAATTATATTAATAAACTTCATCGTTCTTAATCGGATATAATAGTAGTTTTACGACTCAAATTGGACGAATGAACCGTCAGTGAACGAAATGTACCGAAATGTACTTAGGCCCGGGTTCAACTCTGGGTGGCTCAAACCACCCAACGAAGCCGAGGGTGGTTTTCCCGATTTTTTCCGGCTAGATCATTCTGCGAAACCCCAGGTGGCATGGAAGTATTACATGAGCACTGCCCTTACCTATCAGCGTCGCCTAATTACAGACAAGAACTTGATGAATAAATGTCAATTAGGATTAGGAGGGTCTCTACAAATTTTAATGGTTCACTGAATGCAACTCATACTCTCTTGAGATCATACCATCAAAGACTAATTTTGTGAACGGTTAAGGGATAAGTAGTTCACGTTTAATTTTCTGGATTAAATTTAATAATGTCTTCTTGTATTAATAGGGGTCTTAGAATCTATTAAAATCTGAATTCTTACCTCAGAATCAGTTGTCCTTCATTTTTAGAATATCTCAAAAAACAACATGCACTCGCGTTCTACCTGATTTTCATTTTTTCAACTCGTGTTAACTTCGGCTCAATAATGTCTTGCTGTGACATTTCTGTTAATCATATGTTAAATGTTTAAAAGATTTTATTCTCGCTGGAGTCATAGGGTGGGAATTAGAATCCGTATTGTCATGATGATCATTTAGTTTAAAAGCCTTCGATCATCCTCTTATACTGTTTGTGCAGTGAAAGAGTAATTATAGCAATTTTAACTTTACAAAATGAAATATTTTGCTTATAACTTGGCATTCTTACTGAATGCTTTAAGGTGCTATCTGCAAAATATTTGTAAAAGAAGGAAATTTCACATTGTCAGCATTATAATTTGACAGCATGAATTAGACTTTATCGAATAAAATGTTTGTCTTTTTTAGAACTCTAATCCTAAATCACACAGATAATATAATTCCAAATTATTTTTCATTTCTGTTTTCACCTTGTCTGCGACCGCCTGTCTAACACTGGGTTTAGGCGCAACGGGTTTTTTTCTGTCGTTTGGCATAATGGAGGTAGGATTGCAGAGTCATTTATGAAAATTGTAACGCAATACATCGTCCGCTGGAGATTTGAGTGTCTACGTTAAAATTAATTTAAAATAATGACAACCGAATAACAGTTAGCATATTTAAAAAAATTGGGATAGTATAAAAACGAATTATTGCAATTCAGCGATACTTTTCAAAACTGTTTACGGTCACTTCACGACAAACCTGGAGGAAAAATTACTGGCTTAGTACTTAGGTAGCCGAAGATTTTTCAGAAAGGCACCGTCTTCAATAACAGTGCATTTTTGCGAAATTTCTTCGTGTATTTTCTATTTACTGCTTGCGATTTTTAAGCTCGAATAACCGATCACCAGCACTTTAGATCCGGGACCAAGCAAGAAAGGTCACCGCAACAGACGAATGCAAGCTGGTTATCTGTGCCTGTGCGGGTTGAAACAATAGCGAAGGCTAATGGAAGTAGAGCTGGACGGGTAGTCATTCTTTGGACTAGCGTAGAAACGAGCGCGCAAACGTTGGTGTGAAAGACGCCCCGTCGTTGTATTTTGAATTCCTTTTGACATAAAGCGCGCCTCATGCTGTCGAGTGTAACATAAAAAAGGCCAATTTTTTATTATTTATCCCGCCTGCATTGGCGTCTGATTGGCGCGGCATTCATTTCGGTCAATAATTGAGAAGCGTGTGCTTGTAAAATTTATTACTCGCTAATATCGATTGCTCGTATTTTATGATCTACCTGCGGTAAAGGAGTGAACTTTACTACGCAATAAAAGATTATAATGAGTCTGCAGATTTTCACCATCTTCTTGATGCATGAAATGTTCTTTTATTGTCCCCGGTCTTTCTTTTTTTCAATGCAGTGTTACGGCGAACCTCAGAGTCAATTTTAGTCCACTGGCAGGCAGTAGAGAGATTGGCTCTCTTTTTCTCGGATTTGGGTCATGCGTAGCCTGTATTTTATTTTTTTCACTGTGAATGAATTAGGGTGTACGTAATGCTTTCTTCTCTTTCAATTGAATGCATCCAGAGCCGAATTGCTTATAATGATTTTGGGATCAGCGTCACTTCACTTGGCATCTGTATCGTCCTTAGGTGCAGAGGGAAAACAGAGGTTTTTATTTTTGTGTAATGATTTATTTCGCAGGTATCATTCTTTTGACATTGTTTTCCATGCTCGCGAAAATTGTTTTATAATTTACATTGCCGTAAACTCTAAAACTTCGATTAATTTCCTCTGCCTGCTTTTCTTTTGCAATACGTACAGTAAATATCCATCAATCTCAAAGTATCCTGTTGAGAATTCCAAGCCATTTCAGTTTTCTTCTGTGGAGAAAATATTATGATTGTGGGTTTTCGTAAATGAATTTGTCTTTAATTAAACTTGATACCGCTAGTAATATATGCCGATTTAAATTACGATCCTTAGTATTAGCTTATGATCGTGGAAATGCTGCGGGTGGAGCGCTAGGACCGTGGGGCCCGCGTACGATTCCGGCAGGACCCCGTGGTCACTCTTAGCTGTGCCCAAGCCGTGTGATATTTCCCGGTACCAGATCTTCATGGGATAGAACAGGAAAAGGAGCTGGATCACGTAACATGTGTAATTTTCACGTGCATTATAGAGATTAGTGAGAGGAGATCTCTACACTCTCCTATTAAACCAACTCCTGTTGATCACTCTGGTTATTGGGAATTAGTTTCGGATCGAAATAGCAAATTTAGAGCAGCTGCCGGATGATATTTTCCATGAGTCATGAAATTGAATGGATTCCATGGAACACATTGTTCATCCAAATAGTTAAATAAACCAAGAGCAAACTGAGGAATTAAAATGAGCTAGATGTAAAAGCCCGTATGAGTATTCCGATGTTAAGCGTGCTCGAGGACAGAGTTTTAAAGAATATAAACTTTTAAGTTTAAGTTTGCATTAAAAATATGACCCTCGGAGATGGATCGGTGTAACAGCTTCATCCCGTACTTGCGATCTTTATTGATATTGTTTCATGTGAAGCCACGTCCACGGCTTGGTATAAGATTATGCAATCCGCACTAAAGGGGAATGGGGACATTTGGTGAAATAAGGGCTGATTTAATTTCATCTCTTGCCAATGAAAGTAATGAAAATATTTTGAAATTGAATGCCACCAATGAACCAACTATGCGACCGCATCAACTCAATGCAATTGAAACAACGGAAGGTTACAAGCTGAGGAATCCGCTATTTTTGGATGAAAACCAACAATCTACGGCTCAGCTCCACCAGCTGGAAGACTCCCACGTCGGCAGAATTTTGTGAGGGATCCTCGGGGTTTTTTTTTGTTTCGTGTCGAGATTTAGTGGCCATTCACCAAAAAGCGGCGGAGGACCTCCCTTTCAATCCCAGCCTTTTGAGAGACGACGCTTCACTTGCGGTGCCTCCGTCGTCTCCTCAATAACTTGTTGTCTCACGACGCCCCGGCCGCCCTCGAAGGGAAAACCCATCACACCGACGGCACCTCTCGGCTTACCCCTACCCCCTGCGCGGATAAAAAAAACCAAAGACGCCCGCCTCCTCCCTTCACGTCCCCAAAACTTCCATCCTTCCCGCCAGGATTCCGATTTTCATTTTCGACGATTAATCCAGCTGAGGGGAAGAAGGACGGTAGTCATGGGAGTTGGTGTACAGATCCGGAGGAAAGGGGTTTTGGACGTTTCCACGAATATTTTGGATGGCATCGTTCGTGTGTACTGCCGGAGCCTGGAGCTCCGGCGGTGTGTTTGTGTGCGTGCGTGTGTTTTGCGATTCAGTTAGGAAGTGGGCTAATGGATGCCAGTATCCGCATTGTGATGGCCGCGGCAATTGCAAGGCGTGTATTTGGAGAGAGGCATTGTTTCAATCCCACCTCTCCCCCTCCCTCTCTTTCATGCACGAGGGATATCGCCTCAGCGGACAATCGCAAACGGAATGGCAGATTTGACGGCAATGGCTGTATTCAATTCCGAATGCGAGAACGCTCCGCCCTTCCCAACCCCCACCCCCCTCGCGATCCTGACTTCCTCCCCACGCACGTCCTTCCCTTTCGCCTCCGACTCCTCTCCCCGCCGCCCACAGAGCGAGCTCTCAGCCGCGCCTTCACCCTACCCCGCCCCGCATGCCGCTCGAATTCCCCACTTCGCTCTCAGCGGCGGTGGCGGCACTGGCAGCATCCCTTCAATTATCGCGATTGCCTATGTCTATTGGGAGCGGAATGAGACGGCACGGAGTTTTCGATTTTGGCTCCCCCTCCCCCCGTCTCCACCCATTCCCACCCCCTCGTAACATTACGCAACCCCGCCCCTTTTTTGCCCGCCTTCTCCCCTCTCTCTCTCCACATACACACCCCAGTCGCTCGCCTCGTCCTCTCCACCACCATCCCCCGTACTCAGATTGCGTTTTGAAGACTTTCAGAGTCAATTTTACATCGCTAGCAAACGCACAGAGGGGCACACCCACACACACACACTCTCCCCTTTACTATGGTTCCGGCCACTCGCTCGTTATTTCCGCGCAACCCTCTGGGTTTGGCGTCGGGAGTTCGGTTTCCTTTGACCCGGTTCGCGTTTCTGGCCCAAGTCCACTTTTCGGTCCCTTTCATCTCCCCCCCCCCCTCCCACCGGAGACCTAACCATACCCAGTCCCAATTTAAATCTCTGCGCGCGACCCATCCCGCCCGTTCGGACCATGGTTGTTTTTTTTGTAACTCCCGTCTTTTTTCCTCCCTTCTCTCCTCTTCTCGTGGCGCATGTGCTCATCCTCCCTTGGCGGGCCCGTCGTTCGCGTTCCTAAAGGTCTCATGTTTGCCTCTTCCGCGAAAAAAAAATGTCCGCGAGGTCTCTCCCTACGGTCACATCCATCTCTCCCGCGCGCGGTGGTTAGGCAGTCAAATATAGTGAGGGACAATCAAAATAAACCGGGCCTGTTTCTCCTGCTTCCATGTTTACCGTCATCCCATTCTTCCTCCAACCACCCATCGTTCTCCTCCTCCAGCAATGTATTCTCTTTTTATTACCTCGCGTCTTTTTACTGCCTCCCCACGGGTTGGGTATGGTGTTCTCTTCCCGGCGCTCCCTTTACCGAAATCACCACACCCGGTCTTCCTTGGGCATCGTTATTTTGTTTCTTCCCCGGGCGCCACACCTTGGGATGAGCTGAAGCCCACCTTGGCCCTTATTTACTGCGTAAGATTCATCCTGTTCTGACCTGGAAATGATCGTCCAATTATTTCCGTTCTAAAAAGAATGCCGACTAATTAATTAAGCCAATAAGACTCCAAAGTTCGCTTTTGATTGCCGTGCTCGAGGTTAAATATCGCCTTCCGGAGGTGAGTCGTCAGATTCGAGCATAACTCAATGGGTTGACATCATTTGCGCCATTAGTTATAGATGGGTATTGGGATGATAAGTTGGGAGTTCATCGTGTGGAACGAGGGTGAGCTAAAATCTTTACGAAAGGCTCCAAAGGATCCGGAAATTTTCTCGCAATCTGCCGGACGAAGTGCTGGAAATTATGTTCAACACAGCCAATTGGCGTATTTACTGCTACTAAACAGGCCGCGACTACTATCAATAAAGAATATACGGAATATGATTTTATTTTTAGATCCTATTATTCTTTGCTCGTCTTATACTGAATCTGTCAGTTGCCTCCTTATAGCATAAAAATCTAAAAATTAGTTGAATTGTTTGATTAATTATTACAAATGTCGACCGTTAAGTCCACCTTTGTGCATTCACGCTCTACAAAACGTCATCCATCATTAAAAGTGGTTGGCTTAGTCTAGTAACTTGGGATATTTATTTTTAGTGACTAACCTTGGCATCTTCGTATTTTTTAATCTTTAGGAACGAAGGTTTACCGATATTTACGGATTTTTTAAATTTGGAAAAATAATAAAAAGGGCCTTTATTCGAATAATGCTCGATTGTTAGTCAGACGTTTTCCCCATTTTTCGGGCAACTTTGGGATACCACGTCAGTAAAAATCTTTCCCTTTTGCCGCGAACCATTTATCGAGCCATTTTCTCATATTTTTGGCGGTTTCACGTGTCTTTTGTCGACAGCATCGAAGTCACCACTTTTGAAACGTCGAAACCAACGTTCACACGTATCTTGAGACGGAGAATGTTCACCTTAAGCTTCTCGAAATAATCGTTATGAATCAGCAGCAAGTTTCTTCAAATGAAAACAAAACATTAATGTTGTCCGAGAATGCTCTTTGTTTGTTATAAACTTCGACATATTGAACTCAGCAAAGCAACACTATGCAAACATTTTTCAATTTTTCACTCGAGCGCGTCTAACACTTGTTGATGGTCCAAGTGTTAAACCAAATCTTTAAACCAAAAACTACATTGTTGCACCATCTGGTATGTTAAATCCGCATTTCATACTTCCACAAAAGTCAAGTTTTGTTAACGGTATTGGCGAGTTTGTGGGAAAATGTTTCCTTTGTGCTTTGATCAGGCTCAATTATAGTACGTCCCAAGTGTACATAATTTGGTTGAAGAAAATCTTACATGTATTCGGGATATGAATATATGTAAGATTATATGATATAAAAATCAATGATAAAGTTCTCAGGCTTTCAGAGCTGGACCAATGTAGCCACCCAGTCGGGCGGATTGAGTGATCAATAAAAATTTGGGAAATTGATCAAAACGCCTGGAAAAAATGGGTACAATTTCCTAATTTTTTGAAAGTCCGGAAATTGACATCCGAATCCGGAATTCCCAAGAATAAAGAAGTTACTTTATTTGTGAAATCATTTCGCGTTTGTCGCAGGTCATCGTGCGTGTAGAAACTACTAAAAGCCATTACTGCTGTCTGACCAATTATTGTAATGCCAGTTGGTCGCAAAACGATCAGAAATAATCCAGAAAAAAATCAGATTCCAAGCACTCGGGAGAGTGAAAATCGGGAAAATGAAAGGCATTTTCGTGGGGAAAATTGGGTAAAACTCGGGAATATGAAGCCATAAAATGAGTGTCCAACCTGTGAACTGGGAATAATCACCTAATTAACTAGAGTGGAGTGGAACATAAGTTAAATTAATCATTAGCTATAACATACCTTTTTAAAAGAGTTTTAAATGTAAAACTTGACATTGTTTGAGAATTATTTTCGTATAAACTGGTTCTATGTTACACAATTTCAAGCATAAATTGGAATCCGGAGTGAGTTCCAAGTTATGTTTTTTTTATTAAAGAGGAAACTCTTCTTTCGAAGAATATATCTTACTAATTGGCATTAAAAAAATTAATTTCCCATTTTGAACCTTAGTTAAAAACGTCTCATTATAAAAGCTTCTCATTAAAACAAACATGATTAACGTAATGCGTTCAGGGCAAAATAGCGAGAACGTTTACTTTGATTTTGCTATGAAGAGCTCGGGCAAGACTTATCAACTACTTGTAATGATAATTTTATGTAAACAATGAACGTCCATTCTGTCTGCACTACAGTGGCCGTCATACTTAAATTTCTTTCGAAAGAGTTGTAATTTCTCGCAGCGGAAGACGTAAAAATGGACTGACCGAGAGACAGAGTGACCCCATATGAAAGAATGACCGATTATTTCCAATTTTTCAGTACCATTTTTCGACCGGAGAAAGAGCTGTGGAAAGAAAGCTATGACAAGTTAGATGTTGTGTCTAGACAATAGATGTCGCATTTAGTTTTTTGTAAAGGTTACATTGTTTCTCAATCCTCATCATCAGTATTCTTTATAGTGTATCAGGTGATTCACCTACAGTCCTCATAATGTTCTTGAACTGGCAATCGTATTACAACTTATAGCTAATTATTTTCAAGCAAATTTAATGCAAATAAAAAGAATCGTCGTTATATATATGAAGAATGACTAATCCAATCAAACTAGGGTGTAGGTTGAGTGAGATGATGTAATTTGAAAAGAAAACAAAATTTGATGCCCTGTAACATCTAAAGGCAAAACTAAAACGAACGGTATGCAGGGAAAATGAATTTTCTTAAGCGAGGATGGTGATTCAAGAAATCAGCCTCCGTGTAACAACAATAGGACGCTGCTTCACAGGGAGTGATGATGAACCACCATGAAATTTTAAAGCACACAGGTGGTCCAATATCTGTACCACACTTCCTGAAAGGGTTTACTCCCTTCCTAATCAATTTTCCTTTTCGATTGATGATGCTAATTTCAATGCGGCACGACGTGGTTTTTAATGAGGGTAATATCTTTGGGAACTATAAACATAAGTTTATCGTGTTTTTCATGAATCAATAAATACAGATATAATGATAATATACTTGTATTCCTGTACAATTATGCTTGGATTAATATAGAACAATGTTGATATGGAGGAGTCTCAGTGAAAGACATTTTCATTTTCAATAAAATATTAATATTTAAATTATACCGCCGTATAATATTAGTGAACATGATTGATTATTTGAGCCTTACATATAGTTAAAACGAAAGGAAGTTGTTTCCTCCCACGGACGCGAAACTTTATCCTCTTTCATTTCCTCTCTCAACTCCTCCTCCTCAGTATCATTCACTTCTTCTATATCCGACTCAAATATTACCTTCCTAGATATCGACATTCACCTCCAAAACAATACATTTCACACTTCAGTCCACATTAAACCAACTAATAAGCAACAATGTCTTCATTTCGACAGCTGCCATCCACCTCACAAAAAGCGCTCCATCCCATTCTCACTCTCTATCCGTGGCTTCCGCCTCTGCAACAACACTCCCTCCCAACAGAAATACTTGGACCAGCTGCATGAATCTCTCAGAAAATGTGGGTACCCTGAAAAACTACTAAATAGTAAAATCCTCAAACCGTCAACCCAATACACTCCCCTCCCCAAACCAAACCGCCCAAAATGCCCTAATCTTATCACCACTTTCTTCCCGGGAACATACAAAATTAAACATCTAATCTGTAACCTCTTCCCAATTATCAATAACACTCAGTCCACATCACTTTTATTCCCACACTGTCCCTCTGTTTCGTTTAAACGCCCGTCGAACTTGCGAGGCATCTTCAAGTCCACAAATCCAACTTCAAGCACCCCCGTCTCTCCCCCGCCCCTATCCGCACCATGCAACCGCCCACGCTGCAAACGCTGTCATCTTTTAAGACCCTCCCCCTCACTCAGTACCAACTCCCAACCACTCGCCACCTGTACCTCAAAAAATATTATATATCGCCTCTCCTGTAACTTCTGCCCTGCCTTCTACGTGGGCGAATGCACGACCGCACTTTCCCTCCGCATGAATAACCACCGATATTCCACCAAATCTCCCACCTTTCTTAATTATCCCATCCCTACTCACACTGCTTCCCACAATCAATCTTTTGACGACTGCTTCTCCGTTTCGGTAATTGAAATCCTTCCCAAATCTGCGAGTATAATAGAGGTGAGAACCCGCGAGATGGCGCATATCTGGGTGGCCCAATCATTTAAACCGCCCGGGCTGAACCAAGCCCCCTGAATGCATCATATGGCTGCCTACATATCCCCCCCACCCCCTTGTTCATTTCCTATTGGTCCCCTACCTCCCCTTCCCCCACCTCTCCCCCGCACATGTCCTCTCCGCTCTCCCCCGAGAACGCCATTCTGAAGACGACAGCCAAGCTGTCGAAACGTCAAATAACTAATTGTGAGTGTCCTTTCTTTGTGTCTCTATATTCTGAAAATCTACGTCTGTGTTTTTATATATTTGTGCGTCGCCGAAGAGCGTTCCATTTCGAAGATATATATATATATATATGTATCTTTTCGAAGAATTGTTATTTGTCCAAGGTAGCTTAGTGTCCACCATGGTGGTACTAGAGTCATTAAGTTTCATAAAATATTCTCAGCGAATTGATTAGAGGGTTCAAGTTTTCAGAAATTATTCCTTCATCTCTTGAGATTTCTAACAATACCCATTCCTATAGAGGTAGGAAAACCGAAATGTCTGTTGAGTTTGTGTGAAATAAAAATACCTTAAAAACTTTCTCGTGTGATATTATTTATTATATACGTTCGCGTTAATTGAGTTAAGTAGTTTAGGGGTGCCGTGACTATATATTAGGAGCAGATCGAAGACGCTTCATTAGGTTGCAAGGACTGTGAAAGCTTTCCTTTCGAATATCTAATTAAGACAGGAGAAAGTTCATTAAAGACCAGTCACGGGATCTAATTAGCCTTTCTCGGCATAGGATATGATTCCAATCCCGAATGAATACCTTAACACAATTTCGGACCCGGTCCAATGTTCTCTTTATCGTCGACCCCCCCGCCACTCCCCTCTCGCCCGTATTCGGCATTCCCGACTGCCGGTCACCTTGTTTCTCCCTAAGCGTTTTATTTTTCCTTCCCCACCCCATTCCCCTCTTTTGATCATTTCTCTGTACTCCATCTTGCGTGGAATTCCCTCCACCATTTCTCTTTGCTGCCGATTTCGTGCCTTCATTTTCCTCACCCGGACCTCCCGCGCAAAATTGTCCCGTCTAGTTGTTGTCCTTCCTCCGCTTCCGCCTTTCCCTTTCTCCCTCACGTATCGTATCACTGCCATACGGAGCTCTTTTTATTTTAATCGCCCGGCTTTCCTTTTATCACCGCATAAGGCTTCAGAAGGAAACGAATTTTACGAGCTTCTCCCTCATGGCGATCCTTTTCCTGGTCTCCTTTCTTCTCCCTTTTTTTATTCCTCCTGTTCTTTTACGCTTCCTTGAAACTCGGTGAACGATAGGCGACGTAAAAAAGGGACGGCCTGTTCCAACGCCGCCGCGTTGAGGCCAAGATCGAAAGGGACACGCCTTTGGTCGCGTGAAATACAGCACATAGTCGTGGTCTGTTGTATCACTCGATACATAATTTTATGCCCGCGCCATCACAATTAACTGTGGTTTAACGCCTCCATGCTATCAAAGCGTCATCTTTCGCACTATATTTCTCAGAGCGAACATTCCGTCGCCGTAGTTCGGCCGACCCTGGAGCCACACGCTTTAATACGCCTCGTGGTGTGACTTAATCTTCTGCCTCGGTTTATGCATTTAACTATGACTTGGAAGTCAAATTAGAGAAATAGTAGATCTAATTGTGTTTTAATGCGATTTCGCACTCAAAAAAAAGACATACGTCCTGATTAAGCTAATCTTGGAATAATTTATCGAAATCGGAATGCAATGGAGTACCTCATCCTGCAGCAGTCATGAGAAAATCCAAACTCAGTAGCATCAAAAGACAAACAAGTTAAGCAGTTCGTCTAAACGGTAAACAATTTATTTTACATTTTTTTTTAATTGTTCACGTCCAACAAATGTGTCAATTTATAGTAGCCTAGATAATAAAACATTTGGAAATTCATGCGAATCTGCAAAGGTTTTACATTCGAAAAAGGTTTTATTTTTCGAACCATGGAGGTCAACAACTTTCTGGAGCAAAAAATAACTCTTCAATCTGAGGATTTTCCCAGAGGCTGAATATTCATTTTATTTTCTCGAGAATTGTCAATTAGCCGTTCTTTATTATATTAGCTGGTTCTATTTTGTATGTTTTGTGTTTCCAATTTTAGCTCCTCAAGTTCCATTTGAGTCAGGTACGATTATCCTCAGAAGTTAACTCGAAATAAATTATTTTTTAATTTATGAAAGGGTGTATCATTATTCTATATTAACGTGAGTTAGGGTTAATTTTGTGTATATATATATATATATATATATATATATATATATATATATATATATATATATATATATATATATATATATATGTATATATTATCTTTGCGAACTTCTAACCGGAATAATCTCTTGTAATAATTTTATGTTATTCTAACCTGATGTTTGTAGCATTTAGACAGTGGTGACAATTAAAATACGATGTACGTTTAAAGCTTAGAAAACTAAAAAGTGTGTGTTCCCAAATTTGCATTTAAATGACAACCTTACTGAAAAACAAAATGAAAGAAAGTTAGTCGAAATAATATGTTCTGTATAACTTGGGTCATGGTCCTCCGCAAGAAATCACGCATTAAAATTCCCTGTCAATATTGTATAACCATTCACCGGTCACACAAACTCCAGGTGTAAGTATTTCAAAACGATTTAGGACGGATTAGTTTTTGCCTTCTTTACTTGCGTATGCTCTGCAGTTATAAGGAAGGGCAGTGATAAGGAAGGACCTCAGTGGCGATTGGCTTATTTATTCCTTCGCACGCACATCTCTCCAGAGCTTCCTCGAAAATGTCTCCTGTCCCCTCTTAATGAACTGCGTTTGCTCGCTTAATCTTCAAGTTTTAATCCCTCTTCTCAGATTTTTTCCCGATGCCTACTCGACTAATGAGAACAGGAATGCTGCGCAAGTTCTTTACCCCAATTTGGGACAGCCGCCGTGTTCAATGTTGCCCTACTTCTGTGCCACTCGCCTCCGCAATCTAACCATTTGACTTAATATAATCCATTAACATCTCCCACAAGTTTTAATCGCGATTGTCTTTTAGGGCTTTGCTAAGCGGGTGGGAAAATTACAGCGTGGCTGTTAAAGGCGGATTTGTTTTCGTGACATGTAATGTCCCGCAGCATCCAAATGTGGTTAGCCAAAAAACTAAATAAAGATCCTTTGCTGCATGCGCAATAAACGTGATTGTGGTCATTCTCCCATGGGTTGGAATTAATCCCCACCTCAGATAGGCGAAGTCTCGATTTAAAAAAATGAAGAGAGAGAGAGAATTATTTCTCAGGGTCTTCGCAGTGTGCTTTTATTGGACAAAGATTTTGATTTAATAAGCTCGATGGATTTTTAAACTGCAGACGAACTTGGAATACGTAATAGCCGTTTCCACTCGCGACTTCTGCGACTGATGGGAGTGCAGACTTTAATTTCTAATACATTCCTTCTTCAGTCATCCGTTACCTAATGAAATTCGACCTTTGGAGTAGTAATAAACCCGTCAGTGGATTAATTGATCCACATAATTGGATTCCTGTTATTTCATTTAAACTGCGGATTCCGGGACGGCCATATTTAACTTGCTTTTTTTTTACAAAATATTGAATTTAATTAAATGCGGGTGACTAAATTTTGTGAGTTCGTTGCACTTCATTGCATTCCTGTCTGCAACCACGGAAGTTAGGGAGGGGTTTTGAGGGAGGGTGTGTTTCGAGGCATTGAATTCGCGTATGGTCGGCATTCCCATTTAATTCCTCGTGGGATGTACGTTATCTATTATTCTGGCCAGGCGACTCGTCTTATCTCGCCGCTGGCCTAAATCCATCGCCGCCATCCTCAAGGAGTCGCATCAGCATTCCGTCGCCTCTTTCTTGTTCCTCGTTCGATGTCTTCGTCGTCGCAACACACCCTCCTCTTCCTCCGAATTTTTTCTCAGTTTTGATTCCGTTCGCATCAGGAAAGGAAGCGCAATAAGTCTTAACGGAGGCGCCCCACGCCTCCTCGCCGCCTAATCCTCCCCCTGCCCGAACAATTTATTTTCGTCCCAGTGTTTTAATACGACGTCAAATTTTCATATCCACTCCGCCCTTCTTCCTCCCACCACCACCCATGGTTCTCGACCCCTCTCGCTCTGCCTCCTCTCTCTCCCCTCCGCCCAATGCTTCGCCCGCCTCCCCGCTGCATCATCCCCATGTTCGAGCCTCCTCCAACTGCTCCCCTCGCCGTTAACCCTCTGTTTCGCTAGCCAGTCTCCCCCCACCTCTCCGCACTCCCCTCTCCGCTCTCATAAATCATCGCCCTCCCTCTTTCCCTCCCACCCGCGGAAGTGCCCCAAGAGAAGTATAAATTTTCCCCCTTGGTAGGCTTCAAAAATTGGTTCGGAATGGGGTTAATTCACTCGCGTGCATCCGGCGCCCTGCCTGCCTCCTTCGCACCTCTTCTCTCTCTCGTTTCCGTCCTCCCCCCTCTACATCTCCGGTCGACCCCCCCATTTTTCCCGCCCTCTCCGTCACCCTTTACCGTATTTTTCCACCTCTACCACCCTACCTCTCCCCGCTTCGCCGTCGCCTTGCTCTCTAACCCCCCCCCCCCCAATTCCCTCTTTGACTCCGCCATCCAATGCTCGCTTACGTCCGTCCTCTCGCCGCTTCCCTCTCCTTCCCCAGCATCCTTTTTACGTCGCCTTTTATCTCTTCCCGGTCGTACCAAACTCTACCTCACCGATTTTTCCTTTCACCGACATGCCAAACCTAGAGATCATGGAGTCGTCATGTAAATTAAGGATTCTTGGAATGTGGAACGCAGGCTCTCAACTTTCAACAAGACTGTTAACTTAGACATTCTTTGAGAAATGCGCTTTCATCCTCAGGATTGACCGTTATCTGATAGAATTCAACCCCCCAAAGTCGTTTTCGTCAAGAGATCAGGAATTCAATGTAACCCAGGTGATGTGCTTGGAGAAACTGCAGAAGTTCTATTAACTCGTATTTCATTCTATAGACCTGTGCAAGGCTATTATAATCTCTTTTTTTATTCATTTGTGTTCTTTCTTTAATTCGTTTTCAGTAATGATCGGCCAGTTACCGCTTAAGTGTGTCAATAATCGTAAAAGCCGTTGCTGAATGACCCCAAGACTACGAAGTATCCACAAAGATGCAGTACTGCTGCTATTAATTATTCGGAATGTAAATAATTGTTAACCGCTTATTTAAGTATAAATTGATTTTGTATTAAGCAAACCCTAAGTGGCTTAAATTCTGTAAAAACTTGCACCACCATATTTTATTTGGCCTCATCGGACGCCAGTACTACCTGCCCTTAAAATATACAGGCATTTGCCTTTCATTGTTCTGCCATTGCGTCGTCCTAATACAATGCATACTTCTTTACCCCATTTTATTGATAGAGATTGATTTATTTTTGTTTTCAGTAAACTTAGGGAAAGGCATGTTAATTTTGATCCCTCATCAAGATTCAATGTGATACTTTCATTTTAATCAATGAAAAAGCGTGGAATGCATTTGAGTTTTTGTCGTGAGGCGCCACTTTTTCGCGTCCATTTTTTGCCCTTACTTTGAGCGAATTTTCCATTTTGACTCACTAAGTCAAAAAAATGTATTTTTCAAAGCTCTCTTTCTACGAGACTTCCCCCAAATCTTAAAAGCAAAGAGCTATTAAATATTAATGTGGTCTTTTTTATGTAATCTCTAATCCTTCACCATTCCTTTCCCTTTCGATTGGAATGTAGATGCGGTCGACCGTTGTGATAATAAGGCTGGGGAGAAAAAAAGATTACGTTCGTTCGTTCGTGATTAGTAGTGCCCTCCATTTGATAAAGCTTCTGGGATAAAGCGTGTACTCTAAAGGAATTTGCCGGAAATACGGAGTCATCGAGCCCCAGTCATGACGTCTGTATTTTGGCACCAGCATCTTTTCGGCTTTACAAAAAAGCTCATCCCAAACGTACTTCCTGGTTCCACTTCATTTTCTTCGCTGCTTTTATACCCTTATCTTTTCTTAATTTTCTTCAAACCTAGCCAAATCGCACAGGATTAGATAAAAACCTGAAGTATCTTATTTCTAATATGGATGTCGTCCTGTGTATCTTACCTCGTATTTCATTCAGTAGAAACTTGAGACCTAAAGTGAGGTAGACATTATCTCGTGCGAGTTAGGTTTTGCAAAGTATGGAAGGAGTGTTAGAATCGTATTAATGTTCGAATTGTAAATAATTATAATCAATGGCTAATGTAATGAATCCGTATGCAAACGTGTATGAAGAACAAAATTAGGACTTACTTGCCATAATGTGTCCAGCCCCTGCAGAATGATGATGTAAAGTTTAAATTTTATTAGCTTTCTCGTGTCCCCCTTCATTTAAACCGTCTCACATTCTCTTTATTTTTTATTTCAACCTTACTCTTCTGTCATCGTATCTTCTGTATTCTCATGATTCCTCAAATTCGTTCAATTTTCTCATCCCTGCACGTCTTCTTGACCTCCGTTATTCATTCGCGTATCTTTTCTGTTCATTTCCATTGGTTTCAATTTCCTTACTTGTCAGACCCTTTATTCCTTCACCTCGATCTGTCCCATTATCTTTCGATCGGTCAAGAGTAGACACCCTGCTCGCATGCAAACCCATCTCCTTCTTCACTTGTTTCAACTCCTTGTTCATCCTCCTTTTTTGCTTCATCCCTTTCCGCCCCTTTCCATATCTTCCTATATCGTCTTTCCAGTCGAGTAAACACAAAAAAATTCCCGCGAGCCTCGGGTCGCGTTTTGCCGAATCTGTGCTGTGTCACGATTTCCTTAATCCACCTCGGAAGAGTCGCGTCGCTTGATCGTTAGGATGATGCGAACAGAGAGAGACTCAAGAAACTCCACTGCAAAATAGTACCCTCCTATTTTGATGAATGTCAGCAAGATTTGCATAAATAAAGTTGTGCCATCTCTTAGGCAAATCATAGGAGCGAAAAAATGAATGAAATAGAAATAAAAAATTGCTGGAAATCTCCAGTTTGCCCAAAAATTTCAATACAAAAATAATGCCTGGAAATCTTTTTCTTGCAATTTAGATATGATGTTCCGTAGAGTAATAATATACTGAAATGTAATTAAACTAATATTTCTGGAAAATTATTAAACTTTTTGCTGTTAGATTTTAATTTCTACTTCCATAACAATTGTAAGAAGAGTACAGGATTGATTGAACCATCAGAACATCTCAGGTAGGCATCTGCGTAGCATTACTGTTCTAATTCCCAAATTTTCTATTATCTTTTTAAGATCGAACTCTCGACTCCAGTTATCGAGTACAGGAATCCTTTGCCACAACTTTGTCGTAAAACTGAGGGAATCTACGAGTACTTTAAAACTTTTGCCTCAATAAACGATGCGTATCATGTGTTAGTGCAATGTGATGTCAATTGCGAGTTGTCTATCAATCTTCTAGTACTAATGAAACCTGCGGGAATCTACCCGTGTATCAAATCATACTTTGGTCACCAGTCACAATGGCTTCACCCTTGTCATCTCGACGAGCGACACCCTCTCTGTGTAAGCCGGAAGTCGTGGGTAATTTCGGGCAAGGATGCTGCATTTTCTCGTTATGGACTTCGCTGAGTTTGCGGTGAGACATGAACTCGTCCATTGGCACTTTTTGGAGCTCGTCGAATAGGTATTACTTGTTGTTTCTGTTGAAATTTGAACGTTGATTTCGGCTAGTTTATGTAAATTCCTCCAGACGTTGCTTGTAATAAATATTAGAATAATATTGTGTATTTTGATTCAAAGAGATAGAATTTCAACCTACTCATCCCATTTAATGGCAAGCACGTGCTCACAGTTTTCCTCATGTCTAACCCATTATTATATATCTATCGATACATTAAATTGCTTTCCTATACTAGACTTTAAAATGGTGCCACGAGTCGAAACGGGCTCGATAAAACAATAAAAAATAGAGAATTGGTTGCCCATTGGAACAGATTCACCACATACATCAGATCGAATACCATAAGATATTAGCGCATATGGTTTCCGATATTTTTAATAATTGAATTGATTTCGCGAATGAAACTTTACATTTGCTCTGAGCTTCACCTCCGTCAATAATTCTGGGTGAGATGAAATAGTACGCACACTAGTCTACTGCCATGATTCTAATTTCCCAGTGCGTGTACTGCGCTATGGTTTAATGGCAAGATGTTCTAATGGTGAGTATTGCTTGTGCAATCCAGCACGTTCGATAAAGCGCTCGAGAGATGAAAAGGGGATTTCATTCCGTGAGCGCTTCCTCTAATTGTGCGCGTAAACGCAAGGGCAGGTGTAGCAGGAAAGGACGAGTGGTTCACGAGCGTTTCCTTTTTTTTCCTTTTATGAAAACGCAGTCAAGCTTTCGAGATTCCTCGTAGGCGTGGATGTGGGTGACCGGGGACAAAGCGAGAGTTGGAAGGATCGAGAATGGGGACGAGGAGGGAAAGGAGAATTTTTCGAGGAGGGAGTAGGTGGGGAATTGGGCGGAAGAAGGGACACGGTTATCGGATGAAGAAAGGAAGTGAGAGAGAGGAAAGGAGAGAGAGAGGGTGTCTCGGAGGCGCTGGAGTGAGACGACGACGCTGTGCTTGTTAAGGGGATCTGGAAACTCCTCTGAGACCCTTGTAACGTACAGTCCATTCGAGGGAATAATATCGGCGGAGATGCTCCCATCTGGTAGGGAAAGGGGGTTTTTCAGTGCCGTTCGCCCCGGCTCGCATCCCTCTCTCTCTCTCTCCCACACGAACGGGTCTCTCCCCCTTCTCTGCCACTCCCAGCCACCGCCCAATACCCGCCTCCCTCCCCGCCCGGGTAACTCCTTCACGCGGCCCATTCCGATCGCCTCCCACCGCTCACTGCTCTTTCTCGCAACGTGAATAAGTTCCGCGGGTCCACTGTTCGTGATGTTTTGGTAGTTGGAGGAGACCTGGAATCGTTAAGTTTCTGTCCTTTTTTGTATCGGAAGTGATGAGATTTTTTCTAGAGAATCGAATGGTTTTGGGAAGCGGAAGAGAATACTTCCGAGCCAGGGCGGGTGATATTATTTCTTTTGCGCCGCGTCTCCCATTTTCGCGAGAAGTTTTGTATGCCGGGTGTTATTATTTCCCGTAATTTTTTTTCAGTTCCGGTGGGCAATATAGTTATGTGGCCAATTGTGGTTTAGTGTCCCTAAGTTCGTGTCACATTGCTGGCTTGGTTTAAAAGGATTTGGGATTAGAAATAGAAGGCGCTCTTGTGTGGTATGTTTTGTGGGTAGATATATCCTTTTGATTTGATCATGCACAAAGCTCGGGGTAGTTTTTAAGCATGTATTATCTCTCGTGCTCCGGTCCCAACGATTTGTCCCCAGGAGTTATTTGCCTGCATTATTGATCGCCCTTTAATTTCAAACAAATGTTAACGTGAATGTTTATTGCGTTTGATCAAAGTACTTGTCACTGCAGGATTTTCGCTTTTAAAGCGGGATATGATTAAATGAGTACCGGTCACACGTCATTTAATGTATTAAGCATGTGTATACACAAATGAGTTTCGTTAGTTATTCATATAATCTTACTTGATTTCATTGATGCAAAAGTATGAACTTCATTAATTCCACTGAGAATATCTGATTAAAATTTTCATTGAATTGAATCTATAGAAAACGACCAGCCATTTAGCAAAAGTATGATTAAATATTTGCATATCTGGGATAGTTGACGTTATGGGTAAAAATAGTGGCCTCAATTCACTTTGAAATATGGTGTTTCATTAATGCCCTTGTAATTATGTTCAACTGGAAAACATTTCTCTGGATAAAAACATTGAGCAAATACGTATATTTTATCCATATATTCTATTAATTTATATTTATCACTGCTATTGCCTCTAAAATTGATACTATCAACAGCATTTGTTCGCCATGCAACTGGAATTCCCAGCGTTCCTTCATTATCTCTGTACCATGATAAAGAGCATGATACTAATATATTTATCGCTGCACGAAATAATCATAATCTGGCGCTTAATGTATATTTTAGTGTCTAGTATCAACTTTTAGAATCTTTATCCGTCCAGATTTTAATTGCTAGTTATTAGCTGAATATACAGGAAGAATATGCGAAACCGTTTCATAATTGATTTTTAGAAAAGAATATTTGCAGCTGAGATTTAAATATTTTGCAGCTGAGAGTTAAATATTTTGCAGCGTAGTTAGAAATTCCTTTCAGCGTTTACATATTATTTTGGTATTTTTTAAATTGCATATTTAAGGCCCGAGGTTCGAATTCTGCTGCGGCCAGAGGTGTTTTATAATTCTCGTGGCTCGATGGCTAACCAAATATACGCTTATCAGTATTCCCAGTAGGCATACAGGTCGGTAGCGTGTGGTAAACGAAAAAATATCTCGCCATAAATAAACATCATCTTCATTGGCGCATGACGAGAAGGACTAAACTAAAGTATCTCTAATCAACATTGAATGATACATCATCGTTTGACTAGATTATATTTTTTTACCCTGGAAAATCAAACTATTTTCCAGAACTCAGATAATCATATTCTGCAGTATTTTTTGCGCTGTAGGGATTGAACTTTATAATGTATGCATTATTAATCATTAAATATGCGTTTCTCAATATTTTACATGTTGCTGTTTAAATGCTGCTGATTTTTTTTAAATTCAGCAGCATTTAAGTATTCTCCCTCGAGTATTATTACAGTATAAATAATGCTGGCTGAATTTTCAATTACCTCGCTAGGATGATATGATTTTATTAATTTATTTTTCTTCCTCAGATCTTAAGGATAAGGTTTAAGCATTCAACTGACTGAAATCCTTTTTCTGACCAACCAGAGTACTCCAAATCAAAGAGAACTGAATACGTTAAAGAAACCTTACGATCTTTTTCGATTCTCTTCCATGGAATGTACCCCCTATGTAAGATAAAAGTCTCAACTTTTTTTTCACATGAAAAATATCAGGTCTCGGCTTTTATTCTCGCCCAGTGGTCTCAAACTTTCTCAGATCTACCGTCCGTTCACGCTCTCTCACCCCCTTCCGTTCCATTTTCGCGAGATTTGAGGAAAAAAGTTGTCGCTGGCGAGTTGTCCGTTTTAATCGCCCTCCTGTTCGAAACGAATTCCTCCCTCCATCCACCTTATTCTTATTTTTTTTAGTCTCCATCCGTCCATCCATCCTCCTCCTTATCCAACTCCGGGTGGTAGCGCACGCTTCCTTCTTCGAGTGTTTTTTTTTAATTCCCCAGTCGCGCCTCGGGGCCATTGTACCTCTCGATTTATTGTCTCTGCCTCGTTGATCCCTATAGGAATAAGTCGTCCCTTCGCCGCCATTATGAGACTCACATCTCCGTATGCGGACTCCTTCTTCCATTCCTGTCCCAATTCCTCTCCGTTTCTCCGCCGCTGTCTCCCTTTATCAAACGATATCGACGATGCGAGACATTCAACCAGGGATTATTGGAGATCGTTATTTTCCGTCTCCCCTTTCCCCCCCGACCTTCCGCTCAAGCCCTTTCCGTCGCGGCTCGGTATGCAATTGCCGTTCTCTGCGGCGCTTGTTTCATTTATTTCCACGGTCGCTAGGGACGACCAGGGCTCTAATACCGTTCAGAAATAATTGGGGATCGCTTACTGCTTGAGGTACATTTTTCTTGGATTTTTTTCTTTTCCTTACTCCAACCCAATGAACGACTGATTAGGATGTTAACCCAATTGTGCGGGACCTATTACCTAAGTGCACCCGTTGAAAATTTTCCGTGAATCAAATCCTTATTCTCTGTCTCAAACGCATTTTCTGATAATGTTTTCGGTACTTTGAGGGAAATAAAATTTTGGGCAAAGAGGTTCTGGACAACCTTTGTCGGAAAATAAAACTTGTTCGAATACCGGAGGGATGATGAAATTGATGTCGCTGGGTATCAGTCACGGGGCCTTTCGTATGGGTCAACGAATGAAAAAGAAATGAAAGGCTGCGTTTTTCATTATCTGTAATCGTTTCATTTAATTGTCGTTATTGTTATGCTTGGGCTTTAGGAAGTGTCGCAGTTCTCAAATAGTGAGCTCAACTGTGGCGTGTCCTCGACGGCCAAGTTTTGATAACTGCATTTTAAAGCTTTTTGTGCACTCGGGGAAGTTGACGACCGAAATCGTGCACTTCCCTGAAATTGGTTAGGGGTTGATTTATGCCCGGGTCATTTTATTTTGGGGATAAACGCAGCTCTCTGTCCGCTCCAACTCGCGAAAGCAATTCGCGGCAATAAACAATTTCGGTCGTGGATAAACATTTTGGACTCCCTTTCCGGTATCTGGTCGAGGATTTTGTGCGAAGGTGGACGCCTGATATTTTTTTGTTTGTGCTTTTCGACTGTCTGTGAAAATTATAGAATTAAAAAAATCTATGCCGCCCCCTAGTCAGCTATCAGCATTTTAATCATTGTGCAAGTGAAGTTATGGTGTTAGTCTTTTTGCTTTTTATAGGTAGCTGCCTATAGGATTGTAATTTCGATCCGTGATAACTTGAAGGGTACATTTTTGTCTAACACAAATTATTCGGCCGCTGAGAACAATTTTGTCCATCCAATCTGAGAAAACTTGGGAGCAGTGCCTAGATTAGACTGCTGCATTCGTGAAATGCTCGTTGAATTGAAAGGGCAGATATAAATTCGAGTATTTGCCACTTGCGGTATATCTTACGTCCTAAATGAGTCTCCAATGTCTTAATCTTAAAATGTATTCAATGAGCTAAATATGCTACAGATAGCTGCGAATTTTATCCACGCCGTAGTACTTATATGCTGTGCTTCGACTGAGTACGCTAATGTTCATATTTCCACATGTCTTCACATCTTTCCTGGCCCCATATATCACTTTAATGGTTTCGTTTCTAAGGCAAAGGAAATAATACATAACGTCTATTATTCTAGCAAGTGTGACCTACTCCCTGTGAATGTGCGGCACTGGTATATCTCAGCCTAAATGCGGCAGAATATTTTTAAAGCTCAATTCACCTTCTTTTAGATCTCTTCTCGCATTAAACCATTATTATTTTTTTTACCTCCATTCATCTCTTCGTTGTCATGACGTGTCATTTATCACAGTGAAATTCTTTCCTGGAATCCCGTTGATATTGTCTTCGGGAAGCTATGGCTACATTTAGTGGGGTAGCGTGATTCATGGTTGAAATGTGTTGGCATGACGACTTGAGGTTGTTTTATTATTTATGATGGAGTCGAAATTGATTGACTGATCTCTAGCCAGAGTGTCGTACATTGAACAAATTAAATATATATATACTCAAAACTACTTGAATGCGTCCTTCCATCATTTTTAACATTTTCTGGCACGTGTTTGTTATTATTTATATCACTTGTCCGCGAAACTTGTAACTTTCACTTTTTTCTAATTTCATCACACAAGTATAAGGAGTACAACTCACGTGCAACGCGTTCAAGTCGTACTTTTTCTGTAGTACGCCTTAAAAATACCTTGCGAGAGCGTTCACATCGGATTAGGTTGGCACTCTTCACACCGTTTTGCTAAGCTGTTTGGTTTTATTTTCAGGACTTTTCCTTCAAGGAGTAACAGTTTTCCCAATTATATGCAAATTTCCGTAGCTGTGATTTAGACTGCCATGAATAACTTACGGTGTTTCAAATAAATTATTGGGATTCTTCACAAAGAGTTGGATTGGTTTGGTTTGAGTGGCTCCAGCCATTGGATCAATATACGCTTTTTCCATTGAAAGATTGTGATGCTAGCTAGCGAACCAAACAAACTGCAATAAAAACTTTTGAACATAACGTTTTTTTTTCAATTTCTAAACACACTTTTGTCATAAAATCATACGGTCAGGGGCCATTGGTGTCATATTTCCTCTTATCTCATTAGGAGTGCGAATGACTTGTTAAATAGTTACTGCTATCAGAAACCGAGTATCGACACTATTTCTGTGACAAAAATCTGTTCTCTGATTACTTACGAGTTATCGCTACGCGTCTTACTCTTACAGATGTATTCGTGTCCATTAAGTAGCAAATGTTAACTTGGAGAAAGGAGAAAACTGGTAGTAAAGTCATATCTGACCGACCGACAAAATGCTGTAATTTTTTATAAGTACTTATTTTACCTAATTATTTACCAATTTCTCATTTGAATCATTCATTCTAGAGCATTTCTTCGATTTGTGGTTATTATTACTGTAGAATAGATTAATTCATCTCGTTACTCTCTGGCAGAGCATTGAAGTATAGTGCGTATTTTTATTTTATTACCGTATCAATTTTTTACCTCTTTCCTTAATCTCCTACAGCAATTAATCTGTGTGTTAGTTTCTTTGGTGAGGGCAGGCTTCACCTTACGCTAGGCCCTACCACAGTTTACCGCATAGTCTAGTTTCTTTCAGTATATTATGTCTACGGTTTTTCAGGAAGAACTCGTTAGAGGAATGTCACAGTTTGCGTTGCCCAGAGGCATCGCTCGGTTTTTAACTCTGAATCCTCCGATAAACAGCCGATCGTGATTCTTTTGCTGTCCTGTTATACAATGCCTCTTTCTCTTCTTTATTTTATGCATTAACGCTCAAATCGTTTTTACAAAATAGTTGGATCTTAATTAGAGACTCAATGATTTTCTCTCTGAATTTGTTACATTGGAGTTTTGATGTGTTCAGTCTGTTTTGGGCTGCTGCTGTTTTGGTCCGAGATACGATCTGTTAGAGCTAGGATTAGCTCATTTTATGGTTATTTAATTGGCAATTGAAACCTGCCCTCTAAATTCCAGTTTACAATATTGAATACTACAAGAAATTTGGTGTTTAATCCATTGTTATAATATTAAAATTGCCTTTATTTCCGTGTCGTGCAATGCCTCATGAGATACCATTCTGAAAGATGAATCACATTTTATTTACGAATTTCATTTAATCGTTAAGCCTGTGAGAGGAATCAAATGAACTCGTTATTGCAATATCCTTGTTTCTGTAAAGCCGGTTGAATAGATGTGAAAGAAATCACCCGAGTCTAGATGGATAAACCTTATAATTGGACCTAGAGGTAACTTGAGCTGCAATCCGAGGATGTAATTATTTTTAATGCTCGTAATTTACGTTGAGGGACCGTTATTAAAAAATTAGCCATCACATGTATGTAACTGAATAAGAATATCGGTTTCTGTATTTCCCGGAACGGTCAAGTGGGACTTGACCTCTTTCCTGCGCTTCCTCCCTCCTCTTTCCCCCATCGAACGGCCACCATCTCACCCAGGGGACCCCTGCTGGGCGGAAGGCGTTTTTGATCCCACCGCCACCAAGCCCTCTTGTTCCTGTTGGTCTCCCGTGGCCGGGCGGGCCGCTGGGATGGAAGGCATCTTGGGACGAAATTCGACTCTGGCGGACGGCGACATTGTACTTTTGTCCCCCGGGGCGGATATCCGTCACTCTGGGGGACGGTCGCCCGCGCCGGAGTGGCCGGCTACATTCCCGCGGCGCGACATTGGGACGATCGTCGTTCGACGGGGAGTGTAGGTAAAAGGGGGAGGTAATTCGTCAGCACTATAGGATCACACAAAGCAGGCTCACTGCTCGCCAAGGAACAAGCTTCTCTCGCTCTCTCCCCTCCTCCCTAGGAGCACGTCCAATGTATGCATTCTTTGCTGATGGGGATGGTTGCTCTCGCTTTCGCGATCTCTTTTATCAGACTCTCCCCGTTCCCTTGTGATATGTGTTGCATCCTCCCTCTAGCTCTCTCTTACCTGACGCATCCTTTTTCATAATATATGTGATAGTATATAACGTGAAATAAAACTATGGTCGACCTAATAGCCTAGTAAATCAAGAATTCGGCTGTTGATTGTAGGTAATTCGGGGATGTTCAAATCCCACGCGATTCTTTTGGAGAGAAGTTCCTAATACTCAAGCATTGCAAACGTCCGAATTCCATATTATCTTAGGAAAACGCAGGTGGCAGGTGTGGGGGATTTCTGATGGGTTAAGGTAAGATTATTAATTCTATTTAAAAGCAATGGTGAAAACTGTCGGAGATAACCGCAGCTGGCCGTGACATCTCAAGGAAACTATTCAGGTTGATAAAAATGGAATAACCGGAGAAGAGCAGCAGAGTTACAAAATTAGAAGATACGTTTAATTCACAGAGCAGATATGTGCCTGAAAATCAAGACAACTCGACAAAGGGAAAAGTTGAAGTGGCAAATGTAACCGGAAAAAGTAATTTTAAATAATCTTAAATTAGCGACAGTACTCATAAGTGGCGTTATTCTATGAGAAATGTAGAGACAGCGTAGCGATGGAAGAAATTTCTGTAGAAATTGAACAATTTGAATCAACTTAGCAATCATAGTATTTTAAATAGATGAAAATACAAACGAAGTATTTGAAGCACTATCCATACTGTAGAGCAAATACGTTATGATGGAAAACGGGACAACGTTAATTCTTTTAAT
The DNA here is from genome assembly GCF_022747635.1 of Hetaerina americana. NCBI lineage: Eukaryota > Metazoa > Arthropoda > Insecta > Odonata > Calopterygidae > Hetaerina > Hetaerina americana. The sequence continues at coordinate 81,408,184 of NW_027286874.1, forward strand.
CCCGTTTTAATCACGAATAGAATAAGAACCTGAAAAAATAATGTAAATTATCGAGTGGCATTCGTAGGACTGGAAAGAACCGCCGTGTTCCGGTAAAATCTTTGCTGAAAGGAAGAAGATCCCGGATCCCGGAAGACCTTTGAAAATATTCACTATTTAGCACTAATATACTTGTATCAATAGTAATACTTGAATTATTTTTCTCAGGATCAATTTAATTGCAAAGTATTACATTGGGGAGGGATAGTTTGACTTTTAAAATGCCGAAGGAAGAAAGAAACTTCAGTTTCTTGTTTTAGTTTTCGATTACGGAAAATTCAAACTTACACACAAAGGTTTTTAATGCCTTTATTAATTGGGTGCAAGCGAGTCATAATTTTAACGGATAGAATGCATAATAATATCTCTAGTGTTCTGAAAGAAATTGAAGCATACAACGGGTTTACAATGTGTATTTTATTGAAATACGACGAAGATATGCTTATTAGATCTTAAGAAATCGAAAGGAAAATTAAAGGAAACATTTGTTTAGCCGTCGGTAGCCATACTTTTTTAACGGGAGATGCCTTCCTTATCTGAATGTGCTTGTGCTTCATTTGTGCACTTTAGTTGTAGAAAGAGCCTTGTAATTGTGTTAATGTAAGCGACGGTACACTTCCATAGGCAGAATTACCTCGTTCCGGCCAGCGGAAGTTAATCCAGAGTGCACCATCCAGAAGCTGCGCCTTGAATTTTTCTGTTTATTATCTTCGTACTCTCTAGCTGCGATGGAAAGAAGGGCTAATCTACGTGTGGTAGATATCGTGTGTCAAACATTGCTTAATGAGTATCATTCGTCGTGAAAATTCAATTTTATCGCAAGGATGACGTGGGAAAGGAAAGGTGTGGCCATTTTTTTCTATCGCTACATACCGTTTACATTTTCTCATACTTATTTTGCACTGAAGAGCAGGCTGTAACAGGGGGCAGCCCTAAAATAACTCGAGTTCACTGCCGTGAGTGGCCCAGCTTGTTTGCGCACGTGCTCTTCATCCCCCCTCCCCCACCCGGAACGTTTTTACCACCCAACCTCGTTCTTTAGTAAAAAAAAAAGGGAGTGGGTTCCCCGTTTACCCCAAAATTCACTCTCCCCTCTACCCACAAACCACCTCCAAGCCTCCATCCTGAAGAGGGAGAAGTGGAAAGGGTGGGAAAAGATCTCCTTGGGCACCACGTTAAGAGTGTGCGAGTGAGAAAGCTTTTTTTCCCCAATAGCTCGTCCTCCCCCGCGATCTCCAGCGAAAAAGGTAGGAGTGCACACCCACCCCCTTCCCAAACCTCCCCGGCCACCCTCCCCCCTCTCAATCCCTCACCCATTCACCATCAAGACCCCTTCAAGAGGTGTGCGCGGTCGCACTTATGCTCTCCCGAGTACGGACCTTTTCAGGAGTGGCGACGGTTTAACAGGGAGTGAGTGTTATTGTTTTCCGCCGAAGTGGTCGTTTTTTACGACCGTCCGGTGCGTGGAGAGAGAAAGTGGCGGAGAGATGTGAAGGGGAGATAAGGGGGTCAGAGGTGGGGAAGCAGTGAGAGAGGGAGACCTAAGGTCGAATTTCACTTCTCCGGAGTCCAATTGTTTTTCTCCTCCGTCCTCACTCCCCCTCCTCTTGTTTCCATTAAATACTCAGTGTATTTTTATTTAATTTTATCTTTCTTTCTTTGTCCTATTCGGACCGTGTCCTTGATCCTTCCCCCGAAGGATGCCGCCACGTGCGAGGTCTGTTTCTTCTTCCAGCTCCGGTTCCTCGAACAGAATTTAAATGTCTTCATATTTTACGGCACTATCAGTTTGCAGCGTATGAGTATGGCTAAGAAAATATATATATTTTTCGATAGAAGCATTAGAACGGGCTCATAATGCGTCCTTTATACGTAGTTTTTATTTTCTAGATGGGTTCGTTTCATTAATGTTTGAATAACATGTTCCCAGGCTGTTTGTCCTCTTTTCTTCAGCCTCACAGTTGATCTCTTTGTCACGAGTTTTCTCAATCCTCGCCTTAAGCGTGTAAACGTTGCGTCCCCATATCCTGGAAACCCTTCATTTCCGGTCTGTGACATTTATTTTACTCCCCCGTTGTTTAAATGTTTGCTGAATTGATAGAATTTGAAGCCTTGGGTGATCAATTCAAAGGCGTGGGAGCTGACTCTAAGCGTGTTGATTTTGTGAACCAAGCCTTGTTGATACCCTGAAACAATTTTTTCCAACACCATCGCACCACACAGCGCACAAGTTTAATTGTAATTTTCGCGTCTCGTCATTTTCATTAACGAAAAATTTAATACGGCGATTATTAGACATGCAATTTCGGGTCGGCGGTTGTGATAATATTACTTAAAAAATCAAAAATAAAATTACATTCTTATATTTGTCGCATAGATTACAAGATCCGAAGAAATTTAGTCCCGCTGAAATAATTTACATTATTAATTTCTATGGTTAAGCATCTGAGAGGAAACATATAGTAGTTGTCACGCTTACTTCTCCACGGGTGGAAATTCCTGCTACCTGCAACGGTGGGTCGCATTCCCTGCCTTTTACAGTCTCTTTGGGGGGTAGAGTGTTTTGTGGTGCATGTTCATGTGGTAGTGATGTTTCACATTCTTGCTTGTTGTGTCCTGGCTTGCGTGTTGTAGGATGGCTTTCGTGCTGCATCCTGGGGTGCAGTTTTTAGTTGTTTTGCGGTATATGTGTTTGCATGAGTGTTGGATGAAGGGATTTTTGCATGAGTGTGTGCGCTGCTGTGGGTGTAATTTTCCGTGTTGTTTTTTTTGCATGTGGTATTGTTCTTTTTTACGGTTGGTGACCTAACACCCCCCGCCACACGCCCTTGCGGCGGCTTACGGGGTATTATGTAGATGTAGATGTACTTTCCACGCCGTCGGGTAATTCTCATTTAACTCACCGAAGTTATATAATTCTTATCTTATATGAATAAGTTCGTTGTTCTAGCTGTGCCTATCCATTTCTAATGGAATAAAACGGTAATAGCCTTGAGTAGAAGATTAAAATATTGGAGCTGACCGTTAAATGTGAGGGATAATTACTCTTTACCGCCCCCATTCCGTGGTCCAACACTTTAAATTGAAAAATAACCATCGTATTTTTGGTCATGCACTTGGTTTACTAGTGCTTCAATACATCTCTCGTGACTTTGCTGAAGTGCCTGTCATTCACTCTTCTTGTCATTCATGATTGCACACTATCACGATTCCCCATCATAGCTTGACGTTTGAATCATTGTATTTCTGAAGGCGAGCAGTCAGCCAGAGTCTCACATGCTCCCATTATCTTTACTCTCATTGAATCCATAAAATGGTCGTATTTCATCCACCAAAAGTATGTGATTTGTAATCGTTCTTTCATGCTAGTGAGAAGGCGTTATTTATAACTTTCGTGGCCGTAAAATCATCCCCGGAGACCGTGCAGTATTAAATTGGATTTTTTTGTCTTGATTTTGGTGTGCGCATTGATTCCGTAACCGTAGTGCCCTAATGACCCGATTGCGTGCCATTCTGTCTCTTGTTATTGAAAGTTTGATTGCTCAGTAGATGCTCCTCACTAGGAGCATGCTGTGTTCTGTGCATGCTGCTCAGTAGATCTCCCCAAGCTTTAGGGAGAAGGATCATTGTGGAATTTTCAACCAAAATATGTTCATCAAAATTCATATTAAAAATTATGGTAAAAAATGTGTGAGGATTTTTTTTCCATTTACTCCGTCATTTCTCTTCCGGAACAGTTTTTTGCTCGTGCAGCAAATTGCCTTTTTTGACTTAAATTACTTCTGGATGTGGCAAGTCGGCGAAATTTATTTAATTTCAGCTCTTAGGCAAATGCTTCCCTTGGGGAAAAAATCATTTCTCAGCAAAGAGCCTTATTATTCATAGGATTTTATACGCGTTTGTTGATAATTTTATGTTGATGTTTCCTTCCATTATTCTTTTTTTTTATCTTCGTCGTGCAACACGAGACATGTAATCGGCACGCAACCTACGCGTGTCTGAAATATGCGTGGGCTAGAGTAGCGTCCGTCGCCCCTCGTGTTTTACTCCTCAACTTTTTTATAGCCCCACGCGCGTGATTATAGCCCGAACTAGTGAAGTAATACTTTTGCTATGATAGTAATACCTGGCCCTAACGATAAAAATTCCCTTTTAACCATTCTAAAAACGTTGAGATAACTTTTGGAGGCAGCTGCCTGTAGGCATTCAAAATCTGCAGATAGCAATTTTTATGACTTATAAAGTCAGTTATCATCTGAAAAATCATATTTTCTTCTTTGCAGAATATATTTGTTTTAATTTCTATTGAACTTCTTGTTTGTAAAATTAATGGATATTAAATTCATTATTATGACTGAAAAACCTGGTAATTGGTCTCACAAATGAACTGTACCTTTAATAATGGCATTGCCTTTTAGGTAATGTCCTTAAGTATAGTTCGCTGATAGAAAGAGCGTCTTCGTACTCCGTTACTAAGTATTTAAAAAAAATCTTTGTTGAACGTATTTCATAGCAAAAGCGAAATTTATATGGTGAATTAGTTTCAAGAAGTGTCTGTTATATGGGTATAAATCTTTGCCACTTGGTGTATTCGCAATCAGTATGTTGTTTCTCTATTCACCTAGTAATTTCTTTTCTTCTTGATTGTTAAACTTATGAAGTAACTCCATGTGTTTTCTGTTGGCTTCCATCCTTGACGAGTTAAATGAAGCTACGATAGTCTAGCACATACTATCGTGAAACTGTGGGAGGGAGCAATTAAAAATTGAAACAGAAAAACAAATCTTTCAGCTTTGTACACACACCCGTCGATCAGTCTTAATGGCATTTGTCGAGGTTTTCTTAGTAATATAATAATAGCAGAGAGCATCAGAAATATTTATCTTATTATTTTGATATTCACGCCCTCAGTTTTAACAAATGTTGTCTCCTGAGGATAAAGGTATGAAGTTTCTAGTACCAAAATTATCACTTCTTGGGTTACTTATTATGGAGACATTCCTCGATCTAGCCTGAACTCGCACGTTAGAATATCAACGTGTTCAAACTTTTAAGTTCAAATTATATAGAATACGAGATAGTTTAAATCCAATTCGTCTAGTCGTTTGACGGACTCCCATAGCTGTAGATCGCTTGGGTTCTCCCACGACCCTCTCAGACATCGTTTCAAAGCTTGCTTTCAGTCAAGGCTTGCATGCGATACCCTTAGCCTCTTTATCGCCTTGTTGCAATGAAGCAACAAGGCCTTCTCTCCGCTATAGTAGCCTGCTTCCTAAACTATCTTACCCGGTCTTATCTCTCCCTCCCTCGTCCGTTGCCCTTTTTATGCTCCTCGGATGTCCACCCCAGAGGAGGAAGAGTTCAGCGCAGGGCAGCGGAATGGGGAGCGGGGGTGAACCGGGGTGAATTATGATGGAGGTCCACTCTGCCTCACCCACACTCCCACTCCAGGTCCAAGGGGTCCACCTTCCCTCTCCTCTCCCTTCGACGTGTTCCTCCTCGCTTCAAATCCTTCTCCCTGTCTTCTATTTTTCCCTCCATTCACGCCCAGTCTTGCTCCTTTTTTCTGGTCGCTGGAATTTCTTTCCTCCTTTTTTTCCTCTTTTCGGCTCGTGGAGAGAGGAAAAAAAGAGCCGGGGACGGCGAGGAGGGTTTGGTGGAGGCGAAATGCGAAGAAAGTTCCGCTCCAAGGTGTCGACGGGGGCAAACAGTTGACTGGCGACCCGTGATTGCGACGTTGGGTCCGCGTTGATTTTTCACGTTGGGATGGAATTTTTCTCACCCTCCACCCCACCTTCCCTTCCCCTTCAGCCTCGACCTCCTCCACACCTCCCTGGCCGAAGGAGGCCTTTTTTCTTCCTCCCGGCTCCTTCTTTTATCCCGGCTTAAAGTTGAGAGTTCCTTCCTGCTTCCCACCTACTCGAGACGGTCGTTGACGGTCTCGGGCTTAGTACCATATTTACCCGAGTGCAAGACGAGGGATTTTATTTTTCCTCCCACGAGCAAAAGGCTTTGAAGCTATATTAGGAGAAGAGAAAATTTCTCTGGCGACCTATGTTGGTATGTGCGTGCCTACATGTACGTGACCAGGGAATACCATCTTCTTGCGGCCAAAAGTAGTTAAAACAATGCTGAGGCAGACCGTAAGCGAAGGGACAAGATTCTGTGGGAGATCTTGATTATTTTTATAGCATAAATGTATGAGTTGTACCAACACGGACTCTCGGTATTTTATGTAAATACTCTCCTTGAATGTTTGTATTAATTTTTTATCTTACTTGTATATGGTTTTTATGAAAAGTATCGGGAAAGTTATGGAAAACAATTGATTAATTTCAGATATTGCTACAATTCCTAGAAATTCTTAAAGAGTTGAGCATCGACGCACTCCTGCCAGCGGCCTTTTCACGACTCGAAGGCTTACTGGTCGGCGGATTCCGGAAGGTCCTTATTGGGACGCGTGTCAGCTTCTTTGATTGTACTTAAGGTCCCATGGAGGTGTCCTTCGAGAGAGAATTGCACTTATGGGAATAGGAAATAATCTGCTGGCGCCAAATCGGGACTATAAGGTGGTTGGGGAATCGTCGCGATGCCGTTGCTGAGGGGCATCGCAAGCAGACATTCGACTCTGCTTTTGGTCGTCAGTCCAAACCTTCGGGACGAATATAGCGCAGATCTTCCACGTCACCAAATTTTCAGTGAACATGACTTGCACTGTCATTGTATCAATGCCAATACGCTCTGCGATCATGCGCACCCTTAACCGACGGTCTGAATTCAGCACTTCACGCACACCTCAGGAAAAAATTGTTATCGATACTTTTTATACTAACCTTGTATTATGGATAATGAGCATAAAAATTCTTGATCCGAGTGTAGAATTGGATTTGATTTTTAATTTCCATTGCTTTCTAGAGTAGAGTTAACCCCTATTATGGCTGTTAATTTTGAGATGCTAATTGACATTGTGCGCGCGTATAATGAAAATACACTAATTTTGAAAGCAAATTAATTTCTACATCTCCCTATTTTTGCAATGGCATGTTACGTATAAGTGAGCTATGTCTCTTTTGCGGTTCTCTTTGGCCAGCGATCCTTAGAGTAACGCTACCACGATCCTCCTAAAAGTATATGTTGTTAAACATTTTGAAATTTTAGTTAAGAAAAGTGTAAATTCTTATGGAAAGTGTACATGTAAATTATTCTTTCTGCCATCTATTTTGCTTACATTCAGTCGTATTTATTTCGTTATTCCTTCGAAGTGTTCTTTCGAGTTATATCACGCATTGGAAAATTACTCCTCAAGAGAGCAGGCTTCGAAAGTAATTGCGAATGAAAATAGGCATATTTTAGATATCTCGGTGAAGAATTGCCATTGAAATGCTGTTTCCTTGTAACCTTCTTTGAAGTGTCGGAGTAGGTTATTTCTCGAAGAATTTCAAGGAATGTCATTTTGAAATTAGCGGCTCTCCGAGAGCTTGGAAGGCCTTAAAAACAAGAATGGTAGTTAACAACAAAAGGTGCGTTTGCATTTTTGTAGTTTTTCTCCATGCATAGTCCACTACCTGTGAGAAATCACTACACGACCGTGTTAACGTCCAATAAATGGCAGTACTAAATTTTGTTTTGAACAAACTTTGAAATAAACTTGGCCCACGAGGATGTTTATTATGGTTGCAATAGGGTAACGCCTCCGATTTTGTGTCAATTATAAGGTTTTCGATTACTGCTTTTAGCAAATAATTCTCCATGGAATGCAGTAAATATCTGCTCTGGAGATAGAAAGCCTGAGTACCATGCATTCAAGCATACGGCGAGATAATGATTTTAACGAGTGGAAATTCGTGAGTGAGATGTCATGAAATGAGACCATAGACCTACTCACAGTGGAAATTCCTTGAAAGAGGAATCCCCTCCCTCTTAACTGTGGCGGGATATAAAAATCGTTGGGAGTCAACCGTCTGGGTTTTAAAAACCATTACTTCATGGTACGGAACCCACAAAAATACCTAAGACTTTTCCTTTTGACCCTCCTCGGGTCTTTTTGACTTTCCCAAAGTCTGTGTTCAGAATGGAAAAAAATGGATAGCTTAGGATTTGCCGAAAATTCGCCCTTGGAAAAAATTATGGCAATGAGTAATCTTCCTCGTGGCAGGGGACCGCAGTCTTTTGTACAATATAGCGGAAAAAGCCGCATACCTAATCCCCGTGGAAACAAAAAAAAGATTATCTAATGTACCCGAGTGCCTCTCGCATTCTCATATGTTGTAACTTCTCTTTTCTCTTCCCAAGAGCGTGCCACACTCTCCCGCCCCCGGTTTTATTCCCTCTGTCCTCACGTCTTTATGTCTTCTGCACCCTGCACCCACTCCAAGAGCCGCGGGAATGAATACACGAATCCACGCGTGCATTCGTTACTACTCCCGGCCATTTAATCCATGAGTGAATTTCGTCAGCATTATTATAGAAAAAAACAAGACGAAGAGTGATGGTACTAAGTATTATATCTCCCTCCGTTCCCCAGCCATCAGTGGGATTCCCACGAAGTATTTTAAACGGCGACGAGACCTTTTTGTTCATTTCGTGAGAGTTTGCCGAAGTAAAAATTATCAAAGGACGACTTATTCTACGCAGCAAAGAGGATTGGATTGCAGTTTAACGATGAGATAAAAATGGATGATAAATTCCCATGCCTGAGGTGTAAGTTATCCATTGTGCATGGGTATGTTTGGGATGCAATGTATTCCATGACCAAACCAAGAACTGAAATAACTTCTAAATTCGAAAGAGGTCGCAATTGTCCGGTATATTAAACGAACCAGGGTAGTCCAGAGACTGATGATGAACGAACTCAAGCTTAAACGGAGCGGGAAGGACGTAATCGAAAATTGAAAAATTTGTTGCTGAAGTCTTTAATCTCTGTAGAAATAAGCTAGGCATTATACAAAAAACGTGTTATATATCAAGCTTAGTTTAATCGTGAAAAAATTATAATGCGTTCTTGGATATAGGCATCGTAGAAGCTTAAGGAGTGGTTTTGTACACTACACCGTTTTTACTCTTTCAGGTACGATATAATTTACGGTATTACACTAATGGCAAATGAATGCAATTAATGTGGTATGCAAATAATGGAGTGAGTTACACTCGTAATATGACGTCACTAAATGTCATTCAACAGGAATGACAAGAATTAAAGGGTTATTTTGCTGAGTGTTCAGAAATTTTAGAGCTGGAATCACCCCGTTATCCTCTCCCCTCTTGAAACATCTCATGATGTCGTCTAATTTGTAAATATAGGGATGGCAAAAACGCCGACATGGGAAGAGTTTACTGTGCCTAATTTATTTAATGAGTGCTGTACCAACCAGGAGGTCAATTCTCTCGCCCTGGGCGAGATCTGAGCTTTTCTTATTGGGCAACAATAAATACGTAACTTGCGCTCTCGGTGACAGTTTACTCTTTGGAGACTCCTGGAACATTTGCAAATTGGAATACATGAATTTCTGATTTTTATTTCATGGGGCCCATGTTTCCTTCAATAATCTCATTAAATAATCCATTTAGTATTCACATATCATTAATTAATTATATTTTCATCGAGATGATATAATTTGTTGAATTATTATGAGTACTGAATTGGTTAAATCATTGCAAGGGGTACTTCTTTTCGTGGTGAGTGATTGAAATTCGAAGATTAGATAGTTTGAGATAATTTTACATGTGAAAGGAGGAGAATTTCATTTAATTCAACTTAAAAAATAAGTTATTTAAAGTGAACATGCAGGCAGTTGAAGGGGCGGTCTCCAGTTTTTTAGCTTACATTTTATCAGTATCGGAACGGTGGATAGAGAGAGGTATCGCATGCCCTTATATTGCCAAAATATTGGTATTTTGTTTACATCATATACCGAAATGAATATTTTCAACTGTGACAGTCATCAGAATCCTGTAATCAGTAGTAAAACAAGATACATGAAGTGATGCAGATTGTAATGAGATGAATGTTCCACCGCATGAGACTTTTCCGTCGGCATATCGAGGATATAATACTGATGAACGACAGTAATGAATCCTAACTTCGGAAAACCACCATGTAAGTTAAAATATATTTACCTTTAAATCTTTGTTTCTGAAAAATAGTATGCTAAGCGTAATATTATGACAGCATAACAAGTTCAGTTCATAAAAGTGGCGTCCCATCGAAACTTTTTAATGGTTTCGTCGCGAGAGTTGACTGTGTACCCTTATTTACAGGCAGTTGACTTAAGTTGAAATAAGTATATTTGGTACTTCTTAATTTCACTTGGACACTTCGTCTATAACCAATGGTTACAGGCTAATGTGTATGGTAATTAGCTGCAAGTGGAATGTTCGATATTTAATGGCAAGCTAATAAAGGTTTACTTACCTGTTTTTACCTTTGTTGCGCGGAGTTTCATGTCCCATCAAAATTGTACTGTAGAATCCAAAAGTCTACAGGCAGTTACTGGCGCGCAGATAATAAGGGAAAGGTGAAATATCCTCCCTCCCAGTGTGACATTAAACAATCGCGGCCTAAATAATCAGCCAGTCATTGTATTTGCCGACTCGACGCACATTTTCACCTTTCCCAGACTCTCGGTACACCGGAGACTGTCTACACTCATTCGGAAATGATAGCATGTCGTTTACTTTTCAGAGAACTCCTATAAAGAATGACAGCAAATACGTGCATTTCCGCTTTTTTAATGAATTACCCTTCAGATAAAAAAAATTTTTAATAAATTTGGCAACAAAAAATTCACCCATGAGAATCGTGAAATGCAAATCTGCTGTTACATGTCCACAAAGACTTCTCAAGTGATGTGACAAATTCGGTTCAGGGAGACTTTGGTGTTCAACATGTCCGTTATGATCGCCGCATTTCGATTGAAAATCCTTGCATTTTCCGGCAGGTCATTTCAAACCGGTGCATTCCATTAGAAGACGGTCTGTGCGGCGAAGTTAGTGAGGACTGCGTGAGTAACTCATTTACCCCCCTCTCCTCCCACTTTTCCCTCCTGGCCATTTGTCTCCCTTTAACATCCGCGGCGGCGACGTCGTCCTCGCTCCCGGCGGCACTCCTCCCGCTGCGAAGCCCACCATTGTTCGCGCGGGAAGTTCGACGCCTCCACCTCCGTTAATCAAGAGCCGTTTCTGGAATACGAAACAAAAAAAGAGAGGTGATGAAACACTGACTCCTTCGAATAAAAAACGACGCTCCCTTCACGCGGGCGTCATCTCTCCGTCGGCGGTGCTCGCACGGGGCAGACGAATGGGACGTTTATTGATTTTCGACGTGCGTTCTGTGAGCACGGCCCGGGATGCAATCACGGCATGGAGCGACGAATGGCTTCGCCCCCTTTTTTTTCCTTTCGAAACACCGTATCGTTCCCCTGCCACCGATGTGGATCTCTCATGCTCGATATATGAGGTGGTCGACGCGGGGTGCGTGATCATGTGAGCGACGCGCTGATTCTGGGGAGCGGGTGACGTGCCTGCTTAATTGTGTGTGTGTGTGGCGTCGATCATGCCCCATTCGATGGCGCGGTGCGCATTTGGGTCGTCGGCGCGCGAGTCTTTCGCGATGCCCGATGCATACAAATTCGGGTGTGAGCGTTGTTGGCCCGAATTTCATAGCTTTTGCCCCAAAGTTTGCCTTAGAATGAGTATTCCATTGACTACGCATCGGCCTGGGTCTTAAAAGAAATGTTTGTGGCTTCGCATCAATTTTCCTATGATTGAAATTGTATACTTAGGAATAAGTGCCCTCTCAAGTTCACACTGCCTCTTCCGATGTGAAGAGACGAAAACTCACGACGATGGCATCTGCAGCGGATACGTTGCCAATAGTTAAGAGAAGTATTTGTAGATAATTTTTTCTATGCGTTGTGGGTAGCCCTCAATGATTGCGTGACATTTAAGTGTTTGAGTTAAGGACAAATTTGGAAGGCGGCAATTACCTTTTCCCCAATGTTTTCTCTTCAAAAACACCTTTTGCTACTGGTAATGCTTCTTATGTTTCTTGGCATAGTTCTAGGGGTATACTTAGCCTTAGCTTTATTCCTTTCTTATTGAATTAAGAGTCATTTCAATTAATTAAAGACCGTATTACCAATAAAAAGCGAGACATTTTGATCGGTCGTTTCGATCGACAGATTAAATAGCCCATACAAAAAAAAAAGAATATCATCTTCATATCTTAGTTCTTATGTGATGTTTCAGTTACGGGGATCGCGGAGTTGTCTCAGATTCTTCATTTTCTGCAAGAATTATAAGCATAAACGCGCGTGAGTTTACAGGATTATGCATTTGTTGGGGGCGTTTCTTGGTTATCGGCTAATAAATGATCTTAAATTCTCATCCTTCACGGTAAACATTGGATTTATCAGGCATTGTGGGGTCCAGAAGTTAAGTTGTCCATTTAGCAGAAAATTCAAGGATTATTCAGGATTTTTCTGTTTTCTATGAAAAACCGGGAACTTATGCATCATTTTTAAAAAATCTCTCTGATTATATCGAAATGTTCTGACAATCTTTTCCTCGTTCCCGTTATGGTTTACCATAAGAGCATTTTACGATTAATTTCCATTGCGTTGGATTGCTGTGTCCTCTATTTTGAATGGAAATGGACAGGTGAATCCATACACTGAGAACTAGCCACCTGAAAATGCTTAATGTATTCTTCAGTGTACTTATTATATGAAACGCCAATGGGAAATGTTATGACAGGTAAAGGGGCATCATTAAAACTATTTATCGCTAGGTTTTTTCTCTTTGTTATATCAATGTGGTTCCTCTGCTTGCTTCTGTTTGGTAGTCCCCTAACAAATGCTTAATTTAAAGTCACGAATTATGATTTTTTATTTCATATTTTCTAGTTCATCCAAAAGACCCTCCTAGGGACAGTGGTCATCTTTTAAGAACATCTACGCGGTTTGTGCTTATGATCTTATTTTTAATTGAACATATTCGTGGAAATAAGCATTAGTCTAGTTGTAATCCTACCCTCCTCTCCTTCAATATACTCTCGTTATGAGAATCGTGAAAATGGCCCGGGCAATGGTTTTACGGTTCTCAGTTCTACATAGGGCACCATTAAACGTACATATCTTACCCGCCGTCGACCCAATGATTATGGCCACAGAGAACGTTTTTGTAAGGGTCCTTTGGCCCCTGGAAAAACCAACTGGTTCCACCTTGGTTTTTCGTTAATTTCGGTCTTATTTTGAACTTCCGCACCCACTAACTCGTATTTCTCAGGCCCATGACAATATCATCCCTTAACGATTAATTTATATGGTTATTAAAATGCAAAGGTGAATAAAACAGTTGTTCGCGTTTATATTTGCACACTAGAAGACGCAATTTCAATTATTGAAAACGCTGTACACTTAAGCGGCAGCTGTACAAAACATCTGCCTGGCGCGGTGTACTCGTGAAGAGTTCCCTCGTATTTTATGGCGAACTGCATATTTCTTTTACTCACAGTCCTGATAAAAAAAATTGGGTGTCCCAAGGCTTTGAACGCATCTAGTGTAGATGTATGTACACTCCTGCGACCCACTCATTTCATTCTCATGAATTGTTGTCGGGGAAAAAGTTATCCGACCGCGGAATGTGACATCGTTCTCGAGTCATTCGATACAACCCTTAGAAATAAAGGGGAGAGTAATGTGCAGTCATCGGTCGCCCTCCCCTCCCCCTACTCACCGCGTCGAACCCGCCCTCCTCCACCGCCGTCCTCGGAAGTTTCGGAATTCCCACTGCGTCAAGCGTTTGAATTCAACGGCCTTTCTCGTGAATGACACCATAATCGTCCGCCTCCCCTGCGCCCGGTCGCCGTAACTAATACGTTGCGGAGCCATCGAAACGCCCGTCGACTCTTCTCGCCGATTACGGACGGCATCGACACGGTTTGCTTTCGCACTAATACCGGCGTCTTTTTGTGTGTTTATGTGTGTGTCTGTGTGAGTGTGTGCGCGCATGTATGCATATGCGTGAATCTATATATGAGTGCGTCTGCATTTGCGTGTGCACTCGTGGTGGCAAGTACGCGAACGATGCTGGGAGAGTGTAAGGGAGTGAGGGAGTGCACGGGCCGCGAAATTGCGGCCTCGGATAGGACGAATGCGGTGGGCGGACGGGCCGTCGCTAAACCTCGGCCACCTGTTTGTTTCGCGGTAGGAGAGGAGGCAAGGTGTACGCGCGGGCGATTTGGGAAGGTGGTGGGACAAGAAGGGCCCCGGGGGGTGGAGAGGGGACGGCTCGGGTGAGGTCGGTGGCCCCTTTGATCGCACCCGTCCCGCCGCGCCTTTCTCTCTCCTCCTTCCGTCCCGATCTCTCTCACAGCCTTGCAACCCTTGGCGGTTCGCCCTCCCCCATCCATCAGCATTATCGTAATCATCTCCAATTTTGGTGCGGCCGTAATGTATACGGCGCGTATATATACAACCGGGGGAGACAACGACGCATGAAGCGCACGGACCAAGAGGATTGGGTGCAACCGCGTATTCAAATTATCCTCCGCCCCGCACCACACCCTCTCCGCCCCGATCAACGCCCTCCCATGCCGAAGTAATCCTCTGCTCCTCTTCACCATAAAGGATTCCGTGCCTCCTGACCCATCAAGCCTGTCACTTCCTCTCTCCCTCTCTGTTTATTCCGTGGCCGTGGGGAAGGTTGATAGAAGCTCTGCGTCCGCCCATTGGCTGCTCCGTCCCCGCCTCTACTCCGACTCCACGCGGTATTTTTTCCGTACTTCATTCCCCACTCATTTTTTTCCAACCTGATTCTCTTGGCCTTTCTTTTATTCATTTTCTCGAGGGCGAGGAAAGGTACTGCCGCTGTGGCGCGCCACCGATGGTGGTAATCTGAATACCGTATTCTACGGCTAGGTCATGCAATATGTAGGAATTTCACTCCCCAAGTCTGCACCTTTTTGGCTGTGGTTCTTTGGGTTTCCGTCGGAAAAACTCCCGAAACCCCGAATGAACTTCTTAAGTTAAAATGCCGTGATTTCGTTGGGAAGTGTAATTCTATTTGTCTTTATTGAAAAGGAATTTTTTTCTAAAAGCATAATGATTGCAAATGTTAAAAGATTTGTATTCCTGATTTTTTTAGGCTAAATATTTCTAGTTATTAATAGAAACGTTTTGTAAAAAAATAATTATTCCCCAACTACTAATTAAGTTATTCATAACCAACTTCAAGTTACCATGTAGCATCAATTGGTTCAAAAGACTGATTAATTTGGTAGCTCTTACGTAATTAAGTAGGTGGAAGATCTCGACGATTTATTCATACCTTCTTTTACTTGCTTTATTCCGTACATATCAGAAAAATATTTGGGTATTAATTACAGTGACGATGACGCTTTTGGTAATGAGGTCATAAATATTATGTTTCATGCTGAAGTGAAATAGGTAGCCATTAATTCAAGAGTATGCCTCTTCGGGTAATTAGCGAAAGATTTAACCTCATTGCTTTTAAAAATGCCCCTCATCCAGCCTTTTGTTCTATTCCTCCTCTTATACCTTTATCCTCTACTATTCGCAACGGTTGAGGCCTGCAGAGAGATCGTTTACTATATTCCATTCCGGGCATCTCTACTCTATGAATAATCGCCTTCGTCTCGCTCAATAATGGGAATAAAAAAAACTTAGGGTGTTCTTTTTCCCCCATCCGTCACAGCAATTTGCGTAGAGCTTTAGGTTTTTTTCCCGTCGAGCCCTCCCTCCCTGGAGCTTCGCGATGCCTCGTTTCGATTGTTAAAATTCATATCGTTTGCATCACGTTCCTTTCCAGTTTGATGGTCGTAGAATTCGGTGCACGTATGAGCAGGTCGCTGCTGAATTTCCGGTTTCCCTTTGTCTTATTTTGGGGAATATTCTTCGCATATTTCCATCAGTTCCGGCTCAAAATGAGGATCCCATCGTTAATGCCAGCAGCAGATGTGAAGCATTTTTGCACCGCGTACTAAGTGGCTGGTGGTTCCGATTTTTCCGTGGTAGCATATCCCAGGAAGTGAAATGGAGAAACATATGATTAAATATGTATGAACAAATGAACGCTCTAGTTAAATCTCTGCAAATGTTTTTGACATCGTTGAATACTTGAATTATTTATTGGAGCAAAGTACCTCGAAAATAACGCACTAATGCAGCGTGGTTACAGACAGAATTACAGTATGTACGCATACTTACAGTAATTACGGTACGTAAGTATAAGGCAATTAGTGCATGGGGATATCACTAGCAAGGCGAATTCTTTTTAAGCCATTGATGACATTCCATACAGAAGCATGCTGGGTGGTTGATAAAATGTTGGTTTACAGTTTTTCCAAGAACATACCACCTTATTAGGCGAGGCGTGAGGTGAACTGGCCGTATTAAATTATGGCCAGAGCTTGTAGGATTCTTGTTTCAGAATATTCATAATTCTGAGAAATAGCGTGACTGGAACAGTGAGAATGAAATAAAATTAAGAATAGCAGTGGCCAAAGTGGCGTGCAAGAAAAAAGTATTTTTTGAAAAGCAGGATGGATTTGGACTGAGTGGGAGGTTTGTGAAATGCTATGTATGAAGCCTATTACAAGATTCACTTACGGATGTGAAGCATGCATTTAGAGGGAAAGTGAGATAAAAAGATTAAAACCTTTCGAATTGTGGGATTGGTGAAAGAAATAGAAGATCAAGTAGTAGGAGAGAGGAAGGAAGGGGCAGGTGCTTACCTAGCAAAAGACTGATGATAAACTAAACCTAATTGCATCAATGTGTTGACTGTCTTCATTATTAAAGGCATAACTACTTTCAAGAATGAATTCAACTCAGTGATCAGTTTCCAGTTTTTTTAAGCATCTTTGTGTGCCCTAGCGATATTGAGTTAAATTGCAACTAAGAGCTGTGCTATATGTGTTTTCCACTCGGTCACAAAAATAAATTTCTGAATTTCCGTTGCCCTTCGTTTAAATACGCTTTTCATAGAATTGGTCCCTCGATATCATTAAAAAAAAGTCCGTATTTGTTGTTAAAAGAATTAGCCTTGATACAGAACCATAATTCGATCATAGAAACACCTCTGACAGAACATTTCCCTTAAAACTCATTTCAAAAATTTAACAGTAAAACCAATGCTTAAAGCGGAATTCGTACTCGAAGGTGTAAGCTTAACTGCCGGGCCACTTCATGATAGTTGGGTGGCCGTGAGAAAATAATATTCCAGTCATCGCATTGGCTGTCCCTTCTGTGGATCTTAGTATGGATGGTTATTCAATACCATTGTGTGCTAATTTAATTACAGTATCATCAAATTCCCTATCAGTTTCCCTGTCACCATTAAGTATGTCTCGCATATTATTTCGTTAACATTTGTCGTGTTGTCTGCACTCATTATTATCGACTCTCTTTGCTGTCATCCCATTATATTATCAAATTCTTGATATCCTCCACGATCCTTGAATTATATTTCCAAGAGCATTCGGTATCAAATTTCTACCCGTCTCTAAAATTCCTAATAACGTAGTAGTAACTTCGGCTAACAATCGACCAGTCAACGGTTAAGCATGTTCCTCATATTAAACAGAACATCGTACTTAGTTCCAACAGTATTGGGAAACACATCAAAATGACGTTGATCTTGCTGATTTTATAAATAATTGGTTCCATTGTGATGTGGAATTTATTGCTTGCTGCTTAATCATTTTAATATAGATTTTGGAGAATTAATCCAAAGCGAAATTTTCGGTAGCCATAGGTTCTCTAAACATTTTTGGATCTCTGTAGACAAAATATGAAATAAATAAATAATTATAAATGATTTAAATTACACTTTGCAAAAAAAGTGCTTCAAATTCTTCGCTGAAGGTCAGTAACTTGATATATATATATATATATATATATATATATATATATATATATATATATATATATATATATATATATATATATATATATATATATATTAGTACATTCAGCATTCTTTGGATGCAAATGATAACTTTACCATTTAATGCATTATTAAAAAGAAATGTATGTAATGGCACGAACCTGCACTCGCAATGTTATCGTTGGAAAAAGCAATCAAAGCTTTGCGGCTGTGAAATAACCAGTTGGTTGCTCTGTAATTTCATTTGAAGCCCAAATCGCACACTTTAGGATTTCAGCCGTACTAGCCGTTATTTGGAATGGATTTGCCAGGTCGACGACGTGACACATTTGCAGTCACTTTTGTCTCGTCACAGCGGGCTAGATTCCGTTTCATTGCATCGCAAACCCTTTCGCCCACCCTCAAACTTTACCTTCTTCCTCAAAAATATTCCACCCAATTTTTTTCCCTTCCGCCCCCAATTTTTTCATCTCCAATCCCTCGTAATTTCGCTCTACTTTTTTTGTCTCATCAATTTTGCAAGTACCAGCCGTCCGTCTGCATGAAATATCGTCCTTTTCAAACCTCTGCCGTTTTCAAAGCTATATTTTTGTATACATATACGTATCTACTTTACTTCTCTCCTCCCCCCGCCTCCCCCGAAATCTGTTCGTGTTGGAGATCGAGTGGCACCGCACGCCTCTGAAAGCCCATTCGTCTTTTTATATTATTTTTTTATTCATTTTCGCACTTCTGGATGAAACGACAACGCGGCATCTACCGCGGCCAAGATACAAAGCAGGGGATGTATTGACGAAAAAGCTGGAAATAGTAAAATAAAATAGCTCGTACAAACACTCACGAACATACATACAAGAACTCAGAAAATCACAGCGTGACGCTTTTAAGGGAGACAGAAAAGAGGGGACGTCGCTGTCTCTGGCTGTGCCAATCTGTCAACCTCCGGCTCATGCAACGACGCCTTTAGGCGCAAAGTTGAATTCAACGCGGGGGGGGGGGGGTTTGAGTTTGAAGAAAGAAGGCCGTGGACATTTGCTAGCGCTCTCAGGGTGGATACGAAAATCACTTCCATCGGCTCAAAAAATATTTATATATATAAATAAATGATAAAGGAAAAAAAATGATGGAGTCGCGCACGTTTTATGCGCCTATATTTTATAAACATCATTTTTATCGCTTTGTGCCTGCAGCCTCCCCCTGTCTGTCTGCCCTGATTTTTCGGCACCTTATCCGACTCCTCCCTCCGTCGACTCTTCCCATCCCACCCCCTTCAGTCCTCTTCGTCGACGGCGGCGGCGCCGGCGGGGTCCGATATGAATTTCGAACTCACTTCTCCGATTGCACCCCGCTCGTCCCGCGTGTGCGAGGGTTGAAAGAAACTCATTTTCGACCTCATCCACTTGTGCGCCAATTCGAATGGCGGCCATGTCACCGGAAATCAATTTCCTGGAACGAAGAAAGCGTCCGTGCCAAAAAAAAGCTGGTTGTACGTACGACCGAGGTGAATGCTTCTCTGGTATTCATTTTACCATACCTGAATTTTTTTTCTTAGCGTTTCCTGAAGTTTTGCGTGGGCTTCAAAACGAATGATGTTCTCATAATTCGAAAGTAGTCCGCGATAGAGTAATATGCGCAAAACCCCTTTGGCGTCGTTCCGCAATAGAGCGTTTTTTTCCGTAATACGAGTGGTGACTCTTTGATGGGAGAGGGCTATATTCTCATTGTTACTCCACGATGAATTGGAGCGATGTGCACTTGCGTAATTTAAGCCTGCGGTGTTTTTAAATAAAATTCTACTGAGCCCATTAGAAACGGGAAGGAACAAGGACGACGGCCACTCTCCTGCCTTCTCCTGTTTCCAAGGAGGGTAAAAGTAAATCTTTCTCCAGTTTAAATAAATATTCATCCGGTATTGTCCCATTATTTTGTTCACTTAATTACAAGAAACTCATTGTCAAGCAGTAACTCGTGCAAAAGGCCCGTCAGCTTTGCTGGAAGCACGTAAAACATTAGCTGAAGTCATGTGGAGGTTTTTGATAAATCAGATGTGGAGAGCACATAACTGTCTCCTCACCTGTAGTATTATTCATTTTTTAAAGTAACATCAATGACATATTGTTATGTTATCGACTCACATGAACATATTAGCTCCATTTAGTAAAGATAAGCGTGTTGGATCAAGGACTTACCTTTTTACATGTTTTGCGGTTTTTGCCAAGGAAAAACAATATCATCACTGGCCCCTGGTTTCAGGATAACGGAGCTAGTTTCTTCGTGAAAGTTCCAACGGATTTGCAAATGCTTCCTAGACTTTTTTATCTATGAAAAATGTGTTATTTACAAAACTATTTAAAAATATTATTCCAAAAATTTCTACTTTAATGCTTTCGCCAAATTTTAATTTGAAAATATCGTTGAATGCCACAGATTTAATTTCTTCAAAACGAGAGCAGGTTTTCCAAGACCAATAAAATAGTATAACGTGGATTTGCATTAAGTTCAGATTAAAATTGTTTGCTTTTCGTTTTATCTCCTCAACGTCTCTGTCATATACCCCCATACACATCACTCAAGGTCAGATATAATCGGAAAGTCGATGAAAAGGAGCTGACCTTGAACCTTGTAATTCCGCTGAAGCCCGTAGGTTGATAATTTTCATCGCACAATATCTTACCTTAGACTAAGCATTTAGTTAGTAATAAAAGTGACATGTACCGCGAAACGTGCCCACTAATGCAACTGCATAAGGTTTCCTTAGACCTTACCAACTGCCATAATATAGCACGCGTTAGTAGAGTAAACGTTATCTTTTTAAAAAAAAATAGCTGAAGCACTTCTCACTTCAGCGTCGCGTCCTTTTTTTCCAAAAGAGCGCTCGTCTCGTCTTGCCTCGTTTCCTTTCGAAGGAGTTGCTGCTCGCGTAGGTGCTCTTCATAATCTCAGTGGATGCACTCTTACGTGAAATACTTAACCCCGTGAGAAATGAGCCCATCTAAAATCACATGGCTCAGTAATTTTCCCGCGTAGGAGTACCAGTTGAGAAGTTCGTGGTAAATACTATCGTTTGCAATCGTTGGTTGCCCTAAACCAATTCAGAATTGGAGTTCCTACCAAGGATTCCATCACCTTAGTCAGTCCGCGCATTTCCAAACGGCGTTTCCAAACCCTTTCACCTCAGTGAAGTAAAATAATAGGTCTATTACGTTATTATTTACAAAACGAGATATAATCAATTGCGGAGTTTTTCCATGGGTTCCTTAATATTTTTTAAGAAATTGATAAGGATATTTTTAAACAAATTTTTAAGGTTTTCATGGGAAATATGTTTGTAGTAGTTTTTCCTTCCTACCAGTAAAATATGAAAGGACCTGACCTGAGAAATTGTTTGTTTGTGAAACTTTGTTCGGAGATATCATTAATAACCCCACTACGTCTGTCTAGGTTACCCCAGCGCAAACCCCAAGTTTCCAGGCATAATGACCGCGAAAAAACCCGTCGCTCGCTGTTGAGTCAGAGGAAGATTTTTTATTAAAGCAAATGAGATCATAATAAAAAACATCTAATTAAAAAACCCAAGTGTTATAAATAAAGGAGTCGCCTGCATGTATACTATATGAGTGCAAAAGAAAATTTAATGTTACTGCATTTAATCTTTTGTATTACTTTATTTTATTTGGTTAATAAGCCCCGGACCTAATGATGAAAAAAACATAAGAATTATTACAAAGTGGTGTATAACCCCTAATCCCATTTCTTTTCTCTGATTGGGATATGCTTCTCAGAGTAATCTCGATTTTTATATGCAGTGATATATGCGTATAGATGTATCATCATTAAATATTTATCGATTCTAGAGCGATTATCAAGTTTGGATTTTTTGCATATGCACTGCTTTTGTAATTTAATTATATTCACGTGGTGATTACTCACCCTGGATGCACCTAGCCAGATAATTGTTCGTTATCGAGGGAGATTAGGTTTTCTAGGATTTTTCGATGTAATTCCATGATTGCGGCCTTTGGCTTTGGCAATTCGCCCCATCTAATGTGATGTGTGATCCGCCTGAAGTTCAATGTACAGTCCGTAAGATGGAACATAAAACTGAACATGGATCAGAGCCTTCCGTTTCGAATGCCATCAATCCGACATCGGATTTCTCTAAACTCCTATCCGCAATTTCCTTCCCCTAATTACTCATACTTAAAAACGTGCTTTGAAGATAAATTGCAAAATAAAAATTTAAGGAGAATGAATTAATTATCTATATCATGATCATGGACGGACGTGACCCTTCCATGAATTTCATGTGGTTATTCCCAGCGGCTGCTTCCTGGTTAACTTAATTTCTGGGGCTTAATTTTCTGGCTGGAGAATCTTCTAATTTCACAGAACAAGGTCACGTACTTCGGTCAGTATTTTTTCCTGAGGACATTTTTACTGGTGGCTGCAGGCGTTTTTTTTAATTTTGCAGATTTAATTTTAGCGGTGAATTTCTTTTCATACTATATTTGAGCGTTAAAGTTGGTCGTTTCATGCACCAATTTTAAAAGCACCAGTGAAATAAATTCGATGTGAAAACATTAAGACTGTTCAATTACGATCGTGCCAAATGGCGTTCCGCTGCTGTCTTAACCTACGCAAAGTGCAATTTTTCTGTAGTATTTCCACCAGTTTTGCTGCAAACTGTTTTGAAAGTGAAGACATCGAAAAAATTGGGATTTCCAGATCCCAAAATAAGAATATAATTGTTTTGATGCATCTCTGTTTCTAATATTTGTATAGCAGACGAAGGACGCGTTTGGTCGGAAATACCCTTGTTAATCTAAACCCTTCATTTAGCACTCATATTTTCTTTTAAATTATCCACAGCGGCCCATTTCGACAAGGGTATCTGCATTATAATTATGCTACGTTCGCTTTGTGCCTCGCATCGTATGTAGTCGCATCTGGAATTGGATGAGAGAGGTTCCGGCTTTTGTGCCAAAAGCCGGAACTTTCTCGGTCTACAACCCATGCAAAACGTCAAGGCTCATAACCCGATTTAATGAAAATGTTTCATGGGCTTGAAGAGAAAATCTTCACCACCAAATTTGATCAGGAAATTATTTCGATGTCGAGCTAGTATGCCTTTTAAAGCAACAACAAAATCACCATCATTCATCTAATAACAAGCTTGACAGATAACGAAAGAGTCGGAAGAGAGTATAACAGCTTATGACGCGTTTCGTCTTATGTCGCTTTTTCGAACAGTGGTTATTTCCACAATAGAGGCCCTTTCTTTTGTAAAGAGAGAGGCAGGGAATCGAATGAGTCGGCTGGCCAGGGCTTCCGAACGAGTGCGCGAATCGGCGAGTAAAATTGCGTGGCTCACCCATCACTCTCCTCGCCGTATTTCGTGAGTGGATTGCTCTCGTCGCGTGCACATATAGTGTACCTCGTCACTCGGGGAGAACAAGTGTTTGCAACCACCCCTGAACCCTGAACTCGGTGGGGGAGGGAGTGTGAGTGTAAGGCGTTCGGCCGATAGCGAGGCGTCGACAAGGTCTATGGGAAAAGGGTGTCACCGGGGGAGGAGGGAGAGGTGATGACGGGGGTTAGAAGCGAGGGACGGGAGCAGGGCGTCGTTGGCTCTCGCGACACAAGGGCTGTGGGGGGGGAGGTGGGGGGGGGGGCAATTGGGTCCGCTCGTCGAGGCGTCGAGACGAGCCGGTGCGTGGAATGGGTTATTAGGCGTGAGTGGCTCCACGGAAATTCCCCTTCCCTCATCGCTGCCGCGAAGGAGGCCTGTGACGAACCCATCGGGACCCCGGGGAAGGGGGTGGATGAAGAAGTGCACGGTGTGCCATTAGTGGAGGACTAAGTGGCTTTGCCTCACGACTTTGCGCAAGGGACTGGGAGAGGAAGGAGTTTTGCTGGACTTTTTCAGGTGGTATGGGGAACGAAGGGCTGGGTGAGGCAAGTGGTGGGGTATGGAAGGGTGGTGAGGGAGTGTTAGTGGTAGCTTCCTCGCGCGTGTGTGTGTGTGTGCGCATGTTATTGTGTTTGTTTCGTATTTACGAGGATCTCAACGTGGCTCACGAAAATGTTAGCGTGAATGAGTGGGGGATGAATTAAAGGAAGCTTTGGTGAGGGTAGAGATGCGACCGTTTAGAATTCTCGATTCTTTTTCTTCTTCCTTCCCCTGCCGCATCCGTGTAAAATTAAAGCAAAGAGAGAGAGGGGGACTGTTCTCCGTCGCTTACCGCTGAAACAATGGCCTGGCGATTGCAACTGGCAATTGTTCGAGTCTTCTCGAGAGTGCAGCTAGCGTTGCCGTGACAGCGTGGGATACAGTGTAATCGGGTGAGCCTGGTGCAGAACGGTAACCGACGGCAAGGGCGTGTGTGACGATCATGAAATTTTTATTTCCCGTCGCCGTCCTTTCTGTCGTCCTATTCTTTGGAATATTCAAAGGTCTTCCTAACCCCCTTCTGCCGTGCATGCAGTTTAATTAAAATGAGGTCATTGGAAAAAAACGCTACACCCTTTTATCATGATTGTTCGATGTTCTCCGGCGCGGAAATTTGAGGAATTTCATGTATTAAAATTAATTGGGCTTTTAAAGGTCGCCCGCAGCCTCGGTCATGTCACCGTATAATCGGAACAGAACGATAAGCAAGTGCGTTTAAATGCATCATTCATGCCCGAATAATTTTCGCTCCTTCAGGCTCATTATTTCAGCAATTTATTCACGAAGAAATTAATACCAATCTGGTAATATTCCCTCTAAAATTATTTTCCGCGCAAACTGCATATATCGTTTCATATATGATATTTACCTTAATGTATATAACCGAGGCGGGAACCAAACTCCCAAACTTCGTGTTATCCGGAGTCCCCATTGCTTTCCAATCTAATTTTACATATTTTCATTCACTAATTATTTTCCGTTGCTTTTCAGTCAGTGCAGTTGGTACTGCACTCGACGCATAAATGCTGAAGAAATTTTAGTATTAAAAATGTGCCATACCTAAACGAATTATCTTTCCTTGCCCATTTATGCAACCGTGCGCTACGTGCATTAAATTGAATAATTTCGGAAACTTTTGAAGACGTAAAGGAAGCGCAAAGAACGGACATCAAAGGTTTAAGACCAATGGGAGAGAAATTAACATGCTTCGTTTCGTTGATGGCATCGCAAGTAGAGAGTCAAGAAGACCTCTTCGCCTCTTTGACCCCAATGCATCAAGTACTTCAGGGATGAAACATGAAAATCAACCGGAAAAAGGATTATCACAAAATGAAGAAGTGAAAAGCCGAAGGCAGATATTCCACTAAGGAAGAAAGACCAAAACAAGTGCAATCGATCACCTACCTCAAAACATGAGATGAAAGAAACCCCAGGTAGGCCTCATAAGGTTAGAGACAATTGAAGGATGGTGCTCGTGGCGAATGTCGAAGATCGAATGAAATTTTAGACTGACCGAAAAGAGACATTGTCTAGGGAAAAATAGGAGGGGAAATATTAACTAAACCGCCATTTTTAGCTATTTTAGATTTGAAAAAAAACCTTTTTTGGCCCTAGTAATAGCTTTAGAAACATCTTATATGCCTATTGTGCATCCTCGATTTCGTACCAGAAGGTATCAGTATACGCAGGTTTTTAATGATGGAATAAATTTATGATATCATATTGAATAGCCACTTCATAGAGTTGTTGACACTGCGCTATGCTGTAATCTTTCTGCTGAGCCATATTTTTTAGTATTTAATATTCCACGGTTTCGGATTGGTTGCCGTCTGTTGAACTAATCCTATTTTCTTCATACGTTTACAAAATTCGTTTTGTTGGTCTATATCTATTATTTCAAAAAATAATGAGAATTCAAGCTATGAAATCGTAAGGAATATGGTACTTGAGCGTCAAATACCCCTTCGAGTGATCACTAACTCTTTTCTAAATCTCTCCATTCATTATAACTAATGGCACTGTGAATACTTCCCTTAAGTACTTCAAAAATGGAATCCGTGTATCAGTCATCGTCAGTATCTTTTTTGGTTTCCTGTAATTTGATTCTCCTTGCAAGAAATATTTTTAGCGAGAAAACTGAGTCTTTATAAATATGGCGACTTCTTTGATGTTTTAAAACATACCTAGTTACATAAATAATTGGAAACGGTACAATCGTAAATGGTCGTGAATCTGGAGTTTGTCTCTCCGTTAAAAATTTCAAGGTCAACGGGAGAACTCTTTTTTTCCGTCATTCACTCAGCATATCGATCGTATAATGTAACGTAAGTTAGATTCGAGTATCGTCGCTTTCACAAAGAAACATTTCTGCATTAAAATTTGCTCCTGGATGTTTTCCCCATTAATTTCCCACTTGCGAGAGGGAGAAATAGCCGGTAAAATACTGGGAGGCAACTTTTCACCCCTGTGCCAAAAAACAAACGACCCCAACTGTTATATCGCCATGGCAACGTCGGCCACTAATCTTTTTTAGCTGGAATGCTGTCTCTTTCCATGCCATCACTGCGTAATAATGGAGGAAGTTAAAAAATGGTGTCACGTCTCTTGTTCTGGCTCCTCCAGCCGGTGGTCGAACAGCTTAAATCGTCATTCTGTTTTGGTCCCTCATTACTTCATCGTAATTGGTTTCGGAGCAACCAAAGTCCCCTCCCCTCCTTCCATTCAGAAACTAAGGCGCTCCAAGGGCTCCGTCCACTTTCTGAGGGTGGGTTCGTGGTTTGAAATCCAAAAGGGGCGAAAATGTGTGCTGCTGTAGGGCTGGTTGGTGTGGGCTGATGGGAGGGGGTAGTGCCTAGGCGGACCCAAGGGGAACTCCCCTACCCGCGGTATTGTTTTCCTGGGGTGGTCGGCGGGGTATCTCCAAGGTAGTTTGCACTGCGGGGTGGTGGTGGTGGTTCTCGGCCTGGAGCAGCGCGTCGGCGTCAGCCTGCCCTCCTCCCCGGCCTCCCTCTGGGGAGAGGGCGAGAAAGGCAAGCGGCGTCTTAAAAGTTGTTTCCCTTCTCACAAGGGTGAACCCCTATCCTTCTCTTAGTACACACCTCAGCATTGCTCCGAGCGATCTCCCCTCTTCTTCCCTTTACTCCAGGGAAAGCCCTCGCATGCCATCCAATGCCACTGACCCTCCCCGATTCCCCTACGCACACTTGGTTGCCAGTCCTACGTCATTCCGTCCGTGTGCTTCTGTAATGTTTCATCCCGTTTCTCGCTCGTAAAAAAAACTTTGCGTCAGATTTATTTTCATGCATTTAATTTGTACGTGGCCACCTTACTCATTCATCTTTCTTGATCAGATGGCATTCCGGTTAAAGCGAGCACGATTAATTGTGATTAAGAGCGGCCGCTGGTTTAAGTAAGCTGTGTCTTTGGGGAGCTTCCTTCCCCCCCTCCATGGTTCTCCAACCCTCGTTTTCTCTGTTAGTTTCTCGAATTATCTCTCTTCCATCTTCGATTGCCGAAGGGACCGAAGTTGAACACCTCTTAGTCGTTTTTCACTCCACCTCTTCTCAATATTTCAGTTTTTACCGCTCAATCTAGTACCGCATCTCCCGATAGTGATTGTTGTGTACTCTTTGCTTATTTGCATAGTGTTCTCAGTAAATTACATCCACTAAATGTTTCGGATTCGTGGATTAAGATATTTTATTTGGCCCTTATGAATTTGGTCAATGAGATTATACAAGGAACTGAAAAACTGAAGCTGCATCAAATGCTCAAAGGTCGGGAAAGATCAAATTGTAAAATTGCATAAAACGGGCGAAATAAATTTAAAGGTTTCTAATGGTCTTCATTTCCAGGTAACATTTTGAACAAAACATGAATTGGGATGGCACCAATTGTAATCATGGCAGTCGTGACGTCGTGTTTATAAAATCTCTCTTTAACGGCTATTCCAAATTCTTTTTGTTTTTAGCCCGTAAATGTTTTGCCGTTGCTCCTGTGTCCATGTTGAATTACCTGCGCTACAGCGCCTCTGCTGTCATTTGCCCTTTAGTATTTATATTTTTTTAGTTCAATATAGTTCAAATTTGTTTGGTTTTTTAAAATTTTCTACGACATGAACTCTTCTGAATGTGAATTTTGTAATTATTCTCTATATTTTATTCCGGAACTTATAGATTTTCTATTTACTTATAGTAAGCTTCGTTTTCGTAGCCCTGTTTTTCGTATAAATTTATATTGGCTAATGAGATTATTTGAGTGATATACCTGTATATGTGGAATGAGCTAGCATATTACAATTGATACCTCGGGATGTCAGTTCTGTGGGCTCGTCAGCTAACTTGCATTTTATCATTTTCGAGTTCCGCAGCAGAAATGTATTGTGTGCAGGGCCATGACGTTCAGGTTTTATCTGCACGATTTTAACTTTGCAAAATCACCGCTCCAAATATTTGGAACCCACTCTGCTTATACTGCCGTCATTAGAGCCATATAACTAATCCAATTAACATCATTTGAAGTTTTACCAAATCTTTCAAAAGTATACATTTCCCTCCGTAACTATCCATTTTTCTTGTTTTTTTATTTAAATACCCATTTCGCGCATGTGTTTTCCTCTTGAATGATTTTAAGAAATAGTTTCAGAAATCAATCAATCATTCAAAAACATACTCTTTTCAAACATTTAACTATGCCGCTACATAATTATAGAGACTACTGAACTTTTATTTAAACGAACAATGTGGGCTAGTGCAAAACTTATTTTCAGTTTTAATGCTTTCCTAATTATTACATTTGATTTATTGTTTCTGTTTAAAATTTCTGTGAAGTGATAAATTTAATTTTTCTCCAATATTGTTGACGTAAGTCCTGAAATTATTTTCCTAATATGTTCTTCTCAAAGTAAATATGTGAACTTACGTTCACCATTCTGTTTTCCTGGTATTCTCACGTTTTGGCCTGATGGCAAATTTGGTCGCTATGTAAACCAGCATCTCGAGAGTTGAATATCGGGTTAGAAAAATTGGCATAATTGTCATTCATGAGCTTACAGCCTAAATATAACCTATTCCCCGGAAAAGATCGGTATGATAACATTTGAGGATCCATAGATTGGATCCGTAACATTTGAGGAGAAGAGGAAGGGGAGAGGCAAATAATATAAGAAAAACATAAGTTTGGGCACATCCTTTAACTCGGAGAGTAAACTTCTTATGCTTCGGCCCTCAGTTTAATCTGTGTCTCAGTCATTGACATTACTCGACTCGACAGTAAAAATTGCTGGAATAGCTTAAATAATGTAGATGATTGTTTTATTTATTTGTCGTTGTTATTGCATGGCATATCAGTTGTATGAGCCTCCTCGGTACCGCGCCTCTTTCACCCCTCCCTTTCAAGTTTAGTGTATTTTCCCGCTTCTCGGCCGTGGAATGCAGAGCAAACAATTCAATTGCGTTAGTACCCATTCTAGCACTCACTTAGAAGGGGCACTCTTTCGGATCCAGGCGATCTCCCTCTCTCATTTTTCACACAAATCCCCCGGTTCCAATCCCATCAGCTCACTCGCATTCTACGTATTTCCTACCCCCTCTTCCCTCCTCCCCTTAGGTTGTCCCTCTGGATGATATAATACGGAGCTCGAGGACATCGGGAAGAGGGCGTCGAGTATAGAGTGCACACGAGGGCAAGTGACTCTCATGTGTGATAAAGGGCCCAGACTCTATACTTCTCTCTCTCGCTATCTCGGCACGCCAAAGTTACGTCCTTTTCTTTTGCGGGGAAGTTCTGGCTGGGATTGGGGGTGGAGGGAGAGTGTTTAGGCCGGGCGCCCTCCTCCTCTGGGTCCGGGAAAGGAGAGCTCAGCCGCGACTCGGGGACCTTATAGAGAGATAGATAGGGAAGAGGACAGAGATAAATACACATATACAGGGTTTTTTTTCTCTCCTCCACTCCCCTCCGGGCTCGACTCAAAACTTGAGGGAGCATTCCCATTTTTTCCTTCCATCCTCTCTCCCTCCTATTCCTCCACGGGATTTTCCGGTCGCCTCAGTGTCCTTCGCCTCACTCGGGGCGCCCGATACGGCAACTTCACCCACGCTGGAACACGCGAAACCTTTTTGGCGAGGAGATTTCTCTTGGTGTTACGCCCTAGTCTCGAGCGGCTTGAGGAGCCTGCACTCGGATTTCTTGGATGGGTGTTTAGCAGATGGCATTAGAGCGAGTCGTGGGATGCAGTGGCGTGTGGGGGTTCTTGGGGGAGTTCTTCTTGCTGCACTTTAATGGCCTGAATGGAATTAGTCGAAGAGCGCCTTGCTCTGTAAACGTTTTAGAATTTACGTACGGTTCGCTGCAGTGCATTTCATCGTGTCGAATCTGTGCCTCTTTCTCTGAATCAAATGTCGCTTACGAGGGATTTTGACTTTCCTTCGAGATTCGTGGTTATGTATTTTGGTGAGTGCTGATACAAGTGGAATTTCAGCAATTGAATGTAGAACTGATACAGGTATTCAATTGCAGTACAAACTGTATTAAGACTGGCTGAGGGTAGACATCAACGTAAGGGGGCATCCCTAACTTCCTTTTTGTACAATATGAGACATACATTCTCCGTAAAGAACTATTTTCCTCGTAAATACCATTAAAGAAACATGTAAATCATTATGACGGTTATAAACAATTATTTTTTCCAAACGTATTTACCATCCTTTCGGTGTGTAACTTCCTGTATTTCTTATGCTATTCGCGAAGGAACTACACGCAAAGTAAAGCGAAGCATTACTTTTCCTTTTCAACTTCGGAACACTTAATTATGAAATGATTTTCACTATGAATAAAATACTTTTCTAAGAAGGAGCAAACGTGCTACCTGAGATTTCGTATCTCGTGAACCTTTCAGGCTCATGCACAGCCATCACCTTATGAATCAGGATAAACTACGCATTTATAGAATGACTCCTGAGCATTAGCACTTCAGTCTTTAGAACAATAAAGAAAGTCTTCTTTGAAATGCATTGTGAGAAAGCGGAGCGTCATCGTGCTTTCGTGTATGAGTGCATTACGGAAAAAAAGACGTCGTTAAGGAAGCGAATAACTTCTCGTTTATACGAGGTTTGAATGGAAACAGGAAATGTAATAAAGGGAAGAGCAGAGGAAACGAGGGAGCGCTTGCAATTTTCGGCATCCAGGCTTCTCTCCCCCATTGCAAGTAATTACTCCTGGGTAAGGAATTTATGGAACGCTAAAGATTCTCCCTTTAGTCGCACAATGCTTTCAGTACCCCCGCCATGTCTCAAAGATGCTCCCTTTTTGTCCCTCATCGCGAGCATGTTCGCTTGATGAAGTTCTTTCCCCACGTATTTTCCTCATTGAACCCCAAGGCCAAAGGCCTCAGCATACGCCTTTGGTGGACCTGTACGTCTTATTCAGTTACTCCTACATCAGTATGAAATGGAATTAGGGAATTTGTGTTTGCAGCCTATAGTTGTGGAACATGTTAATTACATCCTACGTAGAGAGGAGAATCTGGATTTTCATAGCTAACAGAAGAATTGAATACATTTTTGAGTCCTGGTATTTCGAAATCAAATTTCAAGTTTGGTTTTCCAATTGAAGCTTTAAAGAGGGCAGTTAAGCATTACATCACGCTTGATATTTTTTCGTTGACAATATACATAAATGTATAATATGAGCACTATTAGAGTTACTGCAATAGGAGGATCTGGAATGTAATATATATAGTATATGTTATCGTTTTGAAATGGTGTGATTTCCTAATATTTCCCCTACTTGCAACCGCCCCCGATGTAAAACTTTTCTACTTATTAGATCTACACCCCTCTCCCCACATCCCCTCATTGCCCCCTCACCTCGTACCCACGCTAATTGCTTCTCAAAAAACATTATTTATCTTTTGTCATGCAAACAATGCACTTCATTTTACATAGGCGACTGCATTACCCCCGCAGTATAAACCATAAACACATTGATCATCCCGAAGGTCGGTTTGGTAGGTGATGGTAGAGTTCAGCCAGTGCTAAGCCCGACCGCGTGTGAAATTCACACATCAGGATAGGGAGGTCAGTTCCTTTCCCTGTGCCGGTTATGGTTACAAAGGAAGACTTGGTACCCGAAAAATCACATAGCTTGGTTGGAGCTGCAGGTGCCCTGAGTGTCTTGCCCTGGAACCCCTCCGGTCAGCAGTCCAACGCTCTACCCCCTGGACTACCGTAACCCGCATATATATATATATATATATATATATATATATATATATATATATATATATATATATATATATATATATATACATACATACATATAAATATATGTATATACATATAAATATATGTATATATATGATATATATATGTGTGTGTATATATAGTTAATATAAACATGCTGTAAGGTATGGACTACTTAATTTCCTGTTTAGTGTCATTAAAATGAGTATAAATGTTAAAACTTATTTCTACGCCAATGGTTACTATATTTTAACTGCATCTAAGAGAGTAGTCTACTAACTTCAGTATTACATATTGATGTTTCCATTATGATATGTTTCTTAGAAAATTTTAACTGCGAACAACAATTTTTTCAACACTTAGACGCTTAGGATTTGTAATTCAAGAACTGTCGCTATCCATTATTAGGCTGTAATCGTTTTGTAAAGCAACCAACCATTTGCGCATCAATTTTACTGAAAAGTTACGACACTTCGCCTGGGGCTTCGAGGCCCATTTCCCTGGAAATGTTAGTTATCACTCCTTTTGGGCACACTATCATCCAATTAAGGAAGGCGTCGCCTGAGTTTTACGGGTGCACAATTGTTGAGAACAATGAAGGATATGAATAGACAGGGCCTGTGATTTTTTTCTGTGACTGTTTAGTTTTACCCGGCGTCTGAGAGGTAAATCCTCACCGATATTTGTGCTGACGTAGCACTCGCAGGTGGAGGAAGGACGAGACGGGGGACAGAAGTATGTATGTGATCTCTTGTCATTCACAAAAGAGTGCTGCACGACCAGTCATCGCCTTGAGCGTATGCAACCATCATTGGAGGGAAGTAGTGCGGGTTCAATAACCACAAGTCGTTGAATCTCTCCCCTCGAAGCAAGCGAACTCCGTTATGTTAGTAGGTATCCCGCCCTCACACACACCCAACCTTCCCGTTTCTAGCCCCATCGAACAGCGATTGCCTTCTTTATTCCGTCGTCATTATCTAACAAGTGGATGGACCAGCGAGGGGAGTGGTTGCCCGTGGCGTGTGATTTCCCCCCTTTCTAGAGGAATGGTGGGGTGGGTGTGTGATTTTTTTCCTGGTGTAGCAGCCAGCGCTCTCATTACACGGCATCTTCATTCCCCCGTAATTTTGGCCACGTCCCCTTCCCCCGTCCACTCCATCCCTCTCATCCGTCCATGACATCGGATACCTTGTACTCTAATTAGTGAGGATTTTCTTCCTGCTTCCCCCCTCTTGCCCTCCCCCCTCTCGCGACCTCCCATTTTCCCCGTCGTAAAGGCGTCTTTGTTTACACAACGGGGAATCTTTTAGTCTTTTCTTTCCCTCGCATCGCCGTCCCGTCTCTCTCCCTCCCCCCCACTTTCCTTTCCCCTCGTCCCCCGTAAAACCCCGTCCCCTTTCTTTTTCTCTCTCATTTCCGATTCGCTTCCTTCCTCTCGTAAAAGGCCAGAATGCCCTGCCCTTTTCCACCATCAACCCCCTCGTCCCCCGCAATTATTTATAATTATTTCTCCTCCCCCCCAACCCCCCAGGAAAAGTAAACCCCTCGTCTCGTCCGCACACCATCCCATTCACCCCCAACAGTTACGGCAGCAACCCCATTGCCTGAGACCATTTCACTCACTCTGTCTCCCACCCCCTCGTGTTCACTCCCAAACAACCCAACCCCACGCGCCATTCCTCCTCCCGCCCCTGGTTTCTTTATTTCTTCCTCTTTTCTCCCTCCGAGCACACTTTTCCTCCCTCGGCTTTCGTACCCATTATTGTTCCAGGGAACGGACTCCTCCTCCACCCCCGCATCCAAACATCCACCAAGCCAGCACGCGGAAACCCTCGTCGGCCAGCTCTCCCCCCCCCGTTCTCCCTATAACCCCCCGAATGCTCTTTCATCCCCACTTCATTCTCTGACCGCTCCTTCTTTACGCGCGGCTCCCTCTCTCTCTCTTCACTAAGCCTTCCACGTGTATGTCCCTCCACCAAACACACGGCCCGCTCACACCACCCTCTCCTTCCCCACTCGGCGTAACGCCTCAGTTCTTGAACCAGCGTCGTTCTTTGTCTCTTTCTTCCTCCTCTCCCCATCCCACCCCCGAAGCCACGCAAGTCTGCTGCATTCATTCAGCGGTTGCCCATTCTCTCACCCTCCCCACCCCTGCAACACATTCTCCCTCACCAGCCGTTCCCTCCCCCCAATGCTTCCGCCTTACCGTCCTGCTCCCTGGAGAAACTTGACCAATATCGCGAGGCATGACGCTATTCCTTGGATCCCGACGCTTTGGAATCCACTTTCGGTTTTAAATGCCCAGTCGCTAAACGTTGGTGGAGGGTCGTAATAACTCCCACCCCCATCCGAGAGGGATTAATTCGATTTAAGCTCTTGAGGCCTGTAGCTTTATGACTTACCTAACTGACAAAAAAATGTTAGGGAAAAGATCATTTTATTAACTAGAAGTCGGAATGGTAAAAATTACTTTTTCTTTAACGTATTCGATCGAATTTCGAAATATGTTTCTCTAACAGTATTATAATTAATAAGTTAACAGTAAAATTATCCCCTGTTTTTAGGAGCAATTTATCATGCCACCTGGTACTAATATTTTTCTTAAGAAATAATTACACTAATACTGTTATATACAATGCAGGATTATTGTTGTTTGTTAATAGATAACGAGAGCCAGCATCGTTCAATAAATATCGGGGCAATAATCCGCTCTTCGATATTAGACTGTTTTATAAAGTGGTTTCAGTGAGTAATAATGTTCGTCGCTGTTTCTTTAAAATGCTTACCTCTCCCTGGAGTGTTTGTTCCTCGACAACGTGCAAGTTGAGAAGGAAATTGTGACAGGTGGATTAAATAAGCTATGTTATACGTTATAAGCTACTGCAATATAAGTTAATTTACGTTGACGTACTCGTCTATGGCAAATTATTCATTGCTTAAATTTGATAAAAGTTGGACAAGTTTTTTGGCAGCATTGGCATTTATTAGAGTCAATTATTTGGTCTAAGTAGGTCAATTAATTAAAGTGAGCTAAACTAAATTTTCATATACTTGACGAAAGGTTCCCAAGTATTTCGTAATATTTGACAGGGAATGTTTACTCCAGAAGATGCCACATTTCATGTTTTTATGTCATCAGAGTTATAAAACGAGCTATTTAATCAAATGTTAATCGTTTGCTATAATATGCTGAAATTTTTCTCTATGTTCTCAATATGGCCTTAAAGTATAATCGCATTCTCATGGCTTTCTTTTATTGGTACGTTTTCTCGTCTCATCACAACTTATATAAACTCAAGTAAACACTTATCAATGAACAATTATTTCATGTAATTGAGGTTCCAACTGAGGTCTCCAACTGTTGATGAGGTTCCTTAAAATGGAAAGGAAATTGCAGATGTGGACCGAATCATTTGTTCTCGTCGTGAGATGGAAAACCTAAAGTGGCCTTCCGTGTGCTCTGCTTCACATAGGTCGAGTGCATGTTCGCAGCAGAGTTTTTTTTAAATATGATATAGTTTGTATTGTTAGAACTACAGAGGTCGCCACTCAAAACGAGCCAGTTTTACTTTTTTATTGCGAGCAAGTAAAAGAAGTTAGTTCTACAGGCGGAGAATTTTGTTTTTACTATTCCTTAAAATACGAGGGTCATCCGGAAAGTAGTACCCGTTCGTGCCGCATGAAGTGCTGACGACGCGAGTAGCCGCTGGACGAGGTCAGATAGCTTCAGTGGCTTGTCTGCCTTCTCTGAGCCAAGTTGCGTGACGCTAGCATTGCCTGTGTTGTTTCTGTGATTGTTTACAATGTTTAAAAAAATTGAGAACGCCGCCAGTTGTGAAGTGAGGGCAGTGATTAAATTCCTCAATGCAAGAAACGTTCGCCCATGTGATATTCATCGCCAATTAAAGGAGGTGTATGGAGACAATGTAATGGACGAGTCGTCTGTTCGGCGGTGGTGTCGCAACTTCAACATGGGGAGGGGGAACACACACGACGATGAGCGTTCGGGGAGACCGTCTGTCATTACAGACCAACTGGTGAGCTCAGTTGACGAATTCGTGAGGAACGATCGGCGCGTCACAATTGATGACATCTGTGAGCATTTTCCCAATGTTTCTCGAACAATTGTTCATGAAATTGTTAAACACCATCTGCATTATGCAAAAATTTGTGCAAGATGGGTCCCTCGCGTATCTCAATGAGCTGGCGGCGAAGGACTATGCAGCAGGAATACAGAAACTTGTCACACGTTATGACAAATGCCTTAATTTGCTTGGAGATTATGTTGAGAAGTAGTTTAAAGTATCCTCTTTCAAATAAAATTTTTTATGTTTGTTAATATTTACTTTTGTGTCTTTATTTCACGAACGGGTACTACTTTCCGGAGACCCTCGTATATGCTTCAGACGAATGGCTGACATATGTACGTTTAACAGCTCATAGCTCGCGATATCTCGCTTACCCATGAGTAATTTATCCTCATTCGGGAGTAATGAAGACAACCCTTTGACTTACGCGTCATAATTTTTTCCGCGTCCTAGATTTCGACACAGTATTTCATCTTCAGATTCGTTATGCCGTAACCTAGATCGTGTTAATAAAAATTTATAAAGTGGAACTGTAGTCGTTGTTTTTTCTCGTCTTCCTCAAGGTTAATTAATTGGGCTGTTATAGAGATTCCACTTCACTGAACCCATAACCTTTTGTCTTTGTCAAAAAGAAAAGAAAGAGTAGAAAAGTTTAAGAAAATGTATTTTGACCAAAAATGCTTTTGACTTTTGTGACTTCTGTTTCGGACTGTTACCGCTCACTATTTAACCGTCCCTTATTTTTACTTTTGTTTTACCCGGTACCGTTTTAATCAATGAATCAATGCTCACCCAAATGGGAGCGGAATTAGGAATTGTACCACCTCTTCTATCCAATGTGATGAATAAATCGTGAGTTACCCATATTCTAAGTAAAGTGTTACTGAAATAAAAAATAACGAAAATGTCAAACAGATATAGTGTACATTTTAGCTATCCTTTTTGGATACATTTATCTTAAGTTATTTAAAGCTATTTCCTATACGGAATTCCAGTTCTCGGAATATATTTTGTCATATTCAGGAACAAATTCAGGCTATTTTCTTGCTGCGCTTCGCTAAACACTAAATATTCCTAATTCCTACCAGGTAATGCGTCACCCAACTTCTCTCTTTTCCGAAATATTTCCCTGGGATAAATGTATTCATGCCAAAGTGGTTAGAGTAAACAGTAATAAATAATTTTTTCCCATTTATAATTGAACCCTGGGAGTGAATAAATGCTTTAAACACTCACGATGTTTCTTTCGTCAATCTTATGCTATCTACTGTGGATTGTTGTCTCTAGTTGGTCCAGTGTTCTTCCACCTTGGACAGGAATCAAGTGTTACATTACTCAAGGAAGGTTTACCTTACAGTATCTGAAGAGTGAGGCAATATAGTGTGGAAACGAAGCATCATTAACATCACCAAAAAATGAGCCATTCCACAAATTAAATATTTATTGGAACCTTAGTTTCGCTAATTAATAAAGAAGCCTACGTCGTAAGAACCATTTAATTTTTGGAGTTGCACATTTTTGTGATTTCTTTGTGAGGATAACCTTGGTGGTTTTTCACCATAATAGCTGCTATTGTTAACTGAGGAGAAAGACCTATGTAATCCTTCCCAGGCTAGTTGACCCGTTCATTTAATTTTGATTTCCTCTATGATTGTGTTCGCTGTGTAGGTTGCCTCCGTAAGAATAATTTTCATTTCGATTAGTGCAGCAACTCGTGCATAGAATAGTCTTTTCATGAACGTGATGTTTTAAAAAACGCACTAAAAACCCCGCTTTGTGCAAAACGGTGCGAAACTGTTACCGAAATTTGAGTGGCGCAATAGACACAATAGCACCTTAGGTGGTTGCCATTAGGTCTCATTACTTATGTTGTTAATAAAGAGAATGATTAAGATTCAAGATGTAATGACAAAGAAACTGATTAAGAGCGTAGAGCACCAGCGGAGAAGGCGAAGAAAAGTTGTAGCGTATCTCCATTTATAATTTAATTACCGTCGAAA
The DNA here is from genome assembly GCF_022747635.1 of Hetaerina americana. Taxonomy (NCBI): domain Eukaryota; kingdom Metazoa; phylum Arthropoda; class Insecta; order Odonata; family Calopterygidae; genus Hetaerina; species Hetaerina americana. Next base: position 81,446,408 of record NW_027286874.1, read on the forward strand.
TTTCACGGAAAGAGTTATTTCACGAAGACACAAACTCGTTAACTGCTTCGCTCCACCTCCATTAATCGTCACTATAATTAAATATTCTATTCCGATTTTTATTTCTATTTTCTTCCGAGAAAGGACTTAGGATGGAATCGTGGGAAAATGCGCTAGATAAAAGATAGAAACATGACGCGTCCTGTAACCTGCGACAAGATGACATTCTTAGTTTTAAAAATGGCATATGACATTTAGAAAAGCCCCCTTATTACCCTACCTCGTCCCACATCCATTGGAAAATGACACACTCCCGCGTTTCATATCGCTGAGATGTGACTTTTCTTCCGTTGGCTTCTCACTCCTTTATGTCTTCTCCATCCCACCTCTCCACTCTTTTTCACTCCTTTTCTCCCCGCTCCGTCTTCCTTTTTCGGGCGTTTCTTATACCCTTCCACTGCTTCCCAAATCTCGCCTCCACCCAAGATGCACTCGGAGCGTGATCTCTCCCTCCCACGGCCCCAGTGTTTCACCCCATTTCCCCACTCTCACGCCCGCCTCACTCCCTCTCCCACAGGAGCATACCCACATTTACCTCTTCCGGATGAGTCCCTCCCTCCGCAGAGCTCTTGCCAATCCATTTTACCCTCTCCAGCCCTTCCTCCCCCCGCTACACAGCCGCGTACCGATTTCTCCCTTTGCACCCGGTCTCGCTTTTTCCCCAACTCCCTCTATCTACCCTTGGAGTTCTTAGAATTCTGCTTACTCTCTGTCCTTCACCCTTCTCCCTTCCTTACAATCTCCTCTTTCTCTATCTTTATGTGTCTCTCTCAAATTCTTCCTGGTGGGCCCTCCTTCGCGCTTTAAGACGGATTCCCTATATTTCCTCATCAATCTCTCTATCCCTCGGTTCCTTTCCTCCCTTTTCTTCCGCTGTCTCTCTCTCCCTCGTCTCCCGTTCCTCGAGTCTGCCTTCATCCCTCTCTCATCTCCTCTGCTCAAATATCCACTTTCTCATTCCCGAGAAAGAGGAATTGAAGGGGAGGGAGTAGGCCGGGGAGTAAGGCAACAGGAATCCTTCGGGAAGCTGGCTGGAATGGATACCGCCACAGCAGAGTCCGGATATCGTGAGAGGGAATTGCAAGCGATATCCTCTTATTGTCTTCACCCCCCTCGCTCCCTTCTCTCTCTCCTTCTCGTCTCACCACCCCGTCTTGACTTCTACCTCCCCTCGTCCACGTGGCCTATGCTCTAAAGGTCCCTACACCCATGGATCCCATACTGTTACCATGTCGCCAGTTTATGCCTTGGATCTCCAATTTTTGTTTCCCTAATAGGTCAACTGTGGACTGTGTTGTTGTTGGTCATAAAATTATTTCCTAGCGGGAGACTTGTTCGTAATTTTTTTTTGTTAATAGTTAACTTTAAATTGATTTTCCCTTAGCCTACATGCAATGTTGTAATTGGCAAAGACGTTTTATTTCGAATTTTGCCGGGATTGTATCGCTACCGTCTCAAGAGATTGAAGTTTTAATAGGCTCTTTAATTATTCTAACAGATGAATTAATAATCTATGTACTTCTTTCAGCATTTAAGGTTAATTCTGGATTAAAAGATTAATGCTTTCTGCTCCTAACACGCATTCCTATGCAGTGCTTCAAAATCTATGGGTTAAATGCTCGCAGTCTAGGTTATCCAAATACACCCTAATAGATATTTTAATGATTATCATATTTACCATTTAACAGGCTATATTTTCCAACAGTTATGTTCCGTAAGTGTTCAAGGATTCGTCCCTAATTTTGTTTTTTTTATGGAGGCGTTCTATTGTATAACCAGATGACTCCGGTCAGGTCTCTGAAAGAAAGGAACCATCATTTCGGATATTCATTTGTGCTATGAATTCAATTTGGTTACAAGGCTACCCTACCTATAACTCATGCAGGAGTCTCTCTCCAAATATAATTTACAGCCGAATCAGATGTACGCGTTTCTCTTTCTTCTTCCTTATGGGCTCTTTTATTTTAGGCTTACATTCTCCCTCGCCAAAATATCGAAAGATTCGGTTTCGCCAAACGAATGGAATAAACAGTCAGTATTGGGAAAAAAATAATTTCTAGTGGTTGCAGTATAATTTTTCTTATGCAAATAGAGAAATATCAGTGGTGTTATGTTATTGTAAAGGTAAATTTCTTGTTCCATGTATACAGGTGTCGAATGCTTCCTTTTCACTGCTGTGATATCTTATATACGATCAAAGTTTTTCGCGAATTTGAAAATTTGAGTATCGCGATTAAATCGTTTTCAATAATTACATTTTTACGTTCATTTATATGTGAAGATTTTTTATTGTATACGAGCAAAAAAAGAAATTCAAGTAATAACAATATTATGGCACAGAAATGTTTCCAGGAAGCCAGTGCATTGTTTGTCTAATTTATGTAATCTCATTGAGGCGTAAAGCGAGTGTGTTGTATTTCTGTTAGTATTCATCCCGTGGGCAAACCTCTGAAATTTCCGCTCTTGTATACCCAATGTTTTTTTGGTTCTAAATGTAATTTTCCATCCATTCTTTGAGTAACACGTAGTTTGAGGATGTAAGATATGTATTGCATAGGATCATGCTTCTATTTTTCGAATGAGGGCATATATATATATATATATATATATATATATATATATATATATATAGCCTTATTTCACCTAGTACGCACTTCGTCTTTCTGTAACTATTTAAATGGACAAATTTATTGTCATATGGCTTAACCAATCTCGTTTAGTTTAACGGAAGAGAAACGAATTAATTTCATTTATAAGAATGCTTTAGTTTAGCCGTAATTATAATAAGCATGCTACCCTTCATGCCCAAAGATTTAGCACAACTTTCAGCGAAGATTTCCCACATTGTTACTCTTGGATTGCTAGTTTGGATATCTGGGTAACTCGGGTTTTGATAATCATCACATGACCGTGGTTTATCTTAGTCCAAGGTTTTTTTGAATGCAAGGCGCAGTCTGCCAGAGAGAGGTGGAAGATTTCGTTCTAAAGGCGAATGCAGCTGCTGGCAGGATTGGTTTTTTAGGTGCTTCGTCGGCGATGGCCATTTCGCGCGTGAATGCAGCTCTCCTTTCGTCTTACCTCTCCCTCCTCTCTTTCCGCCACCATGCTATCCTCTCCACCCATCCGCGGCCTTTCCTCCTCCTCCCTTAACCCTCCCTTCCCTCGCTTCCCAAAATATCCCCTCGCCGCGGTATCGAACTCGCCAGCATCTGAAGTGTGTAGTTTGTTTTTTTTTGCTTTCTCATTCTTTCTTCCTATTGTGCCTTTCCGTCTCCGTCTTATTTTTTGTGCTAACTCGCCAGAATAAGATGAACGGAGGTAGAGGCGAGAGGGAAGGGGTTAAAGTTAATGAAAGGATAAAGGAGGATGCTGTGTGCGATCTTTAATAAGGGAGCTATGAAAGAATCCACTGTTACTGTTTGATTGTTTTCCGAATGAATTAACCTATACTTCTGGCATCATTTACTGTTATTAACTTACTAAAATAATTAAACCTTGATGAGTTCATGCAAAAATTTTTATCTGCTATCCTGATTTTTTACTCATTCTTTCTGCCACCTTACGAAGGAATATTATTCGACAGATTGTGGCGGAAGATTAAATTTTTATATAATTTAAAGTTTTGTCTGATTCTTTTTTAGTACCCCCAAATAATTTTACCTAAATTAATATCTTTTATGATGAAGAGATGACAAGGTCAACAAATCCGTTTACTACCGATTATTACTTTAATAATAAAAATTTCCAAGTAATCTGCTAATTCTTCATTCATTCAATATATGAGTATTTCTGTGTTATTAATTCTACTTATCTTCTTATGCTTTGCCTAGCCTGTAGCAAAGTGGGGTATTACCTGTATTTCAGTGGCTCTGATTCGTATACCGTTACGTTTTATTTTTATATTTGCGACATGCCCATATATGCCTTGAAATTATTAATGCAAGACGTATTAATCATTATGAATGTATAGCAAATTTCCCTTAGTCTGAAATAGTCAATAGGATCAGAATTAACACATCAGAGTTAACACATTTGACGAAATATGCTTGCGAGTTGCCGCATTGAACTTTTTCAGAAGCTGTCATATGTATGCTAGCACAATATATATTTTCATTTAAGTCTCCTAATGATTCAACTCAATTGTGTAGCTCTTTCGATGTACTCAATGCATATGGCATTTTCATAAAAGTTGTCTTGTTGGTATTTTTTGAGAAATTTATTTGCAAAGCATTACCGAACATGTAAATGCTAAAGACGAATATCATTGGGTGCACTCTTAGAAAAATATCATCAGACTGTTACCCTCAACTTTAAATATATAACCTCAGGTTAATTTCTCCTTCAGAATATAATGTGAAGTTAAAAGAAGATAATTATGTGGCATAAAAATTCAAAATCGACGGTCATTTAAGGAGAGAGCAAAATTGTTAATTTGTGCACAGTTGATACGTTTTCTTCGGTCGTCTCTAATTGTGCCGCGTTTCCCCAACTTCTCGCGTCTTCCAGCCCGAGAGACTCCTCCGTTATATCTTCTCTCTTTCTCAGAAACTCCTTCACACTCGTCTCATCGTCCCCATCCCTTCATCTCCACATCTAGGAGAGGGTGAGGGGTCCGTTTCCTTCTTCGGTATCGAGAATCGAATCCGGTTATTCCATTAGGACGTGCTATCGGAATTCCGCGTTGAGTGTGTGTGTGTCTCTCCGCGTGGTCCTACCTTTCCCGCTTCCTCTCTCTCTCCCCCCACCCACTTACCCCCGCGTTTACCCCCTCGCCGGCGATGTGTCAGGTTTGCGGGAGGGAGGAGTCGTAAAGGGAGCCTGGAGGTGGTGTGGGCCGAGGGACGGAGGAGTCGGGAGGGAGAGAGTGGGTCGCGGGAGGCCGTTATCCTCTTAAGGTGAGAGAGTCTGGTAGATGAGAGGAGGGAGGGAGGTATCGGGTGGGGAGAGTTTTTCCGGAGCTGGCGTTGGTGTGTGCTCCCTGTCGGCGTCGAAAGTACGGACTGGGTGGGTTTGGTTGGGGTGTAGGGATGAGGAATGAATGGGATTGATCAGGCGGGGAAGCGTTGGGGTGGTGTGGATTGGTGCAGTGAAGAACGGGGGCGGAGTTGAGGAGATGAAATGGGTGGAGGGAGATGTGGAAGCTCGGGCGGTCTTCCTCGCCGTTAAGAAGGTTAATCGAGGTAGCTTCCGAGGACTACTTACAGGCCTCCTAAATTCTAGATGGGAAGTAATTGTGTGGCAGATCTTCCAGCTGATGTTTGGGAAATATCAACTCGCAGATTTGTATTGACTGAATGGTCTTAATGGGAGGAAGAGCATTTCAGGAATGTGCTTAAGATGTGAAGGGGATGCCAGGTGTACGAGAATTAATGCTTTACCTTGGGATGTAATTAAAAGTAATCCTATTAATATTCATCAAATGATTGTTGAAATACAATTATATATAACTGCTAATGACTATAGAAATACTGTAATGAGCGCAGAAGTGTAGTGAATGTGTTTTCAGACCTTTACGTGGATCCTGACTCAATATCCTGAAATCATTTTAGGTGGAGGTTAGGCTCCGTGGACATTGTTTAACTTAAAAATCGGTTTTATGTGGAGAGATCTGATTATAATTTTAATATCATTTATCTCTATAATACACATCCTAATTTTACTATTGAAATATACGAAATGAATGCATATAGTTTAAATGAGCAGATAAAAGTAATGAAATTAAATTTTCGACGGGGTTTTCCTTGGTGGCTATTCGAAACATTCGGGTATTTCTTTATATAACAGAAACTTGTAATAGAAAAAAGTAATAATATTATAAGGTTGGCTTTTCAACTTCTTGTGGTGCTTGATGGTAGAGTATTAGTCGAAGGTTCATGGAAGGCTCTAATAGCTTTTAGGTTTAAAACTGCAGTTCACTGATGCCTGACCTCTTAACTTTATTTCTAAATAGGTCCCATAAAAACTTAAACATTAGCTATGGAGTTAACAAAGTTAATTTATTTAGCGTGTGTTATTTGGAAAACTTTCTCCACGAAAATGTTTACCAGTTCGGATTCGGAATATATGCTCAGGGAATTGTTATTCCCAAAGCTTTTCGGGAAATCATAACTCTGAGAAGCATCATTGTAACATATTAAAATGATAATTATAAATTTGATGCTTGGTTTACTCTGTTGTTAAACGTCAACAACACCAAAAACATAATTGCTTTGCGAGCCGCCCAATGTTACTGGGAGTTATATGTCAGTTAGTTTAGATATGAGTGTTTCATCATTTATATAATCTTTTATTCAAGGCTTGAACTAATTTTGATAATGTCATTATGTCTACATTTTCAAGTAACTGCCTGGTTCTCCATACGTTTCACGTCTCAATTATCTGAACCGTATTGCAGAATGGCGTTGTTAGTCCGTAAGGAGAGGTTGGGAAGGGTTTAAAGTAGTTAAGAGAGAACCCGGGACGTAAATAAGTGACAAGTGTAACGAGAGAGAATATTTTATTTGAGGATGAAATACGTATATTCATGGGTTAATCTTGCTAAGTGATTCATTAAGTTGAAGTTGATTAAAGTTAGTATTTTATAGCATATCTTAAAAAAAAGATGTCTCTTGAGATGAAAACGATTGCAATGCAGGTAGTTAAATGGTTCTATGCATCGTTTCTGTCATCAGTTTTCTCTGTGTATCAAATTGCGAAACTATGCCAAATAAAATATTATTTTTTACGTTTTGTTCCGGTAAGCTTTAAAAAATTATATATATATATATATATCACCACGCAGCCAGTCACCTAATTATAACGCTTCCCGATAAAATCCATCCAAGCCCTAGTCTCGCGCCAACGTTTCTCGTGGAAATAAACTTCAAAAGACGTGATATTTTTACGTTCAGACCCGAGACGTCTGGGGCCTAACTCTCTTCTCTCCTCCCAATTTTAAAATCGCCGAGATTGAAATGGGATGAAAAAAAATGCCAAGCGTTGGAGAGAGGAGGGAGACCGTGGGAGACAAAGGCGATGGTCCGGGAGGGACGACGAGGGGTCACGGAGGGGAAGTGAATGGACGGGGGTGAAAAGGTAGGAGGCGGTGGGGGAGAGAAAGGAGGGAGGAAGGGAGTGCTAAGGGGGCCCAGGGAGTGGAGGAGGAGGTGTAGGGGGGCGGGAGGAGGTAGGGGGACGGACGGCAGGGAAGATGTGAACTGAAGAGAGATGAAGAGAGAAGGCTGGAATAAGACATTGGGCAGTAAGAGGAGAGGAAGAAGACTGAATGAGTCCCTTCCGCTTTCCAGTCACGTTGTTTCTGCCTGCCTGTACCCTCCCCCCCTCTCCTCCCACCCAACCTCGTCCCCTACCACCATCCACTCCCCAGCCACCCCTTCCTTCTCTCCCCGCCTACAGTCCTCCCATACAGCGCACACACCCATATATACCTCCCCTCTCCTCCGCCAACAACTTCTCCGTCAAACTGACTGACTGCTAGCGTGGCTGGAGTTTGGAGGAGGAAGGATCGCTATTTCATCCATTCCTTGCGTTCCCTCCTCCTTTCTCGCTCCTTCCTTTCGGAACTCTCCTCAAACCACCGCCTCTCTCTCTTTTCCTCCTCCTCCTCTCCCCTTTTACGAACATCTCTGTCTCTCCCTCACTCGCTCACGCACTCTCTTCCCAGTTTCCTGAGGTTGCCTAGAGGAAGCATTCCACGGTTCCACTCCTCTTACCGGAGCTGCTGTTTCCGGGTCTCGCATGCCGGTGGAGGCAAGGCCGCGAGTTCAAAATGAGTCGTTGGGTTTCCTTTAAGGGGAAAGAAAAAAAAGGAAAACGTTCCGTTTCCTCCTCCAGCTTGTTCTCTCGACCCCGTTCTTTTCCCTTGCTTCGCGTTTCCCTTTTCCCGCGCGCGCCGCACGGGGTAAGGGAAGAGGGTGAAAATTCGCGGCGATCAAAAAGGGAAAGGGTATTCTAAAGGGTTGTCGTCCCGTCCCATCTCCTCCACTCCTCTCCCCTTCTGCGCCCCCGTTCTCGCGAATTCCCCAGAAAGGATTCTTCCGTCGCGATGCGGAGGCGGTTCCATGCTCCTCTCCCCGGCCCTCGGGCAGTTTCGCTGCTATCGATGTCGCCCGGGAAGCTTACAATCCTCTTCGCCTCTTCCCCCCTCGAGGAGGCGCGACCCCTCTCGCTTTTATTTCTTTATTTCCTCCGCCCCTTCTCCGCCGTGCCTTATCTCCGCATCGGTCCCTTCCGCAGACCCCCCTGTTCCCGTTTGCTCGCTCCATTTCTCTCTTCCCTAGATGACTCTCTCTCTCTCACTCTATATCTCTCTCTTTCGGTAAGGGCTTCGTTCATTCAATTCTTCTTCGTCGGAAGACTCGTTCGGTTCTTCTAAGTCCGAGGGATGTTGAAATGACTGGCCGCCATGATTTTGGTTTTGGCTAAATCAAATTGCGGACGAATCCTTGTCTATAGCATGGTCCGCTGCCTCGTGGTTATCCAGTCCCATTCCTCTGGTGGGCTACTCTCGCCATATTCCTCCTTTCTAATGTATGACTTGAATTTATTTTCAATTACCTGATTGCTATTTGACTGCGTTTTGAATTGATTTTTTGGATAAACTCCTGTAATTTTCTTTCGGTGGCTATTAATAGGATTGATAAATGTTTCTTCGAATGAAAAAAAATCGAAAAACCCTGGAATATTGTAAATTCTAACTAGGGATTTCATTCTATCTCTTCTTCTATTATTCTGTAAGACTTGCTTTTTTGTTTTTGTAAACTTGATTTTTCACCCTTATTGTGTGTTCTCTGTGATGCAATTGAAATCCTACCAAATTCATGGATTTTATGCCGTAAGAAGTGATTCCATTTTAGGTGACCTCTTCACCATTTAAATTATGCTTATTTCTTTAATTAGTTTATTTCCATGTCTTTCATTCCAAGTTCTTTAATTATGCTTAAAGCATCTTGTTGCCGGAAGATCCGATTTTTAAATTATAACTTTTTTTATTTATAAGGGTTTTTTATTCATAAGGGTTTTAAGTTACATGAGTCTATGTGATGATTTATATTCACGACGATTCTCGGAATATGAACCTTAATATCCAATGTTTTCTAAATGTTTATGACTCGCCTGCGAGGTTTTACTTAATCTTCGGATTATCGCGAGTCATGTCTGAATTCTAAGTGCAGCTTCATTTGTCAACTTTTTCCGTGATTTTAACGTCGACAGATAGGAAAGAAAAATCATCCCATTCATCATTTATGTGCGAATTAATTACGGAATTGGTCTTTTTCTTTACTCATAAATTCAGGCAAGTCTTTCGGTTCCTTTTATTCTTAAATATCTCATTTCTGGGAACATTAAGCATGGAAACGTTATTAGTCGCTTAATACGAAATAATTCGAGCAGTTTCATATAAATGGAAAACATTTGTTGTACCTTATCCATTATACCTTATATATATATATTCTATATATATATATTCTACCCCTTTATATAATATATATATATTCTACCCCTTTCCTTTCTCTAAATTTCCCTTCCAACTGAAACTTCTGTACTTTAAGATGTCTCTTGACGTAGGTTCCGGATATGGTTCAATTTTACTAAAAATGAACAAGTGGCCAACATTCCGAAACGCTGTGTTACGATTCAGTTTAACGTGGTTGAGCTTCAGAATTACCATTACGTGTCGGGCTTAATCTTCCATTCCACTCTGAAGTGTCGACCGTGGGAATTCCCACCAACGCGCTCAGAGCGCAAGCGTCATGACAAGAAAACAGTCTGTAAAGGGAAAGACTAGATCCACGCAAGTTTTTCACCTCGTTACCTTAGATTTTCGGAATTATATGAATGATTTGGCCGCCTCATTATCGTACTCAAAGTAAGTGTTTCCTCAAATGCGTTCCCTATTACCCTTCAGCAAAATTCATTGTGTCTTATGAGGTTTTTATCATACCCAGTCCTATGGAAACGCTGGGAAGAAGGAGGCATATTGATTTGTCTAACATTATTTGTTATTTTAACTTCTGCGATAATGACACCGCTAAGAATGATTGATATTTGGTGTATGTTTTCTGATTTTGTGGTTTAACTTAACCTTTTCATTTTTGCTCGTCCTTCATTATTAATATCGTTTTACGGGTAAACGATAAACCACCATCGTTCACTGTTGATCGAATATTAAATCTTTTATTGCTCTGATCCTTTACAATCAGGTTACTAAATTTCTCAAATTCGAAATTTAGTTAGAATGTGAATCATTTACTTGAACCTTAATTATGGAATCCTGAGTTTAATTTGAAGCATACGTCAATTTTGCACGTAAATCTTTTCCGTTACCTTGCATTACATAAATAACTGCATGTGTTTGAAAATTACAGTTGTCACGTCCACTCCTATTCCACGGAGCTCGGACGTATGATTATTTAAAGAAATCTGTCTGTTCCCAAAAAAACATTGTTATAAATATCAGACATCCGTAATTGCATTTTTGATGAGTTCCGTAACAATACACGAAGCGGTCAATTTGACAGCTTGCCACTTTATGGGTGATATGTTACCCTTTTTTCTCTCTTCTCTTTTACCTTATCAAACGTACATCGCGATGAATTTTTAATGGTCCAGGTGAAAAAATACATCCACGTGTCGCATTTTCATTACGTTTTAATGCCGCCCATCGCTGTGCGTGGTGCTCTCGCATGGTTTATAATTCACTTTTCAGAAGAATAATGGATAAATATGATGCAAGTATATATCAGTTTTTTTTTGTTGGCATGCCCACCTGTATGTTCAGTTGTACGGAACAATTGTGTCTATAGTTTATAAAAAAGAGGGTTTAGATATATTTCCTCTTGAAGCAAAGTATGGCTATTCCTCGGAAGACAAATCCGCTTGAATTTCATTAATAGAAAGTGTCTTGAAGGATCTCCGTATCGCCAGTGGGAACATCGAGGTACGTGCTTCTGCAGTGCGCCTGTAAATTGTACCTGATGGTATCTACTTTCTGTTGATTTTTGGCCAGATATTCGAATTTGTGTCGGGAACTTACGGCAAGAAATTATTCTACGAGGGCGGTTCAATAAGTACCCGTGTTTGACGACACGAGGGCGTTCCTGAGGGAAGTTTATGTTATTATCGTGTGCTGCCATCTATCAAACGATGGTGAAACAAATTTCAGACTGATATAATGGTTAGTTTGGATTTGGCAGCCATTCGAGTAAGACGTGTTTCGTGATTTTCGCTAAGATGGAAAATGACCAGTATCGATCGGTAATTTGCTTTTTGTTTTTGGATGGAAATAAATGCGAGGAGATAAAAGCAAAGTTGGGTGCTGTTTATGGGGTCACATCGCCATATATGACCTCAGTTAGATATTGGTTCAACGAATTTAAACGTGGGCGAACATTGTTTTTGATGAGGAGCGACCAGGACGCCCGGCAGACGTGGTTACCGAGGAAATCATTCAAAAAGTCCATGCCATGAATCTCGCTGATCGACGAACGAAAGTGCACGAAGTAGCGGAGGCCGTGGGTGTGTCGAACGGAACAGCAATTAATATTTTACATGATAAGTTGGCCATGAAAAAATTGTCGGCCCGATGGGTGCCGCAATTGTTCACGGTAAACAACAAGCTTATCCGACTGTCAACTTCTAAAACCGCATGAATTACGTTATGAATTGCTGCCGCCCCCCGTATTCACCCGATCTGGCTCCCTGCAACTTTGTCTTATTCCCTAACATGAAGAAATGGCTCGCGGGAAAATAATTTAGCTCAAACAAGGAAGTTATCGCCGAGACCGGCGTATTTTGGAGAGTTCGACAAATCCTATTTTTTGGAGGGGTTAAAAAAATGGCTGGAACGTTGAGAGAAGTGTGTCTTTCTAAAAGGGGACTATGTTGAAAAATAAAAAAAAATGGTTTCTTCATTTCTAACACGGGTACTTATTGAACCGCCCTCGTATGTTTACGTTGATTTGTGTTGATGTTCCGATATGAGTTACTCGGAACGCCTAAAAAAGAAATCATTACTCGTGATGAGGAAATATGTACTCATGTTTTCAATCGATTTCCAATGTATTCCTGCCGTCATTTAAAAATTTGCCCAAAAATTATGCTGCATAATTTTTTAGAAGGAATTTTTCATATGAGCACAAGCATGGTGTATCGAAGTTATTATTCCATTTATTATTATGATCTTGATAACGCATGCCTTGGACGCCATAGGAAATAGATGCCCGTTCTCCGTCCCTGAGTGTAGCCGGCAGTGAATATGTACCTACAAATGAGTTAACGCTGTATTAAAGCAATATTTAAAATAGCTTTTTTATTTTCGTGCTATGTATTTTTTTGGTTCATAGAAGCTTTACCAGTCCTCGATTCTAATTTTTAATTGTAATATTTTGTATAAATAATGTTCTCAGTAGTGCTTATGTATATTTATTTTATTTATTTATTTAGCCATTAGTCCGAAAACAGCACTCTGGCCTTTACATCGGACTATTAACAAAGAATAACAATGAAGACGATTACAAACACCCAAGCCCTAGGTGGAAGAACCAAACCCACCCAGGCGGGAATCGAACCCGCGACCTATGGATTGGCAGACGAGGACGTTACCCCACCGCCACCGAGGCCGGCCGGTATACATTCATAAATAGAAATTCATAGAAATTTTTTCATACAAATATGCGAGAACATTATATACGCTGTAGGGATCATAAAAGGAAGTGATTTTTTGTTTAAGATTAATGTTAGTAGAGGTTTTTTTAGGAAATTTTAGGTTTTTTGAATTATACTATATATGCGATGAAATGTAGTAATTTCACCGACCAATTGGGAGGGCGAAGTGTATGCTAGAATATGTGTTAATTTTCGTAGAATTTATTTCAGAAATTCGCATGCTTGCTTTCGCTAACGTAGACATTAATTACCAAGCGGTGTGCAAAATTGCCTCCAGGCATGGAGAAAAAATGCGTACTTTTCAAGAGCTGATTTACCCCCAACGTTCCCTCAGGCCGTTCCGCACAAGTTAGCGTTAGCGATGCGTATCGTTTTTATTTTGAGGATAATTGGTGCCGCGATCCAATTACTTATTTCGGGGAAATAAACCCGTCAGCTAGCGTATTTCGTCATTCCGGAGAGTGAAAGTTGGATGTCGGTAGGAGGAGAAGGGAAAGTACCCTGGGGTCGCGGCCCAGCAATTTCGGCCTGAAGGAATTCCGTTCGCTGTTATCCTCGGGAAGGAGGTCTCTCGGTACGCCTTGACATTGGATCCGCTCCCAGAGTCATGATAAGGTTGTGCCATTTTTTTATCCCCTCGTCGGCCTCCTCTCCTATTCCCTCTCCAAGAGCGCTTCTCACTGACCCCCCCCCGTGTCCCCCTCCATCAACTCTGAGGCCGTCTTCGCTAATCGCGTCCCCTGCTCTTCCGTTCCCTTCCGCCCGCTTCCTCATCCGAAGTCCTCATCTTTCTCTCTCTCCTTCTCTCCTCCACATCCCTCCCGCTTTTTTTCTTTCGGTCCCTCGGAGTGCGTTCGCGTCTCGGGCCGGTCCCGGCATCTCCCTTGTCTCCCGCACGCCTACCCTCTCAATTCACTCTCCTTTCTCGTAAAGGAGTCCATTAAAGGGCCATCCAAGGCGTCGCTTGCTCTAAACATCAAATGCTCCTTCTCTTCCTTCTCCTCTTCCTCCGCCCCTCCTGGAACTCTTCCCGCGTCCTCCTATCCCTACTCTCCTCCCCTGCCCTCCATCTCGTTCACCATCCACGTCACCTTCTCCTCCCATCTCTCCCCTCGCCCCTTCTCTCATCTCTCTCCGACTTTCTTTCCTCCGACTCTCTCCATCTCTCTCCGCCATTAAAAGCTCCAATATCGTGCCGCTTCCTCCCATCATCGTCTCTTCCCGTCTGGGCATCTCTAACTCGCCTCCCTCGACCTCTGCGAACCCTCTCCTTGGCCGCGTCCTAAATTTTAAGGCGCATTTTAGGATTGAAATTTGTCAAGCGAGAAGTTTCGGAAGTGATACTGTCATCTCGTGGTGCGAAGTGCGCTGCCATTTATGATGCACCCTCAATAGTTGGAACAAGTTAACTATAACTGGGTTGATGGACATAAATGGTTAATTGTAGGATACTATGTTGGCCGGTACACTGAAAGAAGATAGGTAGGTACACTGTGATCATCACTGGCAGTATTTGCTCCCAAGTCTTCTCATCCGTATATGGGCTTACTGCAGTACTCCCATCATCCTTTTACAATGGTGATACTATTTTGTGTCCGGATGGTTCTTCTCCCTTTCAGTCTTATTTATTTGATCTAAAATTTTTATTTTTTATACATTGTTAATAAAAAGCGATTTCAGACGATAACTCACGAGGTGGAAGCAAGACTGTAAATATTGGGCAAATTACAAGTATGGATACCACGTAGATCGTAATTACATCAAGTAGCCAGTAATCATCTCAAATATTCGTCTTACTTGAGGTAACTTCCTTGTTGAGTGAGCAAAATATGGTTTATGTGATTTTTTCAATTAGGGCCATTTTAATGGCTATGGAAAGTTTTAAAATCCTGTCTCTTAGCGAGTTTTGGCTTCACGAAAATGCCATTGAGAAGATTCCAGTGATGAATCGTATACTCATGGAATTAATCTTCAATTTTTCATCATTTTAAACTTCGTGAAGCTCTTGAGCATGTATCAAGAGCATTATTCAAGATAAATGTGATTTTCCTATTCCGGCAGAAGATTCCAGTGATGAATCGTATACTCAAGGAATTAATCTTCAATTTTTCATCATTTTAAACTTCGTGAAGCTCTTGAGCATGTATCAAGAGCATTTTATTCAAGAGAAATGTGATTTTCCTATTCCGGCAGATCACATTCTCTCTCTTCGTCTTCCCTCGAGCGAGTGAGCGAGCATCTTTGCTGTGGCGGCTGAAGTTTCGTCCTTGCTCTCCCACGGTTCGCTTTCCATTCACGCAGTCTTGGATTATACCTGAGGCTGCTACTGCTTGCGATTAGGGATACGAAAACATCTTGATGTTCCTAAGTGTTCATGACTAAGTTTAATGCACGATGTGAACCGAATGATGGCTTGAGTTTCAGGCTGTCACAGGCGAGCCCCTCACAAAATTGGTTGGCGGGACCACAAGGCGGAGTTTATGGGAAACTGACTGCCAAACAGACCGATGTATGATATCTCTTTCCTCTTGCATTATTCCTGACCACAACATTAGTTAAACAACTTGCACTGCGAACTAAACTGTGCAAAAATAAAATGATACTAAATGCTGATAATCGCTAATTAGCCTAATAGCTGGTGACCTAACACCCTTGTGGTGGTTTGCAGTATAACATATAGATGATGCAGATTTTAACATACTTTATGGTACATTTAATAGTTTTCCCTCCGAGCCCCTTTGCATTGAGTGTGCACCTACGACAATCGTAGTTTTTATACATCTTTATTTGTTCTATCATCTGTGTTTATAGTTCTATTGTGAGATTCTTCCGGATATAACACATTTCCAACTAGCTTAGAAAACTTGGAATTTAGTTTTTGTATGTATATACTTAGTTATTTTCACTCTCCGCAAAATAACTTACCCTCTGGTTTTCAGCTCTATGATAAGTTCATTGTATCTTCTATAACTTTTAAGTTCCCTTATCGTACTTGAGTGGCTCCGATTTTTGTTGTTTATGGAATGTTGATCATTTTCTTGCAACTGTTTTGCAGGTAATGGTGTCCTAGCCCTAGCGAGTGATTTGCAATCATTTAACATGTATTTAACGATTCTGCAGTTCTTATCGTGACTGTAATGGCACGCCATTGTAGTGGTCATGGTTTTTCAGGAGCATTATTGTTGTGAAACTTTAAAACTCCCTAAAATGCATTGTAAACTCTGGTATTTTTTTTGTGGATACCAAGGGGACACATTGAGCGAGGTACTTTTAATCCATTGTATTTCCACAAACCAGTGTTTCTCTTTTTTCTTCCCTCTTCATTCCCTCTCCTCATCCTATGCGCTGCTTTTAACTCCCATCCCCCGATCATTTGTTTCACGTGCTTCCTTCGTTTTCTTTTATTCGTTTTTCCAGGCACTCTCTCTGTCTACCTTTCGTAATTGGCCTCCTGTAATCTGTATAAGGGTACGTTTACAGCCTCCACCATCCCATCCTGGTTGTTCTCGGCGCGTAGGCTTTTACCTGGTTGACCGCACTCGGGATCTTCCTCCGGCCCCCTATCAACTCTCTTCCATTATCTTTGGTTTCTCTTCTGATTCAGAGAGTTTTTATGTTATTTTTACGACCTTTTTTCCTTCATGGCGTGTGGCTTGGTTTACATGTAAGATGAGACTCGGATAACTTAATGTCGCCATTTAATAGGCCATTATTTCGTCGCTACAGTCGTCCCTTGTGTTATTCCTTAATTTGTTTAGGGGCTACGCTGAAGTCTTTGCAGCCATGATGTCGACGACCTGAAGGTTAATGCTTTGATGTTGACTTTCATTGCTCACATTTTCAGTTCAACTTTACTGCAGTGCACTTTTTAGCACTCCTCTTCTTCTTCTCGTCGCTATTCAAAAATTGCAAATATCTGAGACAAATCATTTTCACGGCGGTTCCTAGTGAATCTAAGGAACTGAAATTATGCTAGGCTTTTTGAGGTTTTTTTTACTGAGGGAAGGCTAAGTGAAACTCGTGGGGGTATTATAAATGACGCTCATGTAAGACATCCATTAACAGTCCCCTTACGAAAGCATGCTCCCTTCAGCGGGGTACCCATGGTTTTTACTATCCTCCAAGAGTGCGCAACATTACATCACTAGCAACCATACGATTCAAATTTTAATCGCATCAAGGGGGCATCTCTATATCTCTATTTAATTGCATAGTTTAAGATTCCTAGCATTATGATTAGAAAGCAGACGTATACTATTATAGAAGATATAATTCTATGTGATCAAATTTGAGCTAAAATGTATCATTTGGTACAATAGGTACTTATTTTTTAATAGTTCCTCGATCGATAACCCCGCTAAATTTCCTCCATTGGAGTCTCGATCCCCTAGTTTCGCAATGCTGGATGTCCATGTCACGTGAATTGGAAGTGAGAGCATAGGGTAACTTATGAATGAGAATTCATGAAAAACATAAGAAGAGCACGTCAGGAATATTCAAAATCTTTCGCTTCACGAGTCTTTAAGAATTGGGTTCAATTTCAAACCCAACAAAAAAAACAAATAAAAATGGTGTAGCTAAAATAAGAGCTAGTGTATAACGTTTTGCGCCAGTTCTAGTTCTACTTGGGTGGAAAGGATCTTCTCTTTTTAAATTCTGAAAATGCCTGAGTGAAGCTGCGGATGATACCAATCAACCTTCTCTGCGCGTGAATTTTTAAATGGCGTATTGTTAATTGGGTCTAATTTAGACCAACGCCCGAGGTTTTCGAGGTGCATTCCAAAAAAATAAATGAATAAATTTCCCAAAGATAAATATACCGAAAAGCGAATCCATTGGCTGGCCCTGGTAAAAGTGCTGATGCAAGCTGTGCCGTGCGCGATTTAAATTGAATGCTGTTAAATATTCTGCGTGACCCTTTTAAAGAGAGCCTGTGTGTTCGGGCCATGAGGGTGCAAAAAAAGTTTTGGCTAATGTCCCCTAATGCTGTATGAGAGAATGGCGGCGTAAATTTGGGAGTCGGTCAAATGTGCAGGAGAGGCAAAAGCGTGAATTTACCGCTGCTGTGGATGAGGGCACCGTGTGCAGTGCTCCGCGCATGCATGCCTGAGCTAAAAGTTTTTCCTAACCCCGCTCCATCGTCCTCGTTGATAATGACTCGCCCCATCTGCTGACTCACACAATACGAAGGCAGTGCACTTCCCGTCACCCGTCTGCCCTGCCTCCACCTCTCATCGTGATTTAGATTTTTTCCCTTAGCTGTCATATGCCTTTTCACAATTATTCTCGGTTGTATTTCTTGTAAACTTCCCAGATTATCTATAATTATTTTTCTTTCTGTCTTCATAAGTATTTCTTATCTTTTTCGTCCGCATTTTAATACATATACTCATATATATAATTCTAAATGTTCTCTTTATTGAACTCAGAATTACTGAACGTCATTGGTTTTTTTTCTCACCCTACCTTTTTCCTGTGCGTTTTTTTTCTTTAGCTCAAGACAGTCTTCAGGCCTTTATTTCTTGGATTTTGCCGTAATCCTTAAATATATTAACACTTCTCTTTTATAATGTATTTTTTTTGGTATTCCATCTTGTGTGTTCTATTTTCTTACCGTATGGTGGCCTTTAACTTCACGGTATATCGTGCTAAATGTATGTTTTTCGGAGAATGGGTCTTTGTGGTCCCAATTTCGTCCTCGAGTATGAGATCTTTAATCTACCCAAGAGCAAATTCAGCTGGAGCACTATTGCTTCAGGTCGCAATGGAGGGTGTCGGTGGTGTTTCCGGAGGGTGACGTGAAGGTGAATGTTTTTTAGATGAATTTTAGTGGCTGTTTCTTCCCTTTTCCTAACCATTTAAACACCCTTCCTCTCTCCTGTCCCTTACCCATCTCACCTAGGGTGGAATAAAATTCATTCTAACTCTACTCCTATCCTCGCCTTCGTAATTGGCCCTCCTGTGCCTATTTTCGTTCCTTCATCCCGTAAACATTTGCAACGCAAGTGCATCGTAGCGCCAATTTTCGAAAGCCCGGTCGTATCGATGATAAGTCACTGGAGACCCCTCTTATCTCTCCCCACCCTACATTCCCCTCCTTCCGTCCTATCCCTCTCCTTCAAAACCTGCGCCTGAATATTTGATCCCCATAAATTAAATCTTTCCGCCCTCTCTGAACCCCGCCAACCTGTCCATCGAGTGTAGTGACGTGGTGGGTGAATCCATGGCGGTGGGGACGGGGAAGGAGTGGGGATTGCAGCCGTGTTTAGCGATTCAATCGGGTGTTTGGCTCGCGTCCGGCTGAGGATTATGGATTTAATTGGTGAAATCGTCTCTCGTTTTTTTTCGTTTTTCTTTTTTGCCGTGCAATGGAGACAGTTTCCCTCCCCAACGTCAGTGTTGTCTGAACTTCGTTATTGTTTCGGTTGGTGGGATTAGCCCTCGGAGTGTTCTCATTCCCGCAATGAGTCCGAATTGAACGGAAATATTTGATTTACGGTTTGGTTTTCCGATTCTCGCGCGCTTAACGTTATTCCGGTAAATATATTCATTGCGCAAGTCGCCTATGATGGCAGCCATACGACTATTATCTATCTAATCTGTTAATGCCCATTCGTCCCAGCCTGAGATTCCGATATGGTAAATCATGACTAATCCATTATGCGCCATTTATGTCAAATATTTAAATAGAGAGATCATTATCAAAATAATACATTGAATGGCAAGCGTACTATTGATAATGTGCAGGGATGGTTATAATGCAATAATAATGTGGCGATGAATGTAATGGCATGTATCCTTTTGAATGAGAAATTATTCATTTTGTTTTAGCAGTTACCGGTTTCTGATATTTATCCTAATATTGATGTCTTATATATAATTAACTACGACATGCATTTAATTTCAGAACATTCAATAATGATTTTAAAATATTTTTCTACTGTATGTTGCGATGTGTATGTGTCTAATAATGCGGCGATGACTGTAATGAAATGGAGCTTTTTGAATGAGAAATTAATCACTTTGTCTTAGCAGTTACCGGTTTATGATATCTTTCCTTAATTTTGATGTCTTATATATAATTAACTATGACTAGCATTTAATTTCAGAACATTCAATAATGATTTTAAAATAGCTTTCTACTGTATGTCCTTTACGTACTTGTTATAACTGATAGTGCATGTATTCACTGACTCAGTAGTATAATTAGTTATTCGAGGGAAAATTCAAAATGAGATACAGGCCGTGACTGCTGTTACTAGCAATAAATGTAAAATTTATTTTATATGCACAGAGCTTTTTAATAAATTCAAATAAGTTTAAGTGTACCCCAGTAGTTCCTAGAATCTACTCATCCTGCCACATGGTCTTGTTTTACTTCTTGCTTAATTACTCTTGCTCTCAATTATATGCATGTGTCATTAGCCATATAGCTTATTACACGATAAGGTGTCTCAGCTTTAGCTTTGGACACAGGCGTAAGGTGTTTCTTAATAAAAGTGTACGAGTATAAATCTTAATAAAAGTCGTATCTGTCCATAACAATGTAAGCAACTAAAAACAAGGTTAACAGTGATTAGAGTGGAAAAAGATTTTGAGATGTTGAATAATATCTGGTACCCATTAGCGGCATACGTATGCTGACAGAAATAATTAAAGGAGTCTTCTAATCGTACTTATAATTTTTGTCATTGTAATTGTAGTCATTAGCCATACTAACTACTGTGTTTCTAACTCAGCAGGAAGTAATTATTATTACCATAAGTATTTCGGCTTATGTTGCTTTTTGGTGGATCCTGGCAATGCACATCTCTGTAATTTGAAGTCCTAATTTACAAATAGCCCAGTTTCAGGCGTAACATGGTGGAAATCCTTCATGATGAAGGAAGACTAATGAAATAAAGAAGGGTGATAAAAATACTGTATGTGGGAAAGCAAAGTGTCTTCTTTCATACTAACTTACATTCTTTCTCTCATGTCTGTTTGCGGCCGAAAGTAAAATGCTGCTTAAAAAGCGAATTTTCTTCCACTAATCATGGTACTATTTGATTTATGTTACACATTTCACAGTAAAATTTCTGACTAAGGAAAAATGTTCATTCGAGATTATGATATTGCATTTCATCATCTTATTTAGTCTCATGCCAACACTGTGTGTAGGTGTTTTTTCTGTACGTACGTGCGTCGCTCATGAAGTCCTTAGGAAAAAATAGAAACACACATTATTTTAGGCACAAGTGTTTTCGAGAAAACATCGGGAAGAAAGTTCATTCATATTATGATCGCTAGTTAGAAAAACAAATAGATGGAATGCTGATGACGTTCGCATAGCATGAAACATGTTTTGTGCTGGTAAACTTGGCCGGTTCCGCAATACTCCATTTTGTGTAACGAAATATTCGGATTAAAACACTTTCCGCCACAAAGCAATGGAAATTAAAACTTCCATTGCTGGCCCTCATTTCAAATGAAGTATCAACTTCAATATGACAGTAGTTATAAATTATCTGGGGAAAGTTTGAGCCTGTATTGTTTTCCTGAAAAATTATAAGTACGACTAGAAGACTCTTTAATTATTTCTGTCAGCATACGTATGCCGCTAGTGGGTATCAGATATTTTTCAGCATCTCAAAATATTTTCCACTCTAATCACTGTTAACCTTGTTTTTAGTTGCTTACATTGTTATGGCCAGATACACTTTTATTAACAAACACCTTCTTATGCCTGTGTTCAAAGCTAAAGCTGAGACACCTTACCGTGTAATTAAAATGAACGCTATGTGCTCATCGGCAGTAAGGCACATGGCAAATATATTTTAGGTCAATAGAGGAATTTGGAAGTTCATTAATTGAAATATTTGTAATAACTAAATTTGGCTGAAATGATAACTCAAGCAAAAATATTTTTCTTTGTCATATATTTTCTCCTAATTATCTTCATGATAGAGATTTCTTTAAGGTAAAAATATACCAAATGAACATTTCTAGTCGTAAGAGGTACGCTTGCGACGTACAGTTGCTTCCGAAAAAATTTGGTTGAACGCGATGACTTCCTCCAAAGGGGTGGATCCCTTTTGTTCGCCGATGTACCGCGTCCGATCACCTATAATTAATTATGTTCCTCACGACAGAGCGACCCCGTAGACCACCGTAACGAAGGCCTCTCTGCCGGACGGCGGAGTCGGATGCCTAAGCTAGCCTGGCGACCTAGTTTTTACTCCGCTAGGGAAGTGGTGATGGCAGTGATACTCTGGGATGGCGCTTCGTTTGCTGTGAAATACGTTCTGCCCATTTGTTCTCTTGTGTCAGCTCCGACAAAAAAGATCTCAACACCGTGAACGGAGAATCATCTTCCGGCGAAGAACGGGCGGGCGAAAATTATCGGATCCGCATGAAAATGACGGAAGCATTCCCTCCCTTCGCATCCGCGTCTCTCTAGCTCTCCCTCAGAGCCTTTCAGCTCCGAAGCGGCGAGTGATACGCGTCCGCAACACCCCAATAAACCCCGAGGCGGACCTGCGCGGAAAAATGACCGTGGAAGGGTGTAAGAATTATTGTGGCCGACCACCATCGAAACTGAAATAATTTGGAGCACTGCAATTTCCTCCACAGGGATGTGGAAGTGAGAAATTCTAGGCTGCGACGATGCCTCATTTAATGGGAGAGTTGAGCTCGGGGATATGTGATTATTCATACCCTGTGGGTGTTATTATTTCGGGATAATACAAATATGTTTTCATCTTATCTTAGATAAATTTAGGGTGAACAAAATCAACTCATTGGAAAATAGAGAAAGCATCTGGTATGGGAAAGGGCGCAGAAAGTTTAAAAAATTTGTGTACGAATTATTTTGATTTACATATTTATCGTTGTAACCGATTAGTGTATTTATTTAATATATTTTTATAAATATCGCCTTTTTCGGAGCTGCTCGCCTCGGACCATTTATCAACTTCATTTATACGTTTGTGTACTTATTATTCATTCGTAGAGTCACATGGCCTCAATTCCACCACTTCTAAGCTGATCAGTTTAGCAGCAATATTTCTTAAAATGAATTTTTGTTTTTACTTACATAGAGGGAGAATCAGAACAAACGCCATTTCAGTTGCCCGTTTCATTTTTCCATAATTAATATGTATCTTTTTCTTAAAAGTTATCATTAATATTCAACTTTGTATACAAATATACATATATATAATATATATATATATTATATTCATATGTATATATACATATGAATATATGTATAAATATATATATATATATATATATATATATATATATATATATATATATATATATATATATGAATGGGAGTTCTGTCCCTCTCTTCCTTGATAAAGGTGGCCACGACCACCGAAAATTCGAAAAATAGTGGGTCTCTTTTTTGTGTATATATTCATATGTATATAGTATATAAATACTACATACATATGCATGTGTATGTAATTGAGAAAATTACCCCCTAGTCCGCATTCTTCTTCAGGCTAACATCTGTGATTTTTTATATTACGTAGTTTACAGGAATATGTTATTCATGTTTCGAAATTTCTATTGACGTTAAAGTAACTGAAAACGGTTGCTGCTTCTGCGGATTGACGGAACGGCTACTTTGAAGATTGCATGTGATTCAGTTCTAAGCATTATCTGAATAGGAAAATATTTGCGACTTAGCCAGCACAAATTGTAGAACTATCAAGTAGTGGTGATGGCCATTGTGTTCTTAATTGAGTTTGAAAGATATGACGTCGTCCATTTTTCCTAGGTGGCATAGTTATGTAATACCGTGGAGTTGTCTCGAGAATTCCACGACCCAAAGCTCTCCGACTGTTGTGAAAATACCGTAACTACTTTCAGGCTATTCTTCGGCGATAATTTCGGCTATCGAGGACTCCACGGTTCAGCAATGGTCTCCGAATTCAGCTTGGGGGGTTGAGCTTGAAATTCTCCCTCGCCTCGGGTGGCCCATTCGAAATTCCGGCCCCGATTCTATTCCACCTCCGGCTCACTTGACCAACTCGGCCCCCCTTCAACCCTTCCCCGTCACCTGGCAATCAACGCCCTCGACTTCGTACCGTACCCACTCCCCTCCTCTCCCTCCTCCCCGGCCCCTCTCCTCTCCCCATCAGCGAGCCGGACCGAACAAACTCCTGGGGCATTCCCTCGCTCATCCCCATCCCGCTCCACTGCCATTCTCCCCCACCCAGCCCCCGTATCCCATTCCCAAACAAGGGTTTCACCGTCGGGTGGGGGAGGGTTGACCGGGAGAGGGTGAGAAGTGAGCCCCGTTCGCCCTCGCTGCCTCATTCTCTCCACCCCAGTCAACCCATTCCTCCCCCCCTTTCGTCTCCCCCTCCCTCACATCCGCTCCTTTCTCAAAACCCATTCTCTCTCCTCCCACTACCACGACACCCCTCTCTTTCTCGAAACTCACCCAAATGACCATCCCAAATGGTCAATTTCAGTCTCGCTCTCCAACCCTTCCATCTCCCCCCCCCACCCGTCTCGCTCCCTGTTCTCCCTCTCACCCCTCCCCCCAGCCTTCCCCGAGAGCGTGACATTATCGTATGCACACACGAATGCCCCATCTACCTGCTCCCCGCCGCCTCCAACCCTTCCATCTCCACTCTCTCTAGGAGGGGCCCCGGCGGCGGCGCTCGCTCAGCCTGAGAAGGGAGAAGCCCTTGCCCTCGCACCATTCCCCCAACTCCCCATTCACGCCCTAATGTATTCCGCCCCCGGTCGCCAATGCGCTCACCCTCGGCCACCCTACCTCTGCCCCGGCGCTCATCTCTACCTCCCGGCCCAAGCTGCCGCTCAAATCCCTCATTTCCAAACCGATACAAAAGGCTTCCTCTACGATGCTAATCATAGAGCCTTAGGTTTCCATTCGCGCCTGGAAACCGGTGCTCACTCTCACACATAACCCCCATCCACCGCTCGCCGCCCACCTTCTAGGCTCACTACCCTCCCTCGCATCTCTCTCCTTCTTCGTGTCTCCTCTCCCTCCCTTCCCTTTTTCCTCGTATTCCCACCATCCAAGATTCTCAGCTAAGCCCCTCACCCTCGCTCATTCCCTCCCCCGTGTCTTCTTTCGTTCCCGCGCCCTTCTACCCTATCCCGTGGCTTCGCAATCTTTTCAACCCCCTCAAGTTACCCTCCCTAAAGGTGTAACGATATCCTTCGCATCCTTTTCGCCATTTCCCCATGTATTTTTTTTTAAAGTTTCCACCCTTCTTGTTCCACCTACTTCTCCACCTTCCTCTCCATGTCTCCGTGCTGCTCCTCTAATGAGCGTTTCCTCTTGGCGCCTTATGCTCTAATGTCTCCGTCGCTCTGACTTTCCTTCCCTCATTTTCCTTCAAACTTCCCGCCTACCTCGCTCTCTCGGTTTCGCGGGCTGTTTCTTTTATTCCATATAGGACATTTCCTTCACCCGAGGGGTGAAGGTTGGGAGTGATTGAGGGTTTCTATTCGTTTTGTTTTATCTTCTTCTCCTCCATCACCTCACCTTGGTTTATTTCCCGAGGTTTCTCTCCCCCGTCGTCTCTCATTCCTCTCGTCCACTGCAATCTTCTTTCTTTCATCACCGCGGTTTTTTCTTGCAATTTCCGTTTCTGTTGCCTAAAAGCCGCCCCCTTTGATCTTTTCCTGAGCGGAGGCGCGCCGCTCTTCCTCACTTGTCTCTTCCCCCCCACTCTCTTACACACTCATCCTCCTTTCTCCCTCTCTCTTTATGCGTCTTCCTTACAGAGTCTTGCCACGTCTTTTCCTTGGTCCCGGGAATCATTTGAAGAGGTCGTCGACAAATGTTGTTCAATGAATGGCATATGGGTTCAAAAGCTCTGTGCCTCGTTTTGAAAGCCCTGTCAAGTCGCTAAGTCGGTGGTTCTCGACGACGATTCCGTAACACAGGACCTTGTTTTCACTACCAAGATGTCGTTTCCAATTTTAATTGCTATAAATTCAGCTTCAAAGTTTGCGGTCTCGAACTTCTGCGACTCATTTAAGACGAATAGAGCAAAGTCACAAAAATAGCAGGCCTTCTACAATTATATATGTGCGCATATATTTATGTACATGCTTATGTAAAATTTCATGTATGCATGTATATATATATATATATATATATATATTTATGTATACATACACACACAAATATAATATTTTTCTTAAGCCAGGTAACATGGATCTCTTGCGTTGTAGTGCATTTTTATAATAAAAAATAAGTCATCTTACTTCCACATAATCCAGGAAAACCGTCGTATGATTACCTATATCATCTGAAGTAGCCAGTCAGTTTGTCTCTGTAATAGGATATAGTTATTCATCCTTCTCATCTCTTCGCATTGAATGTAGACCTACATCAACTTCGGCTCCTGTATTATCTATCTCTCTGACTGCAAATGTTAAGCGACAAAATATATCTCCCTTTTGATGAATCACGACTTCCCGTATATCCTGCCTCTCGTGCATTGTGTTGCATCGTTTACAGCCATTATCTCCACAAATAAAATATAAGAAGTTTGCTTTTTGGCTCATTTCATTAATTTCAGGCGGGATCGATGCTCTTCACATGTTCATTTGAACTATTTCAAGCTTATATCTGCTAAGTGCCATGCATAGGAATCGACAAATAGGTTTTCTGAGAGCTATTAAATATTGCGAGCCGGAAATTAAGTATAAATTCAATACAGCAAACCGTAGTATAAAAAATGGCTGTTAATAATATTAATTTTCTTGTAAAAAGAGACGTTTTAGGTGTGATATGGTGGAATATCACAATTAATTAAAAATTGGCTTTTTGCCACAAAATAACATTATTTTGTGGAAAATTGCCAATTTTTAATTAATTAATTTTCTTGTTCTCTTTTAAGTCGTGTTTCCGTATGATAACAAAATGAGGGGAAATTGCATGCTTTTTTACGCAGAATAACGAGCCATACTCATTAACCATTATTAAGGTGCTCGTTCGTTCGTTGGTTTTTACTTCTCATGTATGTTTTTTCTCGCCAAGAACGCGGAACCAACAAACTTAAGGTTACAAATTGATATGATCTTTTACAAAAATGATTTTTTTATTGTGCTAACGAAATCGTTTGCTTATGTTAGCCACTTAGTCAGAGTTTGAATTGTAGATTTTATCTTGAGTATCATGAAAGCTGAGTTCGTGTGTCCCCTTATCTTTTCTCGCTTTAAAAAACGTCAAATTTCAAAGTAATATGCGGGCCAGAGACGTTATACTATCACAATGATCTCAGGACCATCCTGTGATTGCACTGTTCACCAGGTCAACGTGGTCCGGCCAAAAGCTCGAGAACTTTTTTTTCGGTTTCGTTTTTTCATCGCGGCGTACGTAGCCTCGTCGCCGCGACGTTCACGGTTGAACGGCCCCAAGAAGTCACAGGAACGTCTTTCCCCTGATCGACGGAGTTATCGCGCGATCCGTCCTCCCCCCCATGTAGCCAGTCTCTGCCCCTCACACACCCACTCACTCCACTCTACTCTCACGAAATGAAGTTTGAAAAAAAATCCTCTCCTCCCCTTGGAGCACCACCCGACAATGCTCTGTCGGGATTCCCGGGCCTCCTCCTCTCGGAATTGCGAATGCCGACACACTGTACACACGCAGGAACGTCGTCGTATCGCCTCCCCCAGCCCGTGGATACGTACGTCTCATTCCGCCCTCCGATCCCCTCTTCCTTTTTTTTACTTCCTCGCTTTCATTTTTTTTTCTTTAATCTTCGCCTTCCTCTTCCTTCATTTCCCCCCTCCCTATTCCTTCCCGCACGCGATAAGCTCTCTCTCCTCCATTCACGCATTTCCCATGTGCCCCCCGTGCGCGTCATCCAATTGGTGTCTTCCGACTCCGCCAGCCACTACCGCATCCTACCTCCTCCTCCACCCAGCTCTACTCCTCACACACCAATTCCCGCTCCCACCTCTCTCTCCGCACGGCATCTCATTTGCATCCCTATGATACTCACCCTTCCTCCCACCTCCCCATTCCGCTTTGCTCCCGGCATCCTGGAAGCACATCTCGGCCTCTCTCGTTCCGCCCCCACCCCTGCATCTCCCATTTCTACTCCCCTACCTCGCCCTCGCCCCCCCTCCCCCGTCTTCCACACGTCTTCGCGCATCCCTCGCCTCAACCATCTCTCGCTCAACCACCGAACCCAACCCAGGCCACCCACACCCTCCAACCTCACTGCCACGTATGTCGTGCTAAGGGGCGCATCCCTCCCCTGTTAATTCCCGCACCCATCTCTCCTCCCCTGTAAAACCACCCCCACCCCGCAGCTTCTGCAGCGATGCCATGGCAACTACTGCTCTCCCTCCAGCCTCCGTAGCCTTCCCTCCTCTCTCTCTCTCTCTCTCTCTATCCCGGATCGTCGTTTTTACCCCACTCATTGATGGTGCTAGAGCCCTCTGTATTTTCCTCCTTCTCCCTCCCTCCAATGCCCCTTTCCGTTTTTCTCTCCTCTGCCTCACCGCTCTCATTTCTCTTCTTTCTCCTCCCCCGCAGGCTATCCCCCCGTCTTCATTCTGGGATTACGCTGGAATTTTTATTCCGGCTGCGACGACACCGTCCCCATCCACCCCCGCACTTCGCGCTCATATTCACGCACGCACCGCCGCACCAATACTCATTCACACACACACGGAGACGCACTCCCATCTCCCCATTGGCCCGTGACATTTCAACCCCAGAAATTCATCCGCTGGCTCCCTCCATCTCTCCTTTTCGCCCTCCCTCGTCGAACCGAGATCATTCTTTCCCTCGCGTCTCCTTTCCTTTTTCCCCCTTTCTCTCATTCTCTCCTCCCTTTCCCCTCCCCCTGGCCGTCTCCATTCCCATTTTGCGCATTCTCGGCCCCCTTTAACCTCTCCCCCCTCGCCTCATTTGATTCGACCTCTCTCTCGGTCGCCCCTACCCCCTGCCAATCCCTTTCAACCCCGTCGTTTCCTCTTCTTCATCTGCCCTCTTACACCCTCCGACCACCTCGTCTGTTCCAGTGCGTGGAATCACCGCTAAATCACGCCCCTTGTGGCCCTCAGTTACCTCGATCTAGCAATATTTATTGTGTACTCTCTATTTCTCCTGCTCCTTCTAGCGTCTTTGTTTCCTATGCACAATCGTGTCGTTTCCAACGAGCTTGCCTCGAGGCGGCCGGATTGTTGCGGTGCTCTGGTATAATGGCTGTCCACGGCGGATTAAATTCCGTTCCAGGGAATTACAGCTGTGTTTTTTTACATTTATTGATCTTTGGGGTTAGCCTATGGCGTGTGTTCATTCCCACAATTAGTGCGCATTGAATGATAATACTTGCTTCACTATTTGGTTTCCAGATTCCCGCACGCTAAATATATTCATAGCGTAAGTTTCCCATGAGGGCGACCGTTGGACTATCGTGTTTTCAATATGTTATAATTCCTTCGCTCCTGCTTGAGTATTCGATATTCTATATATATGTTCAATGTAAAAAATCAGTTTCACAATGTTTGCCTTCGGATAGGACCTTGACCTCGGACCTAATGGAGCGTTGTCTTAAGTAAAAGTTGACTCAGGAGTTTTTGTACTCTTCCTCCTCTCCACAACTTGAATGTTCACCCTATCATTCCATTTGTTTCACCTACCACTAAAACTACCTGCTGCGCACATGGATTTATAATAACGCAGCTGTCTACGTGTGTGCATGACACTACAATGCGTGTATTCAATTAATTAAAAAAATTAGTACCATTTTCCAAAAAGGTTATAATTGGAATATTATTACAACACCGTCTCCTTACACTGATTATTCTATCCGTTTGGCGTAAAGCAGAAAAGTGTTTATTTGCGCGATATTCATTACCTTAAATGGCAAGGTAATGCTGGGCTCTCAGTTCTTTTCCTGGCTAATTCCGTTCGATTTTATTCAGTCAGGTGCTACGCATTGGCAAATGGAATGGAATGGAAAAAAGTACTTCACCACGGCAGGCAGTTGAGCATCGGCGGAATGAATCATAAACGGCAAATGAGTGCGCATAGATAGAGTTCAAATGGGCGACGCCGTCGACGCAACTCGAAAACAAGAGTAAAACCACTCACCTTTCCCAAAGCTCCCCAACGTAGAAATTCCCATCAGCTCCCCCCGCCACTCTGCCCGCCCCGTTTCATTTCCGCTGCCCCCGCACTCCGAATTTTTTTCCTCTTACGCACCCCCGACCATCCCTCCTCTCTCTTCCTCCGGCCAACATCCCTCCCCCCCTCGCCCTTCGCCCCCACTGCCTCCGTTGAGAATGCCTAAAGAATAAGAGGCCGTCCCCTACCCACAGCCTCCATCTCCGAAGTGTTTCCTTCGTCCCACTCCCAATCTCTCCCTCTCTCCTCCCCGGGCGGAAGGCTCCCTACTGCCCCTTTCCTGCCGTCTCTCTCTCTCTCTCTCTCCACGTGTGCAGGGGGGTTGGGATGGCACAGGGGTGGCAAATTGTGTACCGGTGTGTGGCGATCCTGCGACCTCTTCATCCCGCTACATCCTGCCCCGGTTGAGCGTACTATTTCCGCCTTCTCGCCCAACTCTCCTTCGTTTTACTTATTCCCCTGTCACCCTCGCCCGACCGGAAACGTTTGCTTTCGTCTGTACCCTCCCCCTTCTTTGAAATGGCGGCGGGACTTTGTGTTTCAGGAAGCAAAAAAAAAATTGTCTCGTGTACGCTCATAGACTGTTTCCGAAATATGTTCCACGGCGTAACTAACTGCCCGTTTATGGATCCGAACGGCCCTTCGGATGTTTCCGGGATTTTTTATAACCCTATTTATCGTCATTATTATCATTTCTATTAGTTTGCGAGTTTCCCTTTTCGGAATGTACCACCTCGGGTTTTTTTTCGCCGGCGTAAGCGTCCGTGGCAAAGTTCCCGATCGTTTGGTTTTTCCGTATTTTTTCCCCCTTCTCAGACATTTCGCTGTGACGTTATCTCGTCCCCATTACTTTTCATACCCCATTCCGGATGTGTTGTCTTAAGGGCCAATCTCGGAGCGTTACCGACGTTAATGATTACCTACGATATTTAGAGCCTCTTGTCGCTACAGAATGGTCCGATGGTTGCATTTTGAGAGAATGGGGTAAATGTATTGGATGAAGTCCGCTAAGTTATCGCTCTTATTGAAATTGTTGATTTTAATGCTTGCCGATTATCTCGGGGTTTTTGTGAGTCAAAACTAATATGCATTAGGCAGATTAATTTCAGGGCCCTTGAATAGCTCGGTACGAAGTGAAGCATCGTGGTGTTCCTTCCTTTTTCAATAATCTGCGACGTCACAATCAATAAGATCGCAACGCTCTTTTTTTCTCAAACTACTCACATTTCTGACGGATCGCGACTCTTTTTTTTATCCGTGATGGGTTATTCCTTTAGATTCCGACGCGATTGCGCCTGCGTCTAATGGTTATATCCTGGAAATATTTTCCACGATGTCGAAATTATTTCCCATCTTCTCCCGCTCAACATTTGGAAGCCAAACGCCGTTGTTGAGCTTGGGTGCCTCATGCACGGCGGGTGCCACCCGCACGCGATCGGCTATTTAGCGCCCGCGGGGACATCTCCCGGGCCTCCCCCCGTTCGATGTTTCTGAACCGCGCTCCGCACAAGGAAGCGGCCGAACAGGAAGACGGAACTCCCCCCCCCCCCCACCTCCACCTTCCTGACGATTGAATATTTACGGCCAGCCAAAGGAGACGTGCCCCACGTCATACCACCGCTAGTCATTTTTTTCCCTCCGCGCGTGGCCCCCCTTTTCAAAAGTCGCAATATATAACGCTTTAAGCGGTCATTTCTTTTTTCTTCTCAATATTCTAATTCAAAAAACATCCATTGTCGATTATGTTTTTTTCGTATCGTACTTGAGTATGGAAATTCATTCGTATAACCAGAAACAAAATGGCCGGAGCAGTTCCATTGCTCGGGCCATGGCTTTCTGGGGCCTATATTGCCTCTTACGTAATAGTCAGGACCATAAAATGAGATTTTCCTCATAGGTTCCCCTCTTCATTTCTAAAGAATTACCGTACGTGCGGCGATAGTGGCAATGACATTGTACACGTGAGTCTCTTTTATGGTGGAAATACTTTTCAGATGGCATGAAACCCAAGTACCTGCAAATAAGGAGAAGAAGGAGTCAGTAAAGAACACATATGTTTCAATGTGCTTGCTTTTTTCAAATTATGATTGCCAGTTCGAAGAGGATAAATTGATCTTTGAATCTATTTTCTTGGCAGTCTACCTCTTTTATTTTGTCGTTATTTCCCGGGCATGTTGCCCGGGGCTATGATTATTTCCTCGATGTTTTTCGCAACCTCGCATTATTGTTAACTTCGCTCTAGTGTTCATTGTTTCTGTTTATATGTTCAAAATAATTCGTCCCTGTTTTTTTAATATTATTTAAATCGTTTTTTTTCATGTCAGTTTCTGAAGAACCGGCGGCTTGTTTCTCTAATTAGTGGATTTCTTCTGAAATGAGAATCCCAAGTTGTCGCGTATGTTCAGTTGAAAACTAGAAACAAAACAAACTCACAATACACCTCATCAATCGTGTGCCACATTCCCTATTTTTGTCTTAGTGGTTTTATTCTGTCGAACAATCCACTGGCTTGAATATGTATTCAGCTGGAATGCAATCATTTTCAGACTGTGTTATTCATCTTTCTGGTTTGTCTAGTTTAGATGTGACTTTTTCATTTTTGGTGTTCAATTATTCCATAGTTTAAAAATACCATGCATACAACGTCATGTGTATCTCGTTCTTGAAAATGAACTGCAAAATGTTCACGTGTTTGTCTGATATGACATGTCATTCTGTGGCATTACTCAAACCCAGAGATTTCACCGATTTTTCAAACTATCTATGGCAGTGAGGAAGTATATTTCTTGAGCTATCCGGTTAACATTTGGAGTTGTAACCCAAAAGTCATATGCACCAATCGCAGGAAGGAGGTTTTGCCGCTATTTGATGGATTTTCTTGTATCTACTCTGCGGCCCGACATAGGTCTAAATGTCGTAGTCCTAAATGAGCATTGTTTCGTTTTTTTTGCTGACCGTATGCAGAGTTTCTAAATAATTGACCTATGAACTTGAAAATACTATATAGCGTCGGTTTTTATTGACTTTGTATCAGAGTTGCTTATTTTATTGGTGTTACTGTCAAACTGTTAGCAAGGCTTTTAGCAAGTAGTGTCTACATCTAAAATACACTCAGCGGAATGAAAAGTAATTTGAAAATCAAGTTTTAGAAAATTTTCTCATTATATCCCTCGGAGTTTATTATATGAATAATTTTACCGAGTTCCCCGGCTCCTTTTATCATTCCTTGCCTCATCGCTTAGTTTTGCACGCCGTCGAAGAGATATTTTGTTTGCTATGCATGAAAATACAGAAAACGAAGCATTGTGTTTGTATGAAACCGATGCGGAATGCCAATATGTTATTTTCATGAAGGCGCTGAATAAAGAAGACATGCAGAACAGGTTTATAATCCAAATACCGCGGTCGCGTCGCCGTCTTTAAGTTGGTCCGAGTAAACCATGAAAAATCTCTTAAAACCCTTCCTATCGAGGGTTCCCCGCAAAACTAATGAACGGTTTTACTTACCCGTTGAAAGTTCTTATCAGATTATTGGATTCCAGCCCTTCATGAGGTGGCTCACTATCTTACAGAAGCCTTCTTTTCTTCCATCGTCTCCTCTCCCGCATTCCTCTGTAAGTTTTTACTCACCATCAGCCTACTGTTCCCGTTCCCCGCAACCATCAGCCTCCCCATCTGCCTCCTTTTCCTCCTCCCCCTTCCCTTGAGTAAACTCTTCACCCCGCTTTCAGCTCCCCTTCCTCGACACCATTCCCCCCCTCCAGCTTTCCCGTAATCCCGCCTCTGTTTACTTGCCAAATATGCCATCCTCTCCTTTTTCATTCCGTCCTCATTACCATATGTTCTCCAATTTTCCTCCGATGCCCGTCCCTCGCGGCACCACACTGTTGGGAGATCTGGCGCGGTGGTGAGAGGGGAGGGGGTGTGGGAGTGGGTGGACCTTTTGGGTTGGAGGTGGAAGCGGGTAGTTATGGTGGCCGGAGGGGTAGGGGCTCCCGAGTGAGGTGGTGGCGGGTTAGGAAGAAATAAGGCCACGCAGGCGCGTCCAAAGCGCATCCGACTCTCCTCATCTTTAAGTCCGCGCACGCGACATCCCTGGCGTCTCTACTTTAAAAACCTCCTCCTTACCTCCGATTCATACTCTCTCTCCTCTCTTCCTCGTTCTCTCTCTCTCTTTATCTCTTGAGTCAGCCAAAGTTTTCGTCGAGTTAGTTTGTAAACCTCTCGGCAGAGGCCAGGACAGCCTTCTCGCTCCCCCACTTAACCCTTTCATCCTCTCTCTCCGTCTTCGTTTCCCTCTCATCCTCGGAAACTTCCGCGATCTTGGCTCTCCACCTTTTAGCCTCCTCGCGTTAAAAATATTATGTAATTATGATGACAGAGATAGTTATAACCCCCCCTCACTCTTTCTCTTTCACCAGTGACGTTGACCCCCTCCTCGAGCGCAGGCGCGAGTATGCATGATCCCAACCTACTACTGCTCATTAGGAACGAGGATCTCGCCGCTCTTTTGTATCCTCCCTAATTTTTGCGCTTGCACCGGAGAGAATTTCGACAATAATCGGCAATAGGCACGTGAATTGCACCTGCGCGTGTACTTTATTCGTTGACTTTCAACTGAAAAAGATCGGCATGCAAGTGCATTGCACGCTCTGCATGTGCTGTCGACCTCGTAACGAGCGAGTGTTTACGACTGGAAGGTGGTGCTTACGGAATAGGAATAAACGCATGTCTAAGGTGGCGAGGAAATCGGATGGAATGCACCAAAGGGTTCTTGCATGGGAAATTGTTTTTTTTACAACTGGAGCAGTTTGAAGGTAGAACTTCAAAAGGTAATAAAAACTCTCCCGTTGAAGGTCATTCAGTTGACACTGAGGTCATTCCCTTCTAATCGAGCTAATCCCTTTTGCTTCCGATTTAAGTCTCCCAAAGTATTATAAAATGGTTTTAAATAAAATTATGTGGAAGTTGAAAAGTTTTTGTTCCTCACAATTCACCATATATTTCCATAAGTTGACCCGAGAACCCCCAAATTATGTTGTATAACAATTTTCTCACAAGACTGCGCCAATCCGTGATTTTCTGCTTTTGTCCTGAATATTATTTTTTTAAATTTGCTCAACTGAACGTACAGTTTTTTTAAACATAATGTAGGGAGTTTCAAACTTAATCAATGCCAACAGATGCTTTAGGCCCTATATTTTCTAATCGTGCACATTGTTTTAAAATAAAATTCAGCTAATTTCAAGATAAATGTGAATAAATTGACTAAATTATATAAGCGTCATATTAAAATCGGTAATTATCTGAAAGCAATTAAAGTTAGTTATGTATATAAACGTTCTAGAATGTATTATAACTTTTTCAAAATGAAAATCCGTGCTTCTATTTCAAAAAAAGCCACCTTATAATGTATGAAAGTAATTAGCCTATTGTATTTTCTCAAACTACTAATTCATAAGTAGATGCTATGAATATTTTTACATCTATATCTGTGTTTGGGTAAGCTACGTAGGTATTCCACTCGATTGACGTGTTGAAAAATTATTTAAGAAGCTCAAATTTCCTCTTTTGTACAATTTATGTCTTTTGTGATTAATAATAGTGGAAAGTAATTTTTTTGTGCGCACGAAAGCAGGGTAGTAGTTGGGTACCACTTGAATTGCATCAATAGGCGTATCTTAAACATGGAGTGTGTATTCATATATTACAGTGGTGGGTGTGAAGACGGAGAGAAATAAAAGTCACTTGGATGTTTTTTTTTACAAAGGCGGGGGACTCTTCCAAAATCGTTTTCGCAACCCTGAGGCGGTTGGAAACATCGGCGAGGTGAGAGCGTCGTTATTTGGAGTCGGAGGAACCGGCCAGCCGTCGTTCTCGCTACTCCTCCCTCCCGCACGGCCCTCTCCCACGCCATAGCTCGCCCTCCGTAGACGACGATGTAAGGAAGGTGGTATTATGCGCCCGTGGATGGGGGTCGTGATGAGGAGGCGGGCAGGAATTGGGTCGGACGTGACGGGCAAGTCGGGGTATATCGCCTTATTCCCCCCCCTCTTTCAACCCGCTAAGCCTTTTTCTCCGCCCCCTCACCACTCCGCACCCTACGCCGCCGTCGCGGAAGCTCTGTGAGTTTTTAAGGAGCGATCGAAATTTGCGTCATTTGCACTTATCTCTTAGCCATTCCTGTGCCACCTCCCTCGCAGACCCAAACCCTCCCCACGTTCGTGTAACTCCCAATCGTCTCCCCCTACGCCATCGCCTTGCTTTAATGTCCTCTAAGGAAGAGATAACCCCCCATTTTAATGCGCATTTCGGAGTGAATGGGTCCTTAAAATAAAAATGGTTCCGACTCACTGCATCCAGAATGCGAGCGTGCATTACTTGCGGAGTGTATGTGAGTGAGAGAGTTCGCGGGTAGGTACGCGAACTGGCCTATTTGTTTCTTTTCGTGGAGGGTTTGAGAGGGAGGGGAGAAGAAAGTAAATTAAAAGAAAAACATCGGTTCTATCCGGTGGCAGTCCTCCTGCCTGCCGAGGAGAAGGGAATTGAATGAGTTTCTTTTTAATCTCTCTCGTAGGCGGGCGAGGGTGACATTTATTTACCGTCTCCGTTCGCTTTCGGACGTGTTTGGAGGTTTCGATCTTGTTTTATCCAAGGACTCGTATAACGCTCGCTCGGAATGACGTTTTCCGTTTGTTTGTTTTTTATGCTCGCGGGTAAAACTCGACCTTGTAGCGAGTGTAATTATCGTTTGTTCGAAGTGCCTCATGTAGCCTTTTGTAAATGAAATGAATCGTGAGCATCAAGGTCATAGCCATCAAGTAAGTGCATTTGAAAGCATGATCCTGCAGTGATATATTTTGGTAGATGTGCGTGGAGGATTGATCAATGGGTGATCGTATTACCCTATGGAGTGTATACAGGTACTTCTATTCATGTGTTCAATTATGCACATAGTGTTGTATAAATGGAAAATCCTTGTACAAGCTTCTTTTTCGAATACAGATGTTTTTACCAAATAAACTATATAAATCTAATTAGAATTTCTTAATGTCAAAAGGTAACAGATGTTTTGTGCATTATCATTTTGTGCATGTCTCTTTAAATCGTTTTCATCGACTTTGATGAAAATTAAATAATAATTGGGCCGCGATTGTTGCCCTGACTTGGGTTTCAAGTTGCTGAAAACTAAGGTTAATTGTGACATCCTTCCTTCACATTCCATTATTTTCTATTTGGGATAATGAGTAACACGTTTCAAATGACGGCATGAACCGTATATGTGTATGTTATTTGATATCAGAGCTATCAAAATCACCACAGCGGTAATTATCGATCATTAACGTGCCCAGGAGTTCAAATTTCACCTTGCATGGGTACAAGTGTAGTAGTTAATCATGGTCTAATTATTCCCAACGCTATTGTTTTACTCTGCCACCAATCGGAATTTTAATTTTGTAAGCTATTTCCCATGTTTTTCACCATGCCTTACCTTGGCTTGCCTTTACCGTGACAATTATCATTCAGTTATTTATGCTTGTTTTACTTGATACGCGACGACGTTGATTTATCTTTCTAATTTTTTTCCATAAATTCTAGTTTTATAAATTCTTCTTTTGATGAAATGATTTTCGGTCCATTCGGAAGCTTTAAATCGGATTAAATATATGCATCTAAATAACAGCCGACACTTGAAGTCACTGAAAGAGAAATTAGTGGTCGAATCTTTTGGGCTGTCAGATGTTTATTATTTTTTCATCCACGACCGGATGGCGATCCCATTGAGTGCTGTTTCGAAGCTCCCGCGACCCCCCCCCCCCCCGCCCCTTAAAAAAAACTTCCGCGGTGGTTCAAAACAGGCGAAAGAAATCTTTTATAAGCTCAAAAGCGTTCCGCGCGACTCCTCCCACCCCCGGATTTGCTCGAGGGATGGTCGTCGCATGGCTAACATCTTCTTCACTCCTGTGTCCCCTCGTGCTGAGTGACCCACTCTCCCCTCTCCCGTCGGAAACGAGTTTAAACTTCACGCAAGAGTATTGGAGAGGGGGAGATATGGGAAAGAGAGGGTGTCGAGAAGAGAGGAGATTTGGGGGAGGAAGGAACAGGAGAGGGGGGTGAGAGAGAAAGATGTGACCGCAATGCGTACAGAGTCGCTATCTGCATGCGAGTAGTCGCTTCTCGCTTCCACTCAGAGGGAGAGACCAGAAGGGGGCACTCGCGGGTTGGGTTTGGATGACACGAAAAAAAAAAACAGGGAGGAAAACGAGGGGAGAGTACAAGTGTCGAGGAACGGGTAGGTTGGAAAAGAAAAGATTAGGGAGTTGGTAGGGAACTCATTACTTTTTTCCTAAGCTCGACTCTCCTTCCATCAGCCAGCGAACTTCTTCGTCTCCGCTCGCCCACTTCCGGCTTCCGCCTTCGTCGCCCGGCCCGACGTCGCTCATTTCATTTCACCTGATGCAACCTCTTTAACACACACACACACTCTCTCTCTCTGAGACTTTTCCTTCCACGTCGGCTCTCGTTCCCCCTTCATGCCCCCTTGACCTTTATCCCCCTTTGCGATAAGACCCAACCTTCCCTCATGCATCCGAGTCCGTAATTGCAGCTCAAGTAAATATGTCCGCGACTCCCTTTTATGCTTCATCCCACGCCCCCACCGCCAACTCTATCACTCAACAGAAGTTGTTTTTCTCCTCATTACAAACTAATTGTGTACGTACACGTATTTCTCCAAAGGGCTGTAGAGATTTCTGAAATATTTATATATATTAGGCCATAGCTACGGATGTTAGTTGCTAGTTCATTTCAATTTGTTTAAAGACTTATTTATTAAAGCTTGACTTTCGATTTTCTTTTCTTTTTGGTGCTCATGTAATTAACCGCTTTAAAGTTAGATTATTACTTCTTTTGTAGTTTATCAATGACTTATTCTGTCTCTGTCATATCCATGTATCCATGTATCCATGTATTAGATGTTTTATATTAGGGGAGTGAATTATTTTCTCATTTTTTTGGTGATAATTTCATTTCTGTTTCTCTCTCTTTCCCTCGCTCTTAGGTCCCCCTTTCACCGTTGTCCCTTCGTCATAAGTTCTCATTTATTTCCCATTCTCTCCATCTCTTCTCATAATTTTACCCTCTCCCCCGGCTGTCTCTCTTCCTCTTTGTCTCTCGTCTCAGTTCCCCTTCTTCGCTCTCATGCACAAGTCCCTCCCTCGTAAACTTCACTCCCTCTCCATCCTCCTTAAACTCCGATCTACCATTTCGTTGCACCTTCTTTTAATTTCTATCTTCTTTCTTAGTTTTACTGCTTTTAGATTATTTTTTAATTTACATGATATACTACCGTCTTAGTAGTGCAAAAAATCTGATTTAATTTCAAAGATTCACTCATTCTTAAGGCTTGCCTCGAAGAATTATAAATTATCCGCTTGCTCTTCTGCAATTTTCTTTTTTTTCATTCATAAGAGGATTGTTTGATAAGAACGGTTGCTCGGTTTATGAGTTTCAATTCATGTCGCGGATCTCAAAGAGAATTACGACAGCCAAGTAGGTCGTGATGGGGCGTTCGTGAGCGAGTCGGTCGCGGAGAGCGAGCGCCTTTACTGTAGCGAATGGCGAGTGACGATCATTCCTAAATCTAATGGCGTGATTCGTTCCCTCTGAATGAATCAAAATGTTCACCTCTCCTATGCTAAGGGTCCCCCTATATTCTTTCTCCGTCTTCCTCAGTTTCCCCTGCGTCGCTTCCCGCTTCACTCACCACCCCTCTCTCTCTGTCTCTCTCCCTTCTTCCTTACCGTCCATCCTCCTCCGCCCCCCTCCTCTCCTTCTTTTGCGGAGAAACTATCGATCTGCCAAGAGCTGCCACCATCCCCTCTTCCTCCTCCTTTCCGCTCCTCACTATTCCCGCCACTCTTCCGCTGGAATCCATCCTCAAGGAGCCAACCAACCCCTTCCCAAATTTCATCCCCCCATCAGTCTCCGTCGCGCGAAACCGCGACACTTGCAGCGACAGAGACGGCGACCTCTTCGCCGCCTTAGACCCCATTCTCCTTCCCGACACACCTCTACCCTTTCACCCGCTGACCCATCGAGTGACCTTTCTCTCTCCCAACATCCCTCCAACCCCACCCCCCGCCTTCCCCTGTCCCCGCGCACATCCACCTGGGCCCAAGTGCCCACCTCTTCCTCATGCCGTGTGCCGCCAGATTTGGAAGTGGTTGCGTCTGGATTAATCCCCATTTCCAAGAGCTTTGGTCTTTCTCCACCGCCAGTCTAGCCGGCAGCATTGTTCAATCTTGGTTCAATTCATATGAATACGCCATTAAAGTAGGGATCGGAACTGTAAAAATAAAGTTTCTGATATTGTAGTTGTGAGGGTTTTAAATCGCTTGCCGATAATCTAACTCTTCATCTCACTATTCATCCTCTTTTTAATTATTGTAATCATTAGGCAATTTTTAAAAGCCTTAAAATTTGAGCTTTAGGACAGAATTAAGACTCGAGCTAGGGAAGGTTATTCTTTTAGTTTATTAACACCTCAAAAGTGGAGCATATTCCCAGCGGAATTCTCAGTCCTTATTTTGTGTGTGCCACTGTTTTTCCAGCGGCAAGTAATTATGCAATCCAAATGAAAAGTAATGAGCTTAGACATTTAGGTACCAGTTGGTATTTCTTTAGACGTACACATATGGATCAGTTGGGATTAATGTAATCATTAATTTTAATTGTGATTTTAGACCCGGGAGGCTAGCGTCAATCCGCAAATGGTCGTCAAAGGAAGAATCATTATAAATTAACCTCACGTTCGTCCCTAGAGAATAAGTGGAACCCGTGAGCTACGGGTTAGAGGCTAGCGTGTTGCCCATCGGATTAAATGCGTCTCTCGTCTGATAGTAATCCATGCATGTTTCGTCGGGTTTCAGATGATAAGGGCTAAAGTAAATTTTGTGAAGTAAAATTTGTAATCTCGACTGGCATTTAAACGTACCACTAATGCTTTTTACGGACAATTTTCATGCTTCTCTCTGCGTATGTTTTTTGACAGTTTTTGATATACTTAAAAGAGTTAGCTTTTTATTATCGCGTAATGGAAGCCTTGCCGTCTTCATTTTTTGTTGCGTGAGTGTATTCGTTGAAGGTTAACTGTAGATAACATAAACATGACGTGTAGTGCCTTTCAAGTCGTTGGTTGTGAAAAAAAGGGGGCGACTGTTAATGATAATTTCGATAATAGGGTACCAAATATCGTTGATATTCAGTCATACCGTACGTGTGTGCATTGAAGTTTTTAAATTATTTTCTTTGAACTCGAATGTATCATAATCGTGGTGTATGTATCTTAATTTTTTCCAAATGGCGAAGTTTAAGTAACAGTCCTATACATATTTCTGAAAATGTCAAAACATGCTACCGACGTGGTCGAAAGTTAAATCCTATTAATGATTGTATACCTAGTTACAATTGTATCTCGTTGAAATCGTTGTTTTATTTGAATTCAATATAAAGTGTATATTTACTGTAGAATGTTATTGCCAGCCTTTAGAGATTCTGTTAGTAGTTAGCTTGTTGTGTTTATTGTGGTAGGAAATTAAATTTTTATACATTAGCACTGAGAATAATCATTACTGGTGACATTGGTGGTGCTTGAAGGTAATTACTTGCATGAAATACGAGCGTGTTCACGCGGAATCTTTTGTATGAATAACGTTGGCATATTTCCTGTGATAGTCCACGGTGATTGACCTGGAATGATTAACTCATATGTGAGCATGTCGTATGGACGGCACACTTGTCATCAACAATGTAGGTGAGTCTACCTGGAAGTGTATCCATATCTGACTTGACACGTAGGTATCTAAGTTATGGCTGGATTATGTACACACGGGGCAAGGTGACAAATCAGTTCTTGATTCGGGTGGTCATATGTTTTGTGCAGAGTGTGTATCGTGTGCGTGGCTTTATTTTTTTTATTTTAATGCCCCGCAGAAATTACCAGAAGGCTGGTCTTCAAGTCCCTCTCCCGCTTCCCCTCCATTCATTTTCATTTCCCCGACCCCATTTTTTCTCTTTCGCGCCCCGCATTCTTCCGCATCTCGTCCTCCGGCGTCCCTCCCTCGGGAAATAAACAATCTCCGTCTGTCACCCGTTATTTTCGCGAGACGGCGGTCACATCCACAGCCATGATGCCCATTACTGCTCGGCTGCATAAATTCTTTCCACCAAGCGCGTGGAGAAGACCAGACCAATAGAAAAAAAAGATACGTCTGTGGCTTTCCTTTCCATCTCTCCTTCATTCCCATCCTCTCCTCCGGTTTTTTTTCGCACACGTATATGTATAAATGCTCCCCTCTTCCTCCCTCGACTTTTTTTTCTGGCTGGAGAAATTCCCTCCTCCGGAGAGATATGGATCGCGAGGTCGAGTGGCAGGTCGTAAATCATGCTTAACTAGAGTCGCGGCCGTATCCGAGGGCCGTGGAGCAGGGTGGGAGATGGCGTCAATTTTAAAGGGATATTTCCTTCCAACTTCCGCGTCCCGCCTACTACGCTTCTTTCCTTCCCGAGCTCGTCCGATATACACCACACACACAAACATATATATATATACACACACACACACACACACACACAGTTCCTCTGAACGGACGGATTCAGACACAAGCGTACACGCACGGTGTCGTCCCCTTAGTCTCGCCTGTCCACCCCCGCCCTCCCATTTCAGTCCCTCCACCGCCTCCCACCCACTGTGCGCCGGAGGTGTCCCCTCTGGGCTCAAACAAGGGCGGTAATGACGCGATGATGGTCCTGTCCCCCTCCCCGCTCGCCCCTCTCCGCGCTCAGACCTCACGTATACGGCGTTCGTTAAGCTCCTGCCCCCTTCCCCGGCCTTCCGAGTTACCACAGCCGTTCGCTTTCGGACCTCCTCCCTCTCGACCGGCGTCTCGGACCTCTCGAACGTCAGAGGAATGATGTTTCTTTCATGGCTGTCGTCAGCGATCGACAGGTTTGTTTTTTTTTGTGTACCCGTTGTGCGCAAACAAGGCGGGTGAACTCTTGGAAACGACCGCAGGCGATAGCTTCCGCTCGTCCCTTGATTTATTCAGTTCACGTCTCTTCCACCGAAAAAAAATATCGGCACGGTTGATCTTTTCGACTCTTTTATGTTCGACGGAAATTGGAGTGATTCGTTTCTTTTAGGCGATCGCGGTCCAGCTCGTTCTGCTGTTTTGGTCCAGTTCGGCTAAAATGTTATGAATCAGCGTGTAATTATGAATGTACAGGGTGCTTCCATTTTCGTTTCTGAATTTAACATCTTCGTTAATCTATGAACTAATGCTACGAATTTGCTTTGAAAAAAGATATATAGTATCTGAACCCGGGATAGCCAAATGTGAGCCGTCACACCTCTGTGGGCCAATCCGATCCCCACCAAGAACTGTTGCAAACATGTGGTTGCTTTCTGGTAATGATGAATGTGG
This sequence comes from Hetaerina americana, assembly GCF_022747635.1. Taxonomy (NCBI): domain Eukaryota; kingdom Metazoa; phylum Arthropoda; class Insecta; order Odonata; family Calopterygidae; genus Hetaerina; species Hetaerina americana. The sequence goes on from NW_027286874.1 coordinate 81,489,725, forward strand.
TATTTATCAGATTTTAGGATTTTTTATATGCCGTGCAACGTGTTTACTATTTTAATTCATTAAATTAATAATTTGTAGCTGCTATTCTGGAACAAATTTCCCTGCCTCGGACGCGCCGGGTAAATTGTTCCCTTTAAGAGCATTGAAACTCTAAAGCGACTACTGTGGAGCACATGAAATAATTATCAGGTCAATTTTGCCCAAACTGAAAAACTAAATCTTGAATTTTGTGCGAACTAACATAATAAAATAAAGAAGTACCCCAGCAGATGGTATATATTTTTGTATATGTTCAGCTAAGAAATCGATCACGCGTAGTAACTCATTGTTGCGATGAACGTAGAGCCATTGATAATTCATTCCTAATGGTTTTTAATATATTTCATTGATTTATTATTAATGTGTTACGATAAATTGAGCTAATCTCGCGGAAAATCACTTCGAAACACTCCCGTGCCCTGTGTTAATTCCTTCCTTCATGAGTGCCCATCTACCAAATATGTGAATGCGGATCGGAAATAATTGACATATTTGTACCCTTCACCAACTCTTATTCAAGATTGGGATTCCTCGTAACGAAATCCATCTATGAAGCTATCATGCATTGATTTTCCGCGTTGAAACAGCTTGACTACGCATTTGTTAAACCCAGAATTTAAATCAGGAGAATTCTATGGATACAATTATAAAGGCCGAAAGAAGCTGTTCTTTTGTTGGTTTCATTCGTCATTCGTCGTTTCCTGTGGACATTTAAGGTCCGCAGTTTAACAATATAAAAGAAAAAGTCTCTGCCCCATCCTTACTCCACCGTTATTCCTACCAAAGTCAAAACTACTGACGTTGATCGTCCATAGTTTAACCAGTGTGGACCAAGTAACTAAAAAATCACGATTGGTAGTTGTAAGGATTTGATTCTTGATTTCTCGTAGGGGTACAGCAATTCATGGTATTTTAATTTAAGCTGGGAATAATGTGAGACCACGGCGCAGGCCCTATGTCCCGACAAAATTATGTCAATCGTAGCAAAACATTTGTCACCGTGAATTTCATCACACATTTGGAAAATTCCTTTCATACTCGCCCTCCTTCTCCCCCATGCACGGTTTTGCTCTAACCGTGGGCTTATGAATTTCATTTATTCTCCGAAAGTCCATATTTTCGAGAAACGAGAGATAAGTATAAATATAATACGCCAAGTGAGTGAAGTAGGTGATAGGAACTCTAATAAAATTTGCGCCGTTCCACGGGCATGGAGTGTGCTTGAGCTGGCAAATATTTTATGAATGTGCCGGCTGGTGGAAGAGATGTGGATATGTGTGTCGAGGGGAATATTCGCAAAGGCATGCCTCCTCACTTCGCCGGGCCGAGACTTATGTGCAGATATTTTTTTTTCGCCGCGGACTACTTTCTCGAAGGACATGTCCCGTCCGTCTCAGTTATTTATTTTTCCATGCCATCTCAGATTAAAACATGAGGTTTTCCGCATCTAGGGCTGCAAAACTGAGGATTTGGTCGATGGCTCTCAGCAGGTGAGCTTCGAGAAGAATTCCCACCTTTCCTTCGCTTCCGGAACAAAATGTTGTAGAAATTTTAACCTTCCAATCGTGGAATAGTTTCCTCTCCCCCTTCCTCCCTGAGCACGTTGTAATGATAATGCAGCGGCACGCGCGCGCATGAATTACATCTGTAGTGTGCCTGTTCGGTCTTTCTAGTTACATGTTTCAAGGAGCCACTGTCAACCGCTTTGATGTTAAATTTCCCTCGACGTTATCCACATATACCGTGATCTTGCATAGTTACGCATGGCTGACGTCGAAAATAGCGATACCCCGAAAGGGATGCCGCGTTTAAAAACTCGGTCACTTGAAAGAAAAGTTGCTCAGGCTATCCGCTCCACTTACCGATATGTCGACTGAAATACAATAATTCCCGATTCTCATTACACGCTGGACAAAATTTAATATCCTGCTTTTGCGTTTTTTTCTTCACTTGAGTATTCCTCCCGTGCAGCGTCTTCTGAAATTGAATCGCCATCCTATAAGGACAAAAGGCTTTCCACGGCGTTATTTTTCCCGGGAAAATTCCTTTCGTTACCCCCATTCCGCTTGGAAAATTTCCCCTTGGGTAAGATGGGATATTTCCTGAAGGAAATGGCTCCATTTGCTTCTCCTCCGCCCCCTCCTAGGCTCTCCTCTCGTGCCCCCCTTTCCCCACCATCCCTCCCATCACTCCTCTACTCTCTCCCGAAAGTCCTTCCGTCTACCAACTTCCGGTCCCATGAGTAGATTCGATTTGGTCGAGTCGATACACGGAAACCGAATTTTAATAAAAATATAAACGTTTTCCTAGGAGCCTTTCATACCATGTCCGTGGTCAATAATATGCTTGAAAACGGATGAAAAACGCCATGCCTTTTTTTTCGCCCGAAGCAGAAACGGGTATCTTTTGTGAAAAAAATTATTTTGATCGTCTTCTTTGGCTGCCGTGGAAGCCTCTTTCATCGCCGCCGTTCGCAGTAAAATATTTGAGTCAGTTGGGTAGATTAAAAATAAATTGTTCTCTCGAAATGAAAATTGGAAATCCTCATCCTCCCATTTCTAGACCTGTAGAAAAATCTGGGGTCATACATGTAAGAGTTACGGTGCGGAAATGAACCGCGATTCTGCTTCGAATTCACCAATTCATTGAGCATCATTTAATTTTTTCCTTTCAATCTAAACAAAGCAGGGCATACCCTTTCAATCCACCCATGCTCCAGCCCTCAACTAAAATGGAGATGAATGAAAATATTCGAGAATAATTTTCACGCCGATTGAGTTTCAAATATGCTTCGAGTCAAATACCTGGGTGGTGGGTTGATTTTGATTAATGATGATATTCATAATGGGGTTATTGCTCCTATAACTGTGCCCATTGCTTACGTAATTCTTACTCTCTGTAGTTTAATCCCGTGTACATATACCTGCCTTTCTCACCTTCAAAGCGTATTAATTTTAAAGTCAGCGTATAAAAATATTAATGCCCGGAGGCGCACTTGATTGGTTGGGATAGAGCTACGGCCTACACATGCGTGGAATTCACACATCAGGGGAAGCAGTTCCTTTTCCTGTGCCACCTGTGGTTTCCCAAGATGGGAAAATCAAGCACCCTACGTGAACAGAGGAGTCACTCGGAATCGAACCCGGGCAATCGGGTCAGCTGTCCAGCGCTCTACTCACTGGTCTACCACGTCTCCATCCTAACAAAAATGAAGGTTGAAATAATTTAAATCTACAAAAATGATATACCAGGTTGAATGAGGAACAACCCATTAATTAGAGCTACAGAAATTTATTGATAAGCATGAAGTAACTCTAAAAATGAACTCCTAGGATCGCAAGTTGGTAATTAGAAATATTATCAATAATTCAAGTCTTAAAAATGCCATTCCAGAATTGTGCGACCGTAAACTAATTTTCAATTTTACCTGAACGTTTTTCAGTACAAACGATGAATAGAGTAAAACGAATTAAAATGGTATTCGGTTTCCTTTTGAAAATTTTGAATGAAAATTGTAAGAGAGAAAATTCCTTCCCCCATATTTTTAAGATCGCTTGAATCGGATTTCTCATACGAATTACAGTATGTTTAATTTAATTCTAAGTGCTACTTTTTTGCCCAAAGAAGGCAATTACTTGTTCCATGATCAATTCGACTGACAATATGCGGAACTTGGTGCTTTGAGTGTCTTCTACTGACTCACTAATCATGTTAGTAGTGCCAATGAAACTCTCAGATGAGATGATTATCCTCCCAAGATACGGACACGCGCCAATATCAAAGTTATATTTGCGACGCTCGTTGCTCTTTGGCGTAGCACTTCTGAAGAGCATAACTTGTGACTATCTGAAATCAACGAGGAACAAGTTCGAACTTTACTCTGCGTACCAAAGTAATGAATGGAGTCTCAAGACTTCTAATGGGCACTTGAAAGTAATACTATATAATACCATCATTCATTATAATCATTGTACTTGTATATTACCATAATTTCACACTTTTAGGAGACTTTAAATTGTCCTGGCATGGGATTTTCCGGGGTATTTAACACTGCAGTATTCATTGCCTAACGTGTCCAATAGTAGTATCCGTCTCTTGTCGCAGTCGCCTACAGATCGTTCAGGGTGCTTACCCCTAAACAAGCTAAAAGTTTTCGCCGAAATTTTTGCCATCAGCCATTCATACTATTAGCACATCATATTTACCCACAATTACATAGTTACAGGCTGGTGTACTAACACCTTCTACCTTACGCCTTAGTGTCAGACTGTAGAATGATGTGGAAGTATATTCCAATGACTTCATCTCTGGCGGGTATTTACTGCAGACCAGACAGGAAACAGCGGAGTTAGCCCATATATGATTAAGGCCATCGAGTTCGAGATGGGTGGCCTCTTCGAACGATATTGCTGTCTGGACTGGTAGTAGTAAAGATCCTCTTCTGTGGGAGTATTTCGATAATTTATCCTACATCTCTTCAAAGTCAGTTTATATTAAAGGCAGCACGTTTAAAGTCTTTCAGTTCAAATAAAATTATTTAAAAGGTGATACATTAGAATATCTTACTCGTTATTACTCAGATCCAACAATCATATGCTTGAAAATTCATATGTTATACAGATTATATAAATCTTTAAGCAAGCTTTATTTTTTCATTAACTATTCGCAAAATATTTGGCATGTTTTTTTTATTATTCCGTTTAATAATTTCCATAGAGTTTGAACCTCAATTGACGCGTGCTACTGTACATGTATATCCAGTGGCATCATAATTGGCATCCTCGACCGAATATTTTCTATCAATAATTGGTCAGTATTTTTCGCCCACATGCTGAGACCGATTTATTGCGATAACTAGTGCTTTCGTGAGGGGCAGATTGCCAAGTTCCTGTAAGGGAAAACAGACGATTTCGTCGTATTTATTTGTGCAGGTATTAAAAATTCTCTTCCTCGTGCCTCTCTGTGGGCTTTGATTAAGCAAAGGCGCCTGAGCGCAATGCTTTACTCCTCTATCCCGTAATGGTCGAAGTGTGTAACACTTAATCCCGAGCCCACAAAGTTCCCCGGATTCAGCTCTGCCATCGAAGTCGTAAGTTTACAGTGCGAGCCGAGGCAAACGTTGGCGTTCGTGTGAAGCCTCCCGGGGGGCTGGAAGAGGAATGGGGGTCGGGGAGGGCACATCTGCATCATGCTCTGTGTGTTACGTCGGGGGAGTTAGAACGCCAGCCTTTAGCTGTGCGATTGCAAGCGATTATAAATTTATTGTACGAAGTGTTTGCCAAAGGGAGAGGTAGATTACAAAAAGGTATCCCGTCGATCACAAATGTGAACGTTGGCCTTGATTTTGTCTCGAGTGGAAAGTGTGCAATAGGAAAACGGTCATTTAAATAATCACGCCGTTGGATCTATCCCTAAGGTTGTACCCAAATGTTCTAACCTGCCGATTTGTTGTCTCCTGAATAATTCTTTGCGCTATGAGCTAGCATTAATGCATATTGAGTTTCCATAAATTTATTCATGTTCCCTCTCTTCTTGGCTGGAAACTATCCCAGCTTTTTTTATAACCTTATACTCTTGTCACAACAACCGATGACCCAAAAATCGAGTCTTCTTTAAATTCCACGTTCTCAACATTTGTTATCAATGAATCACAGATACTCGAAACACATTCCGCCGTGTCTCTCAGCGGCTACCAACATAAACAGACGCATGCCCTCTTGCCTTCCACGTCGGTCAAATTCTTGCCCACAGACTCTAGAGTCTGTGGATGTTATTTTATTTCCTTTGCCCTCCACTCTTCCTTGACCACCACACTCCTGAATTGGCAATCCCGAAAACATCGTGATACGTCTATTCTGCCCATTTTCTCGTGCTCGCAGTTAAATTCACTACTAAAATGACCATTGAATGATTTGCTTTCATAATTGGAAGCAAAACTTGCCCACCTAAGTGGGCGCTCTTGTCGGAAGTGGAAGCCTCTCTCTCCTCTCCTCTGTCCCAAAGTTAAAGTCCGAAATCCTTCGGCCCGCGGAACGGAAGAGGGGTCAAATTGCGGGAGACGTTGGGTCTGGCGGTGCGAGGGGGAAGGGGAGGGCTGATGGGGCTCGGTTCATGTTCACCGAGGGGTAGGTGAGGCGTTTGTTGGACGGAAGAGGTTGGGGGAGGTTTGGAGGAAGCAGGGGGCAGCAGCGGGGAGGAATCTTCTTCTTTCACCCCTCCCTCCCACGAAATCTTCTCCTTTCTGGCCGAAAACTTGTTCGAGTTTCATCGCTATAAATCTCCGTCGTGATAATTTTGAAATCCCGTATTTCCTGCGCTCACCGTCATCTGCTCCCGTTATACGGCCTTTAATTTCCATGATGTTCAAAATTTTACGGCCAGATTTTATACTTTGGACGCCAAATGAGGCCTGATTTACAGCTTCGTAGTCGTACCTTAATGCATGTTTTCCAGCTATATTAAACGGCACTAAACAGATTAAGGGATGGTGATTTTTTTTATTAGCCCTTCCAACAAACTGTCGAGACTCGCTGACAGAAATATTGCCCGAGTTTGTCATCGAAAGCAATTATCAAAACGAAAAGTTTGGAAGAAGATATATGTACAACCTCGTGAGGCACTGGATCTTCTTAGAAAGTTTTGGATTAACTTTTGGATGGTGAATAAACTAATTCTTAAGAGCTGGAAGTGTAATATCGAAACTGCTGGTGGAATTTAAAGCATTTATGGACTTGGCGATGTTATTTTAATATTTTTTTCGTGCCTATGGTTGCACAGTCAAGCCTGCATGTAACTTGTGTAAAATGAAAAATCTTACCCCTGGGAGAAATATTTGGTTCCTTCAGAAAAATCTGTGTATATCTGTGGTTAATGCGGAAACTAATTCCAAAATAGAGAAACCTAATATTTCCGTACGACCTATTAGCTGAAGTCGTGTCCGAATCGCCAAGCGTAGTTAGCGATAGAAGTTGTGACATTTCCAAAAGTTTTTCTACAAAATATGTAACAAAAGGGACATAATGAAGGGTTCATTGGGTATAATACCTGTATGGTAGTGCAGTGTCTATTAATCGCTATCTTTGGGATCCGTACGAAGCAAGGGCCCATTTTTGTGAGGATACAATGACCATTATTATTCCATTTTTAAGTACTTCGGATGAGCAAATGAGGATTTTTCAATTTCTGGAGGCTAAATCGCTGGTGTCCTCATTAACGAATGCAATGATTTCTGAGCCGATGGTCTCGTTTTTAGCATCGCCATTTGAATGTTCATCCATCCGGGTTAGTTTTTGGGTATTTTTTCCCGCTTCGGGAATAATCTTTGCAAATTCTGTGGTTTTCCCTCTCACCCAACCCAGTCACAAACGAAGGCTTATTCTTAAACCTCTGGCATGTGGACTACCAGCAGTCTCATCAAATTTAAATACGATGTTCAAATGGATGTCCATCGTCTGGATGCTCGTATCTTGCTTGCAATTTTATTCAGGTACCTTTCAAGTGCCGTCTGAGTCTCTCGCTTCCGAATGTGTTCGGTATCCTTCCGGAAATGTCGGAAAATATATGTATGTATATATATATATATATATATATATATATATATATATATATATATATATATATATAACGATTGTCCGGAAAAACTCATACGAGCGGCACAATAATGGGCTGACACAACATAACACAAATAGAAAAGAATAGACACATATAAAAGAACACTTACACGGTAAATTGTTCGAGCTTTCGGCCCTCTCAGGGGCCTTCTTCAAGAGAGACTGAAAATATGCTATGGATCAGGAGAGGGGAAAGAGTTATGGGCGTGGAGGGGAGGTGTGGAGGGGAGGTGTGGAGGGAATGCTGGGAGGGAAATTAAATATGGCGGTTAAGGGTGGGAATTTTGAAGGAACGGAAGGATAGTATGTAGGCGGATTCACGAGTTCTCACCTCTATGTTGGTAGCTGAATCAGGTAGGGATTCTAGGATGCTGAGGGAAAAACACTGGTCGAATGAAAGGCTGTGGGAATTAGCGTGTGAAGGGATAGGAAGAGAAGAGAGTGAGGCAGAATTACAGGAGTACCGGTGATTATTCATTCGGATGGATAAGGGGGTAATGCATTCACCTATGTAGAAGGAAGTGCAATGTTTGCATGATAAAAGATAAATAATATTTTTTGAGAGGCAATTAGCGTGGGAATGAGGTGGGGGGGCTATGAGGGGATGTAGGGAGAGGGGAGTAGGCATAATAAGAAGACAGGTTTTACATCGGGGGCGGTTGCAAGTTGGGGAAATATTGGGAAATTTGTCACGGGGGGGCGCCAAAGGGTTGGTGGATCTCAGAAGGTTTTTGAGATTGGCGGGTCGTCTGTATGCGATAGATGGGCATTGGGGTAGTAAGGATGAGGTCGCGTCATTGTCATGTAAAATTGGAAACAGTTCTTTAAGGAGGGTTTTCAGTCTGTGTGATCCGGGGTAATAGGTGGTGGTGGTCCCCTGTCGTCCTATAGTTTCCAGTTACAATTCTCCCACCGAAAGAATCTCCGCATTCCTTGACCACCACCTACAACCACTTGTACTCTCCTTGCCCTCCTTCACGAAAGACACGTACCACTTCCTCGACCGTCTAAATTCCGTCTCTATTCCCTCCACACCCAACCTACTTATGGCCACCATCGACGTTACCTCACTTTACACTTCTATTCCCCATGCAGAAGGTTTATCCTCCCTCCGACATTATCTTTCTCTGCGCCCCCTACCCCAGCGCCCCTCAACGGAATTTCTCCTCAATCTTGCCACTTTCGTCCTAACAAAAAATGCATTCACTTTCCAAAATTGTTTTTACCTACAGACAAAAGGCACAGCGATGGGAACGAGGATGGCACCATCATACGCCAATCTCTTCATGGGCCATCTCGAAGAGACCTTCCTGTCACAGCAACCCCTTCAACCTCTTTTCTGGGTCCGCTACATAGACGATATTTTTATTCTCTGGACACATGGCTCTGACTCTCTCAACAACTTCTTATCCGCCTTAAATTCATCTTTCACGGTTAAATTCACCTATTCCATTTCAGACTCCACCATCACCTTTCTTGACACAGACATCTCACTTCAAAACAACAAATTCACTACTTCAGTACACATCAAAGCCACTAACCATCAGCAATACCTACACCACACAAGCTGTCATCCTCAACACACGAAACGCTCGATTCCTAACTCTCTCTCTATCCGCGGACACCGAATTTGCAACACCACAGCCACTCTCAACAAATAAATACCTTGCCAATCTACACCTTGCACTCCTCAAACGCGGTTACCCAGAAAAGTTGCTACGAAATAAAATCCACCGTTCCACCCGACCACACAATAACAAGCCCACATCTGACGCAGGACTCAACCTTTGCACCACCTATTACCCCGGATCACACAGACTGAAAACCCTCCTTAAAGAACTGTTTCCAATTTTACATGACAATGACGCGACCTCATCCTTACTACCCCAATGCCCATCTATCGCATACAGACGACCCGCCAATCTCAAAAACCTTCTGAGATCCACCAACCCTTTGGCGCCCCCCCGTGACAAATTTCCCAATATTTCCCCAACTTGCAACCGCCCCCGATGTAAAACCTGTCTTCTTATTATGCCTACTCCCCTCTCCCTACATCCCCTCATAGCCCCCCCACCTCATTCCCACGCTAATTGCCTCTCAAAAAATATTATTTATCTTTTATCATGCAAACATTGCACTTCCTTCTACATAGGTGAATGCATTACCCCCTTATCCATCCGAATGAATAATCACCGGTACTCCTGTAATTCTGCCTCACTCTCTTCTCTTCCTATCCCTTCACACGCTAATTCCCACAGCCTTTCATTCGACCAGTGTTTTTCCCTCAGCATCCTAGAATCCCTACCTGATTCAGCTACCAACATAGAGGTGAGAACTCGTGAATCCGCCTACATACTATCCTTCCGTTCCTTCAAAATTCCCACCCTTAACCGCCATATTTAATTTCCCTCCCAGCATTCCCTCCACACCTCCCCTCCACACCTCCCCTCCACGCCCATAACTCTTTCCCCTCTCCTGATCCATAGCATATTTTCAGTCTCTCTTGAAGAAGGCCCCTGAGAGGGCCGAAAGCTCGAACAATTTACCGTGTAAGTGTTCTTTTATATGTGTCTATTCTTTTCTATTTGTGTTATGTTGTGTCAGCCCATTATTATATATATATATATATTCCATGCAAAATAAAATATATGTGTGTGTATGAAAATAATTTAACTCGTTATTTCAAAATAACCAAATTTTGGAAGTGACCATTAATTGAAACCGATTGTTGCCGGTCTTCTCTTTCATTATGCGGGTTAGTTCTTCCTTTTGCTTATCCAAGGTACAACTGGAATAATTCAGAGGATACCCACCAAGGAAGTAGAACTTCTTTTCCCCGTCCTCTCTCCCGGCCTTATCGCACTTATATCATTGCCTATCGAAACCCAAACCAATGAATGCTGTACGAGAGGAGTTAATATTTAAACACAATCGTCCCGCCATTTTTTTTTGTTTTGTCTGCCTGAAACTCTTTTGTTTTCGAGAGCCTTCGGTATCAGTCCTCACTCGCTACTGGAAGTAATATGATTTTTCCGATTGCCTGCAATTCTGTTCGATTACATTTCAGTCCTCGGTCTCTCTTTCTCCTTTCGCGAGGTAAGCCGTTTGAAATATCGGACATGACCTTAGTGAAATGGAGTGAACCGCATGAGTTCGTTAATCGTCCATGCCAATTGAATGTAAATTATTTTATTTATCTCTTAATGTTATATTTGGAAGTGGTTAGTGATTCAAAATATTTGTAATTCCATTAGCAAATGGGTAGTTAGTATCTCAATGGGGATCATGGAGAAATTTCATGTCTCGTACATACATTGTGATCCACACACTGCTCCTGCCATGCACTTCGTTCTTATTTGGAGGACAAATGGAATGTTTCAAATGTCTCTCCTTTACCATTTTGTGCACCGCCATTCTTTCTTCGTCCTATGGAAGCCGTCTTCCCATAGCCTCAAAACGTGCATAGTGCCCAAGAAAGATTTTTCTAGTGTTTCTCACTTTCGTTTTTTCCATCATTTTGTACGTTTTTATTTCGCTTCTGTCCCTCCGAAAAGTTTCCACTATTTGAATCATGTTTCGTAGTACAGGAAATATTTTTTTAGCTGCATGAACTATTTGTGTCGATGGCCGCGCCGAAGTTAGAAATCTTTGAGAAATGTTGTTCAAAGGCTGGGGGTGAGGCAACATAATTTCCCCCTGGCATGCCGTTTGATTTGATTGATTTGTCACTTCCGCGTTCATTACGGTATTTGCCGTTAAAAGAGAAAAGGAAACACTTAGGCTTACTCTAAATATGGTTATAACTTCCCCTCATGTTCCGATGTTACAGACATTTCTTCTTTAAAAATCAATCGAAGTGATACACGACAGAGGTCGCTTGTGTTTTAATATGGGGCTTTCGTCACTGGTGTTCGTTCGTTCGTGAGCTATTTGAATAAACTGAATGTATTTTTGCCGTGCCCAGTAAGGAGCATTTTTATGAAGCAAATAGAGTTTTTCGTGCGTTTGTTTTAATGTTGAAGTTTTGGAGTTTAATCACCTGTAACCAGAAATTGCGAAGGCGTGATTTGTTTATCTATGATAAGATCAGAGAGCAGAGTCGAAAATTGACAGCCATCAATGAAGGATTTGATGTCAGTTTCGTCCTCATCTGTGTATAAATAAATAGCTTTGATTGTGAACAAGAATAGTTAAGGTTACAAAGGAGGATATTTAATTATTTCTTAATTCTTAACGTTGTCTCTTAAGGAATATATTTTCTTAATGCCTTTGATTTACTCACATGGGTGCGATAATTCTGGTCTATGTTTCCATTAGGATATGTTTTATATGAAACCTTTTATTCTTGCAAGTTCAATCATACAAAAACCTTATAAAAACTTTTCTTTCTGCAATGTGTATGTATATATATATATATATATATATATATATATATATATATATATATATATATATATACACGCACATACATACATACGTATAAGTGTGTGTGTGCGTTTGTGAGTCGCGGTAGTCCAGGGGTAGAGCTTTGGCTGCTGACCGGAGGGACTGAAATGAATTGCATAGGAGATCCTTCGGCCATTGTAGCACCTTAAGTTCTCGAAGGGGCGTAATTTCCGCGTAGAATGTCCATGCTCCTGCTTAAAACATACACTTTATGGGGTTTCCCAAGCCAAAAGCTGCTCCCTCGCCTTTTGAAAGTCTGCAACCGAAATGGCGCTGTTCCGTGTGGCCAACACGCTAGAATAATGATAAAATTAAAATTAAATAACCGCTTTATCCAGCTAATGTGTTCAATTTCTTTGTGGGAAATTGTGGAAATAGCTTTGAAGTTTCATTTGGAAAATACAGCGTGTGTTCCGACCTGGTTTCCTCGCATATATATGTAGTTACGTTAGTAGAAAGGTAGTACACGGTTTCAGCGATCTTGAGTTCCCTGAAAGTCCATTTGCTACTACTAAAACTCGTATAGGGGTGAAATTATGACTACTGTATGCAGTTTTAAAGGAATGAATGTATATAAATCAATGTCTTAAAATGATGAAAGGATTTTGCATTCACTTGTTAGCTGATTGGCTTCCTACACTAGTGATTTATTCATGGAGGAGATTGATTGAACTGTACTTGATACATTCATGTGTCATAAACGGAATAAAAGTAAGCCATTATTCAGTTTAATCATTATTTTCTGGGCCCTTTGGAGCTTTCTTAATGTACGTATAAGCTAACGCCAAAAATGTGTGTTTTCGCTTTTCTCTATCTCTTTTATTTCTGCTGTGTCCCAATTTTTAAGCTTTTACGGGTCTGTGATCTTAGTAAAAGACCACGAAACAGTTTGTTAGACAAGAAATGTGTTGACAAAATTACATTTTACTGGTATCCACCGGTGTTAAGACCGGGGAACAAAATTGCGGCTGACAGTGGAATTGATCAAAATAAGTTTTTTGTTTTAAAATATCTTTAGGAAATTAATCGGAGGAGTATAGTGTTTACATTCATAGTAAGGTTCGCCTACTAAGGAACAGTACTGGGAATTTTCTAAAAATCATCATGAAGGACGAGAGAGGCTATTCACTAGGACATTTCTGAATCTGAAAAATCTTCAGCACTGTACTTAATTTTGTGCATACAGATGGTTAATAATGAATTAAAATGAATAAGCAGTTTTTTCAGAGAAACTGCGGAAGATGCCGCAACAGTAAGTTTCAACAGAGTCATCTGCTAATGTGCATTTCAATGCAACAATTTCAGTGTGTAAAAATCATTCGCCTTGAAGGCGAATGATTTTTACACTCTGAAATGGTTGCATTGAACAAGCAGTGTTAATTATCTTCCATTTGAAACTTAAGATCAAATTTACGAGTGATTTTGTCAAATATAGCGCAATTATTGTTGAAAATTGTATTTGTTCTATGTTTTATTATGTTTAAAGTTGACTTGGGAAAAAGTGATGGATTGGAATATTTCCAGCGTATCTGTCTAATTCCATTGGCGGCCACTTCCGGGAAACTCCTAGAAATTTCAACGTGCTAAAGATATTCGATTTTGCTGTTCCGGCTTCTTGACTAAGGTCTCATTAGCTCTGGAGAAGTCCGTTTATCATTTCAGCTGTTAGCCGACGTTACAAATGGCGTGAAAGGAGAAGAGGAAAGCAAAATAGATTTAATAGTTAATGACATTCCCCCGGAGCAAAATTGCAGAAGGTAGCATAAGTTGAGAAGGAAAAACCTTCCCCTTTCCTTTTCCTGCTCTTCTTGAGCTAGAGGTCACGTTTCAAAAGGTGTCATCATCGATTCCGCTCAGAACTGCACTACAAAAGGAAAATCCGAAAGTACATATCAGGTTATGTCCATATTTTCTCTCGCAGTTATTTTAAACGGAGCAAATTAGCTCATCTGTTATGCGCGACGAAGTAATGAAAACCATCATTTTTATACGCAGCCATCACTTTCATTGTGCTGTGAAACCCTTTTCCTTTTAGGGATTCAAGGAATTCTAAATAATTTCTTATGCTCGGAAGTCCTGCGATTTGAATCAAGTTTCCTTATTGTAATTTAATTTTTTTGGTCAGCAATAATGAATTTCGAAGTGTCACCATTGGTTCATGAAGATCCCTGGAGGCTGGGGCGAGGAACTCCAAATCCTGCCTCGGCTCCATTAATTTTTTCCTCGACTCCACCCCCCTCCCACACACACCGTCCGTGATCTTTCGGATTGTCATCCCCCTCGAGAATCGTAATTAAAAGAGGATTTAAACGATATTTGGTACGTTGACAGTTGTAGGTAAGTGTAGATACAGAATTCTTAAAGAAAGTTATGCCACATATTAAAGGGAAGGGAACAGAAGGACGCTGCGTTTTATTTCCCCCGCTTAAGGGTAGTTGAAAATCGATCCCGGCCCGGTTATTTTAATTATGGACCCCTGCGTCCTCTCCTGCCTTCGTACTTAGGTTTCCTCGTGTAGAATCCATGGGTTTAAGAACGATAGTAATAATAATAATTAGGGTGATGTATGAAGGAACGTTTTTGCGGAGTTTCGTCGGGGGCAGTTTGGAACTCGCTCGCCGTCGTCGAGAAGTTAGTAAGGGTGGAAATGTTTCTTCCAACCGCCCGGCCATTTTTCCTTCTGCCCGTCTTTTTTCTTTGCCCTCTAACCCCTCTCTCCGTCCGAACGAAACCCAGCCCCTTTCTCTCCACCCTCCCCAACCCTCCCTCCCTTTTAATTACCGGTTCTCTAAATATTTCATCGCTTTCCGGGGTTTGGCGCCTTGCACGCGCTCGGGTCGGTGCGCGGCGGTAAAGTAGGGGTTGAAAATTTTTAACAGCTGCCTTTTTTTTCATTCTCGTTTTTCACCTCATCTCCCCCCTCCCGCTCCCGTTCACGGCTGCAAGAGGAAAAGCAGAACGAGCAATTTTGTATGTGCTTTCTGTCGTTTCTGTTCTATATCTTTTCACCTCCCGGCCCGTTTTTCGAAGTCCGTGGCGTTTAACCTATTTCGAATGAATTCGTGTAGCAGATACGTTTCCCCTGACTTTTTTCGAGTTTATTTGTAATGATAAATATATCATCCCATTGGCAAATACACATATACGAAGCAATTCGTTCATTCAATCCAGCAGAGGAATTTAATGTTGGGTGTGCGGGTTGCCCGTCAAAAGGTTTCGTACACTAATCTAGGAATATCCATCCAACTTTCAAACGGTAAGCCCATTGAGGCATATGGCAAATGCGGTCGTATTAAGCCCGTGAGGTTTATCAATCCCTTCTGTGCTTATCAATTGGTATGCTGCGCATTCGCCATCAGCACTAAACTCCCCCATGTTCACGTTAATATCACTTCATACTCTTCCATTCATAAGTTCAAGCCAATCATCCTCAAAATGTTAATTGAATAATTTGCTTTAAATCTTGCTTATATTCCATAATTTATTTTTCTGTAGTCTCTCTTGAGAGCTCTTATGCCTTACAAACAGCTAAGCAATATCTAATGAGGAACTGTATTCTCATTTCTTCTTTGTAATTTTCATAATTTTTACGAGTTTTTATGTTTTTCTCCTTCCACTTAGTTTCGAGTATCCTTTTATCAACTTATTTCTGGGACTACAAATATTCCGGGAGATATTTCTCATACAAATCTTGCCTTGATAATTATCGATCAAATCGAATTCTCAGCTGGAATCCATCTCATGTGTTTTATTGATAATCAACTAAATTTCAACGCAAGTTTATATTTTGTCAAATGATTCCCGTACCTGAACGTATACTCCCGTTGGTTCTTGTTCATGAATTAGCTGCGGAAAAATTTGGAACAATTCCGGAAGGATTCCAATTTTTTGCTGGTAACAAAGAAGGGGCAAAAGGAGTAATTATCTCCCCTTAGAATTTCTGAGTTCTCAAACATATTACCTTAAAAATCTCGTAAATCGTGTGCTTATAATTTTTTAATTAAGACAGATGAGGCGCGTATTATATTAATCGCATACGTTTCCCTGTGGAATCGTCGCGCTAATTGTGTACGCTGATGGGAGTGGAAAGCTCCAAGGGGATACAGCAGGAACACTAGGATATTAGGTCGCTTTTCTAGACTGCAAAATATCCCTTAGTGCACTCGCATTCTTTTTTTATCAACTGGCTGCACCCCGTACTCTATACAAACCCTTCATTTTCTTAATTTTTACGTTCCCTTTTTCTGATAAAAGCATGAGTTAAAACAAGATAGTAATTTATAACTTTAATATCATTTTAATTATAATGATTTAATTATTATTAATTAATTATCACTTTAATAATAACTTTATATATCATAACTTTTATTATCATAACACCATGTGCCAAGGACAAGTTCCCGAGACGAGGGAAAGTTCTCTCAATGGGTCCGTGCAATCGTTAGATAAGAAGCAAGCTGGCCTTTTTCAGTTGGTATTCTAGGGATGTATCTGTTTACTGAGGTATTTAGTAGTAAATCAGCCCTTTAAAATCTCTTTTAAGGCCTAATAAATCAGTTGGCCATCACAAAATGCTTTAAAATCCGATGTTCTTGTCATATATTGAGCTATTTCAAGAAGTACCTTGTAAAGTGATTGTCATTGTTGTATAGATTTCTTAATCAAAACTTGATGCCCGAAGTATTTTTCTACGATGATTTAATTGTAACAATGAAATGCAATATATATATACACATATAAGTGTGTGTGTGTGTTTATATATATATATATATGTGTGTGTATATATATATATATATATATATATATAGAGAGAGAGAGAGAGAGAGAGAGAGAGAGAGAGAGAGGGGTGGGGGATTGAATTACTCATCATTGTTTCCGACAGAGATCAGTGAAGTATTCCGCGATCTACCAATTATTGCTCAAACTCACCTTTTCTCCTTGATATATTAAGTTGGTGTCACTTATCTGTCTATAATTATTCACGTGAACGTCATCAATGCCTTGGGTGGTCATAATATGCATTATCATTCCGAGTATGCATTAAAATTCAGAATAGGAGAACGGTTGCGTAAATTCTTACTTTAATGGACTCTGGCAAAAATCTTCTTCGTTTTTTTTTCCGTCTCGTTTCCTCAATTGACTACAAAAATCATATACTACTGAAGAAACTCACTTTTATGGATGTCCCGTTTGCAAAATCGTTCCCCCGTCCCCTCAGCAATAAAATATAAATAATGGCCATTTGGGTGACATCGATCGCATTCGTCGTGAGACGCGGCGTTATATCGAGCTCACCCTCTCCCCTTCCTACCCTCCTCCCCTCAGAGATCGTACACACCCACGCACGAGTGAATTAAACTTATCCGACAATCGCCGGAGTTTCTCGTCGTCTTCCACTTATTTTTCTCCCTCGCCCCCACCCCCTCCCCCCCCCCGGTGCTTCCCGAGAACGCACGACTCCAAACATAGCGGGAGAGGAAGAGGAGACACGTGAGGGGAGAAATGGGAGAGAGAGAGAAGGGGAGAAACGTGTTTTCGTGTGTGCGAGCGAGATAGAGGTGGGGAAGTCGTCATCTCGGTCGGCCGCTCCCACTCCCCCGCCCCTGCCACCTGGAATCATATATACCCACCCCGAGCCGCCTGTCTCTCCCTCCGTACCTCACTCCACGCAGGTTGCGCCGAGGAGCCGGGGGATGTGGGCGTACAGGCACGGAGACGGGGGCTCCTTCGCCGGCGAGGAGGATGGAAGGGTAGCAGTTATAGACGAGAGGGAGGGAGAGGAAGTTGATGAAAACTTTTAATGGAAGCGGATGGGAGATTGGCATTTTGAGGGGCAAGGGCCCCGGGAGTTTACCCATTGGGGGTCGTGATGTGGGCGTGAGGAGTCAGGATGAGGAGGAGGAAGGTGGGAAGGAAAAGGAAAGGAAAATGGTGGTGGCTGGGCGGAGGGAGGGTATGGGATGGTTTGATAGATATGAGGACAGCCGAGGGGTTCCCTACCTCTCTTCTCCCGCACCTCCCTCCGATTGAGGCGGAGAGATGGATGGAGGGAGAGGGCCCGGTTGGGAAGGGTCCGGATCGGGTGTGTCTGTGCGGGAGAGGAGGTGAGGGAAGGTTTTGGAGGTGAGAAGGAGTTCTCTTCCGCATGCGAATCGATTGACTTATAAATTGATGGAGTTGCGAAGGCCTCATTTCCTGGAGGCGCCTCCAGAATCCCTCTCTTCCTCCTAACCGGTCCGTCGCTCCCCGAATACCCTTGCGACCTTCCCTCACATCCTACCGCGTGCCGATGGATGTGCTCTTTTTTCGTGGGTGAGGAGGATAAGGGAGACCGGTGAGTAGGGTGGGAGGAGAGGTTAAAAAAAGGGAACCCGGGAGAGAGTGAGTGGGTGGGGCTTAAATCTTGAAGGAGTGCGTCGAGGGAAGTGGAAGGGTCGGAAGTCGGTTCGATGCGACGGGAGAGAGGCGGGGAAGGAGAATATCAATCCTTCTCATACGGAGCTCCGCGACATACTATTGATATCCGTCGCCTGACGATCCTTTACATATCGGCGTTTTCGAGCGTCGGTGTTCTCGTGTCGCGGGTACTCCAAGTCGGCGGAGCGCGTCTCGTGGGCCTACTTCTGGTTGCCCATTCAGAATCCGGCCTTGTCACCTCTCCTGTTTGTAACGTTAGCCGAACCTGCCGGGAAAAAATATAACGGCAGTCCCGCGTCTCATTTTGGAAAATTCTCGTAGAGCAACTGGAATCGGCGTAATAATCGGCAGCGTCCGTTCAAAGGGAATCTGTCCCTTCCGGCTCAAAGTATTTTCATGTGACGTGGACGATGGTCGTCATTCTGATGAATATTTATTTTGCCTAATGTACGTACATATTATTAAAAAAATGTCTATATGCATATTGCAAAATAACATGAACTGTAACAGAATTTAAAATTTGATTGATGTGGCAGAGTATTTGTTTTATTTTATGGATAAAATGATATCATCATATTCTTCACGCATTGTTATGTTTTTGACTCATTATTTAGCTGTGGCGGGAAGGCAAAACTGTTTAGTTTTGAGAAATTCAATCGAATTAAGGGGAAAAAGCTTGCCTGCTGATGAACTCTTTATATGGAAAACCAATGGAGCACAAGACTTCTAAATTCTCAGTACGATCCGATGATAACGCCAATTGCCACTGTTGAAAAACTAGTTCTGTAAATTATTTTTGAGAAACGATTAATCAGTTTCGATCATGTTTATGTTTTCCTATACTTTTCTGGAAATTCTTACTCTTATAATGGAAGATACATTCAATTATTTGGGTTAACATGTAAATTTCTAATCACGATGTTGTCATTATTCAATGATTTTTACTTTGTGGTCAATATTTTACGCTTATTTTCGGCTGCAAAATGCTCTGAGAAAACGGAAGAACTACTCCGTAATGCGCAAGGATTTTCTAAACGGGTTGAAAGCGTACATGTATACACCGGTTCGCTCATTTGTCTGTCTTTCGGATCTCTGAAAAATTATTCCAACAACTTTATTCAACAATTAGGAAAACGCTAGTTTCAGGTAAGTAAAAGCAATCATGACGACACTAAACCAATTTATCATTAGTTGACGTACAATGGCATAACATCGGAGGCTGCCCTTAAAATGGGGGATCCCTGGCTGTGACCAGTTTCTCAAACGGCTGCGTGCGTAGTGGCCATGGAGGTTCGTTTCCTCTGAAGTTGTTTTACTCTGAAGTTGTTTTTCTCTGAAGTTGTTTCACTCTGCAGGGAAATCGTTTTATAATTTAGTCTCCCATTTAGCGTTTGTGTGACACGCCCATTTGCATCAAATAGTGTATTAATCAAACCGAATGTTGTTTTGATGGGCGAGGGTGGACCTCACCTCGTACCAACCCTGAACAGCGTGTACAAATCGCACGTATGGGTAGGGACGCGCCAGTTCCTTTCCCTGGATCAGCTGTGCATATATATGAGTATATATTCAAAAATGCCTGGTATCCAAACACACCCTTGCGGGATAGATTTAGATGAGTCACTAAAAGGCATTCTGAATCACAGTGAAAAAGTGAGTGTAGTAGGTTTCTCGTCTGAGGTACCAAATCACGAGCAAGGAAACACCTTGCACGTATTTCATCAAATTCTGATATTTACCGGAGCGTGTTCAACAAACGGCAAAGAAGTATTCACGCGCAGTTACCACAAGCATTCCAGCCAATTATACTTAAAAATAGAAATATCGACAAATAACGATATTCAATCACGTAACGCAGACCCCTTCAGAGCATTGAGGGAAAGGTTTATAACTAATCAGGGATCAGGGTTATTATGCTGAATGATTTTCTATCATAATAATTATCTATCACAGTAGTTATTCCCGCTAGCCGTATCCCTGAGATACATGTATTTTAGCAATTAGAATAATGTTGCAAAAAAGGCGGAATAATAAATCTTGGGAGAATCTCCAGTGGAGCGAAGGAATGGACAGAGATTGAGGTACTATAAAACAAAGGTTATGGTGGGGATGGGTTGGTTGGTAATTACCTCATTGCTAAAATATCTCGGGGTACGGCTTGTGGGAATAAATACGGCGATACATAATTATGCCTCTTCTTGTAGGGCCAATGATTAATGAACATAAATCTTTATAATAACCTCCTTGATTATTTATAAACCTTTCCTGCAGTAGGGTACGTTAAATGTTCAAGGGAAATTCGTAGGACTTATTGAGTGGGAATAATCGGATCAAAGTGGCGGGTCAGAGTGGTTTCCTGCTGCCACATTGCCGGCCCAGAAAATCTTTAAAATCGGTACGGAACATTCGATGAAGCTGGGAAGTTGCCCACCGTGGAAAACAAGGTTACTGACGAAGTCGTCGAGCAAATTTTTCTATGTTCATTGATAAGGTATTAGCCACTAGATGATATTCCAGGCTTATTAGATACGAATGTATTTTTTATTGGTGGCGCATTTTAATGGCTACCCCATTAATGACAGAGGGAAAAATCTGCAACTGCATTGAGTTTGATGCAAATTAGTTCTTTAAAAGCCAGTTTCCATCAACTCGAACTTGGTGGTTCGTTCGTCATATACGAGGGTCATCCGGAAAGTAGTACCCGTTCGTGCCGCATGAAGTGCTGACGACGCGAGTAGCCGCTGGACGAGGTCAGATAGCTTCAGTGGCTTGTCTGCCTTCTCTGAGCCAAGTTGCGTGGCGCTAGCATTGCCTGTGTTGTTTCTGTGATTGTTTACAATGTTTAAAAAAATTGAGAACGCCGCCAGTTGTGAAGTGAGGGCAGTGATTAAATTCCTCAATGCAAGAAACGTTCGCCCATGTGATATTCATCGCCAATTAAAGGAGGTGTATGGAGACAATGTAATGGACGAGTCGTCTGTTCGGCGGTGGTGTCGCAACTTCAACATGGGGAGGGGGAACACACACGACGATGAGCGTTCGGGGAGACCGTCTGTCATTACAGACCAACTGGTGAGCTCAGTTGACGAATTCGTGAGGAACGATCGGCGCGTCACAATTGATGACATCTGTGAGCATTTTCCCAATGTTTCTCGAACAATTGTTCATGAAATTGTTAAACACCATCTGCATTATGCAAAAATTTGTGCAAGATGGGTCCCTCGCGTATCTCAATGAGCTGGCGGCGAAGGACTATGCAGCAGGAATACAGAAACTTGTCACACGTTATGACAAATGCCTTAATTTGTTTGGAGATTATGTTGAGAAGTAGTTTAAAGTATCCTCTTTCAAATAAAATTTTTTATGTTTGTTAATATTTACTTTTGTGTCTTTATTTCACGAACGGGTACTACTTTCCGGATGACCCTCGTAGTATGTGTCGCGAAAGGGACTGGTGTGGGGAACTCACGCTGCTCGTGTTCGGTAAGCTTCGGATGAGAAACGTTCTCCCGCGATCTGGACTCCATCTATGATTTAACGCATGCACTATACGGACTCATTTCCCCAATTTCCTTTCCAGCAGTTTCATGTTCTCAAAGGAGATTGATTAGGAGGTTGCTACTTGGCTCTACGGTATAAATTCTCCCAACCTAGTCTTTCGTTGGTTTTAGATAATATAATTTAGCGATCCAAGTTTCTTTTGTAAAAAATTCATAAATATCTGATATTGAGAGAAAGTTCATTCAAATTTATGAAAAGCTCTCTGCTTTATTGTTTAGATTTTTTCTATTATTCATTTTTTGTGTACTTTTTTTATTGTTATTTGATTATGATGGTGATGAGAATTTCCAAATTCGAACTACGAGGTGTGTCCGAAAAGTATCCGACCTGCGTTTATTTTTAAGTATTTTGTTCGTTTGTTTTGTGAGAGTGCTGTGCACTACAAGTTCTGAAAAGATTGCGTGATGCCGTGAGAAGAAAACGACTGCGTCTTTGGTCAAGCAGTGACTGGCTTCTTCACCATGATAATGCGCCAGCGCATTCATCGAACCTTTTGCATGGATTTTTGGCGAAAAACAAGATTGTACAGCTTCGCCAGCCTCCGTACAGTCCCGGCATAGCTTCCTGCGACTTTTGGAGGTTCCCAGAATTGAAAATGGCGCCCAAAGGAAAGCGGTTCGACGACATAGAGTAATGGGACATGCGAGCTGAAGGCCGTTCTAAAATCTGCGTTCGAGGACTGCTTTAAGATGTGGAATCACCGCTGGGAGCGTGTGGTTCAATCAAATGGGGACTACTTCGAAGGATGCCACGGCCCGGATGACGAAGATAATCACCAAAGCGGAGATATGAACGCAGGTCGGATAGTTGTAGGACACACCTCGTATCGTATTGTCACCCAGCCTCCTTTTTTCTTCATTAGATCCAATTATTAGCATCTCTCATTGTTTCTTCCACAGATTATAATTGTAAAATTGAACATTTTTAATCTTAATCTGCGTATGAAGGATATCTGTGAAAGTAAATTATCTCAAAAATATTTTTTCTGTAATTTCCGTTCAATTATATAATATTCATTAACAGCATATTTATTAATTCGTGGATCATAATATGAATAATTAATTGAGAGACGATTAAATGCTTTCCGTTACTTGTAATCGTCTCATACCATATTTATGCGTCATAATCATCCATATCGTTTTTTGTGTGTTCAAAAAATGAAAGAAAGTTTTGTGCAGGCAGGGACATAAGTATGACATACGCCAAAATATTATTCGCTTTCTCGAAATGGGTCGCAAATAAAGTGCACTTTTTAGAACTGCAACGTTTTCTTTGTTTCCGCGTCATGGAGTTCCACCTAGTGACATCATGTACTGCTGTGTAATCTGAGAGTGTTTGTTTTCTCTAAAATTTTCCGTATCGTTATATACTAGTGTTCCCGTTATTGCCTTATCATTTCTCTCCACTCAATTTTGAAGGTGTCTATAGTTCGAGAAAGGGAAAGATCGACTTTAAACGTACTGACATTTTAGTTTCTTCGTTCGTTATTTACGACTTGAAGATTTTTATGAGTTCCTTACTAATCGCAATGAGAGCTAGGAAGATTTAAACTTTAAGTTCATCCTCTCCCAACTTGAAGTTTGACCTCTTACGCCTGTTTGATGTCTGCGCAAGCTCTGTTTTTTTTATTGAAATATTTTCCCAGTATTTGAATTCTGCATTATTTTGTTTGTCAGCTGCTGCATCTAGTTAATTCCCATCGGATTACGCGCCCCTTTTTCCACACATTAACAATTTAAATGACCTTTATGTGTCATTTGCTCTAAAATGAAATAAATTCATTTTGAATCAACGTGGTCACTCTGCAAAGCCACCCCAGCTAATAATTAATGTAAAAATAATTTTTATCTTTTAATTTTTTTAAAGAATAAATAAGCATTTTTAAAAATATTTTGAAGCGGTATCAGTAGCAGCATATTTCTTTAGGTCGCAGAATAATTTCAAGGGCTGATTCTTCCGATTAATTCCACTATATATTGGCAATAAATTGATCACAGTTTTAAATATAAATGAATTTTCTCCAATGTGATTTCAAATTTTTATTGAAAGGTCTTGTGAATTGTTTTAATTCTCCGAACTAACAATTAGTTTTGCATTTAATCAATTATTAATTCTAGGCCATATTACGTATCAATGTGTTAACGGAAAATATTTTATATTGTGAGTTTGGTCCATAGATCAATTTTATGTATCACCTCTTCCTCCCTTCCTTCTTTCACGTGCAGTGAAGCTTTTTTTCCGCTGCAGACGGAGCTTAGATTTGTGTAGATGTGTGTTTAGGTTTCGGATTTCTTTCGTAACTTTCTATAATATTTTTTTAATTGCGATATGCCGACTGTAGTAAAAGTGCAATCTGTAGGGTAATCACTGGTAGTTTTTCAGCATTCGGAGTCAATGGAACGAAGTAATCCACACCAATGTGAAGGTTCTAGGCCAATCAAATACTAGAGATCAGTGTCAGATTACACTTAGAATTAAACATTTTCTATAGTATCATTATTGATTTGTCCAAGTAAGTAATTGCAGGGTGAAGATGTATGGTCCCTTTATTGGCAGCCTTAGATTTGCAGTCTATTTATTAATTTTTAGTGTAAATTATTTCATTTTCGTCCTCAGTTATTAAGTGTTGATGAAGGCCAAGTACAAATATCTCTGGAAGTATGATACTAGACTGTGGTTATTTTACGTGACTGTGAGGAAAAAAAACCTCAAAGAAATTTGTAGTCATTACACTGCTTTGTCGCCAAAAGGTTACTTATTGTAGTAATTCAACCAACTGGGTGATATCGGTGAATCGAACCGTGGTGCATCTGAAACTCTTTCAATGGAAAATGGTCGTAGATTAATGAACCACGAACTGAACAATGGCGCCTCTCGATGAATGTTGACTTTTCCTTGCAGTGCGCCGGAAATCAGCTTTGGATATCAAGCAGTGTCCCTTTAGCGTTTTTACACTCTTCCCTTCCCTCACCCAGCCACCATCTGTTGGGCGTCGGACGTGTGTATTTTTCCGAGCTCTTTGAATGGAAGGACGCACCCAAAGTCCTCCTCCCCCACTCTCTCCTCCTCCCGACCCCCTCCAACCGCATGATTAGTCCTCGGCCCCTAATTGGATAGAATCTCATCCCCCACACGCACCGTCACAAACCCTTTCAAACAACCCTCGCCCTCCCTTCCCGGTAAAACCTGGCCGTTTCGTTTTATCCGTTCACTTACTCGTGCAACCCGGGCGAAAAGTTGATTTCGGGAGATTCCGCTTTTTCGGGTTGGACGGTCGGTTGGGGGAGGCGCCACCGTAACAGCGGGGAACACCTGCGACCCCCTCGTCGTCGGCGGCGTGTTTTTCACTCCTCCGACGACCATCCTGCCCAGCGCACTTTTGATCCCTCGACACATATGTATATATATACATACACGAACTCGCACAGGCGCGCGGGAGTGGCCTCGCCACACCTCCACCCACTCACCCAAAACCGAACCCTCCCTCCCCCCTTGCGTCGTCGGATGACGATAATGCGACGGTTGCGCGTCCGTCTCCCCTTTATATCCGTGCCCGCTCCCCTCCTCTCGGCCTCGTCCCACTCTCTTCACCTCTGCCACCGTCTCCCCCTGCCATTTGCCGCAGCCTCATCAATGCGAGTCAAAACAGATGTAAATAAGCCGGGCGTTCCTGAGGACGACGGACAGGTCGGAATTACGCCGTGGTTTTAGCGTCCACAGCTGACAGCGGCGGAGGGGGTGAGGGGGGGGGGGGAAGTTTAGGTAGGACGGAGATTTTTCGGGGGGAAAGGGGAAGGCACGGGGGAGAAAACAGTGGGTAGGGTGGATTGGCGGGGAGGCGTCGGTTAGGGGGTGCCGAGGGGGGACCAAAGGGTTTTGTTATTCCTTCTCACGTCGGCGGGATCAGGGGGGGCGCGCTGCTGCCGAGACCGTGGTCTGTGCAGGGAGGGGGTGTGAAGGGGAGCGTCGAAAGCTCCAGTTCGTTGTGGGAATAACGGTGGCTTTTGTTCGCCTCTCCATGGTACCCCTCCCCGGTTCCCCTGCCGCACCATTCACCTCCCTCCGTCGTCCGTTGGCTGCGTTCGCCACCGTTTTGTGTTCCGGGGGAGGCATCCCGACGCCTGATTGGGCTCCGATTAGAGGAGCCTCTTACTGCGGCGAGGGGACCGGGATGCTGTTGGCGGTGGTGACGGTGTTGTTGGGGGGGTTCGGTCACGTTATCGCCGTGCACCGGCCGGTCCCGCTTAATCCATGCGACAAATGCAGTCAGTGAGCGGGTCGGTTGTAGTTTATTGTTCATTGTCTTAGTGGCAGTTCATTGTCTTTTTCGTTGCTCTCTCTGAGACTAAATGGCCCTTATTTTTCGATCGTAGGTCATCGGCGTGAAAACGGTCTCGGATTTCTTCATCAGCCGCGTACTTACACGAGGGCCCTTCAATGCCTGCGTGTCAATCTATAACTCGCCCAATTGTTATTTCCAGTTTTATAATGAATCACTTTTAAGTCGATAATTGTAAGAAACACTCCTCGTACCGACAGTTATCACACCCCATTGACTGAGTGACTCAGTCAATGGGGTGTGATCTCCAATCGACTTTTTCTTTATAATAGATTAAATTTCCCTTTTTTGTAGAATTCGCAAAGTGAAATTTCTTCCATAGAGTTGTTCATACACTTCATGATCATTAGATAAATTCGCAGGAAAATTAACCATTGCCCCTGGGATAACGTCTAATTATATTGCGAGTCTAAGGTTATTGTTAAGATAGGTAGATCAAATGTTACATAGCCATGTAGTTTTAGGCTTAATTTTGCAGAAACTTTCCATTTTGGAGAGAAATGATAAATAACAATTGTGATCTCCACTAGAGTATTTATATTTCCACGACCCGGGTTCGTGTCATCTTCAAGTGATGATAATTCACTGAAGATGACATCAAGTGTTGAAAGCCAGATCGTGAGAATAAAAATAGTTCAGTGGAAGTCACAATTGTTATTTATCATTTCTCTCCAAATGTTACATGTTGTGATATAAAACCAATGTTATTTTCTTGTGGAATTTTACATGTGGTAATTATCAACGGGGTAACTCAGTCATTAGGTAATTTAAAAATAAATAATATCCTATATTTAATGCATATGTTCATAGAAAAAATGCTGTATGCTCAGACTTATATCCCATCATTTTACGCCGTCCTTTGAGGCTCTCAAGGGAAAATAAATGCCGTGAAAACATTCGGACGCAGTGTAATGAAAATGCTTGAAAAGATGAGAACTTTCAGCGTTGAACTTTTCGGAGGTGATTTGGGAATAATCCCCGATTTGGGGACAGATCTCGCGAAAAACGTCGTCGCTCAACGCGGTACAAATTTTACTTGGCCAGAGAACTTTAAAGCCGTGTCACTTGCCATCACGCGACTTCGTTGAGTGAGCTAACTTGTACATCGGTCCAACGTCCTCCAACTCCTTCCACGTATACATTATAGGCGTTTGGGATGTGCATTCCCGTGAATTCGTTTGAGTTTCGAGGATTCCACCAGATTTGGTTGATCAAATGTCAAAGTCCCCGCTTTGGAAAGCCCAATTCTGGGGATGAAAGTTATCCCCAGTGTTTTATGCTATATTATGTACGTATATGAGTCTGCAATTACACTGGGAGAATGAAAATAACCCATTCTGTCATTGTCATTTTATCCAATGCCTAAAATCTCGTCAGAATTTCCGGCGGTGCTTACTTCTCAGGAGCATTTCTCCCTTGCACTTAAAGTTCTAACCTTGGAAACTGTCAGAAAGTCTGATCGAAGATACGATAGCCTGTAAATACGTCTGCATATATTTATTGGAATTACATAAATTAGTTTAACATAGGTAATGGAATCGTACTTAGAGTAATAACGATTTGCGTGACTTGAAATATATTTTTTTGCTACGATGGATTTGCTGTCCGCTCAACATCAAATCTTTCATAGTTTCCATTTGCTGTAATTCTGTCTTTTGTTCTTCCTTAAATTAATGTGTTCTTTGGTAAACTTTGTGTTTCGGTTGATTACCGATTAGCTTTCATTGTAGTAAGTGTCTACCTAAAATCCATAGTCAGAGAAGTAAATTTTATCCGTTGTTTCTTATGAACTATTGCCATGCCGATGCTTTCTGTCCTATTTCGTATTTTCCAATAGACAAACTTAGTTATTCTGCTAATTCTCTCGTACGTCTTCCGTTATTTTCCTGTCACCTAAATAGCAAAATTCTCTACTCTTCTAATATATCCTTGTCTTATTTTTGTAAAGTAAAAGAGATTTTTTGTTTTACATTTTTTCATATTATGGTTTTACTCTTTCACCCGCTTCCACATGCATCTTGTTACTTCGCCAGATCTTCTTTCCAATCTACCATTATGGCAATTTAGTTCGCAGCATGCATCTTTTCTCCAGTCTTTATTTTTCTTTTAATCTCGTCCATTGCCTTCTCATACATATAATGATGACGGGTGATCATGAGCATACTGCTACTAAAATTGTCCTGAGTTTAGTTTTTTCTCCACTTTCAAAGCATATGATCACTACGTTTGTCATATGTGTCGAGAACTCGAGTCCTCTATCCTTGTAGTTAATTTAATTTTCTTCTATAAAACATGCAAAACAATCTTAAGACTGATTTTCTTCTATACCCCGGCATGTTTTGGCATGCCTCAGAAAGGTCATCAGGATTTTGAGTTCTTATTTTCATTTTTACTTTGAAAAATCTTGTTGAGCATAGTATTTATTTTGTTAGAAGAGTCCGATATAGGGCCCTCTCATGTTCTAGACTTCAAGAGATTCGCATCATAAACGAAGTAAAAGCAATGCTTACTTAGTACCATTCATCGTCTTAAAAAAATTGACTTTATTTTCCTAAGTTTGCTTTTAACTATTATTTTTTTCAGTATAAACACCTAGTAAATGATCTTTCAAATCGGCTTCAATGTTCAGAAATATTCTTGTTCTAGGTTAGTTTATTTTTAATTTAAACTGTTAATTGATCTTAGAATGAGGTATGCTAATGTCTTGGTATACTTCAAACTGATATCTTAAAAGCTCTCTAACTTTTGAGATATTGGATGTATTTAGTCCTAAGATACTCCTAGTTCAATGCTAAATAGGGCTTAGTAACATTTGTTTCGAACATCTCGCTTTCTTTGGTCTTTCTCGAACACAACTTCCCATCTGTTACTCTTTCTGATACGTTTCCAACTAACCCATTGCGTATCAAGATGTGATGGTCCAATCCATCTGGTTCTTCCTCTCACAATTGGTGTGTGTATGACGCTGCATACCTCCATACTACCTCTTTTCCTTTACTCTTACGAATACATTCTCTTTCCACTCTTTATAAATCCATTTAATCTTCAGCATCATGTTTCGGAGGCTAATATTCTAGCCTCATATGTTTTCTTTCTCTGTCTTCTCTACATGTTTCTGTTTGTTTGTTCATAGATTTCCACTCCCATGTAGACTGTTTCACGGTCTGCATTCAGACTGTCAAATGAATTGCTTGAAGCCCAGAAGTTAACAACAATACATTGGCTTAAATGCCACTGCTAACCTGGCTGGATGTGTAGCGAATAACTTCAAAATATGTCTTTTCAGTAATATTAGGTAGAAGAGAATTAAAAAGCTCGGCAAGCTTAAAGTCCTGGTAACAAACCGCATCAGCCAAGAATATTCCTCATCAAAGAGGAAGGCGTTTTTTAAGTTTTAGTTGTTTCCTGTTATTGATCTGGGAGCAGAAGCTTTTCTGGTATATGTCGATTGCACCTTCAGGATTACTTTTCACCTGAGTAATTTTCTCTTTAACGATCAAAATTTATTTGTTTGAACAATAAGGCACTATCTCAATTAAGGTTTTTAAGTGAACCAAAAACTTATGATAAATTATATTATATTCCCCATATTTCCTTTCCTATGCCTCAATTTTTCTTTTGACAACCTACTATGACAGTTTGACTTTTGGACTGGGTTACACACATAGCAGGCACCGTAGTGTGTGTGACCAATCTATATCTCATTAAGTCTGGGAATTTTTAAAAAGTTTTTGATTGGATTTCTCTGATTTCTCTTTAGAAGACCTTTATATTTCGCGAAATTTTTACTCTCCATCACCACCACAGCAGGAGACTTATTTACTCACATGTTTGTTCTGCTGTCCGTTGTAATTTTCTCAAGCCATCCATTCAAGCTCGTGTTTATAACATTGCTCGAAAGACCCGAAAACAACTCAGAGATCGTCTTTTGTTTTCACTATAGAGGCACGTCTAGAGAAAAATGAACTTTGAAGACATTAATGGGACGCCCTTTTCCAATGCATATGGCCGGAACGAAGAGCTTTGTGATAGTTGATGGCCGAGCCTTGAATTTAAACGATAAATGGATGGAGCTGGGACTACGAAATAAAAAATACGTGTTGTCGTTATTGCTAGAAAATTAATGGATCTCGGGGTACATTATGGAGACGTCTGTCTCTTCTTGGTATTCCTCAAATTTCTTTTTCCTCACACGGAGGACGAAGATAAATGCGGAGTTTTATGCATTTTGTCTTCAATGCCAGTTTTCAATGCATTCCTTTAATAGAACAGAATTTCTGAACATATTAATAATTCTCTTAATTCCTAATAATTCAGGAGCACGTGTATGTTAACAGTGAATTCATATCACTTAGGATTTTCAAAGACATATCTTGCTCATAAGGGAATTATCCATTCCAATCCCTGAAAGTTATGTAGTCGATCCTCTTCACTCTTGTTCTCGCTTGTCACGCGTTGGATTCCGCCATGGCCAAAGTGCTTTCTAACAATCTTCGGTTGGAAACCGAAATCGAAGGCTCGTTAGTATGAAAATTCGCTCCGCCTCTCGTTTACCTTTCTTTCCTTCTCCAGCTCACGTTTGTAGTGCGAAAGCATGTCTACATACAAAGAAAACATGTCACCTGTATTTGCGCAATTTATTCACCGCTGCCGTTCTCATTTCGAAAGCAATACTTACCCGTTTCCCAGACCCATGATGTACGAATGCCCATGCTGCGTTTGTAATAATTGGCCCGTAAAATGCTATCGTCTTGTGTATTTTTCTATTATTTCAGGTAGGGATGGAAACAGGATGGGCATGTTGGATGGAAAGGAGGGAAGTATGCTGAAATTGAATTGAAGAAGGGCTTATTTTCTGGTGTTTCGTGTCAGGTTTTGTTTCGTGGAAGAGGCAAGGGAAATACCGTTGTGCAGCCTGTGTCCACCCAAAGAACTAATAAGAATGACGAAGTTTACACATTCACCCATGTCCATATTTCATTAAATCTGTTCTTAACTTCGACGAGCATTTACATTATATTACACACGTATAACCTAGTCATTATATTACTCATATGCGGACCTAAGCTTCATCCTAATGGAAGAAAATGTATGAATAAAAAGCGAAGTGTTTGATTCTTTCTTGACAGTCATGTTTTCATCAGAGGAAATAAAATATCAAAATAATAATAATAGGTGCAGTATTGGTGGCTATAGAAAGAGCATGAATAAATAGTGAGAAGGGAAGAATTCATTGGCGGAAACGGGCATGGTCTCAGCAATAAGTATTGTAGTCATTTTGCCATATTTAATTGCAGGACCCCATTTTTTACTCTCATGCATAATTTACGTAATTTAGAATAAATGAAATCAATACATAATCCATTTATTGGTAACTGCCTATCATTATTAGTACAGTACCTTCGAGAAGAGTTGGACTGAAAGGATTTTTGAGCTAAATAAGTCTTAAGGGTCAATTTTCTCAAATTAATACTTTTTATTTAGGCCTCAGGTACTTCACTATGTCAGAAATATTCTACCGTTGAATCGACATTTCTGATTAGCTCTGCCTAGTTTTTAATTGTGCAAATTCGTAAATGTTGGAAAAGGTCCACGCCGGTGATGCAAACTTCCTTTTTTAAGCTAAAGGGAACGTGAAGGAACGGTGTCATCGAAAATCGAATCGGTTGAGGCATAGCAACATGTTTTTGCTTCGTAATGCAAAATTGGCTATAAAGCCGTGGATATGAAATTGGACCGAAAATAAAATTGCCATATGGTCTAGGAGCCGCTCTCGCGCTTCATTGCTACCTTAGTTATTAAAATGTCAACCAGAGGAGCAGGATAGCCGGGCGTATTCGACCTCCATTCGACGTCGCGGTGTCAGTATCCGATGGAATATCCCCTCATGGGGTCCGTTGGACGAAATTATCACAATAATGACGATAACCGCTGTTTGCGGAACCATTCACGTGAAGAACGCGCCCAAATAATAATACCCACACAAACCGGCACACTCATAACACACCCACACGCAGGCGCACAAAGCACATCCGCGGGGAGGGGAAGGGTGGTGAATGGCGTCGTAAATGTTTGCTCTGGCGAGATGAGAGGGGGTAGGGAGATTGGGGGTTGCTGTGTGGCGTGAGGGATCAAGGGGGAGGGGAGAGAAATGAGAAGAGCAAGTTGTACTTGTGTGTGTGTGAGCATGTGGGGCTCATTGTCTCTCCGTTCCCACTCCCGCGGCAGAGCGGGTGGGCAAAAGCGGGCGTTTGTGCTGAAAACCCAAACACGGACAGCGCGGACTCATCGGGAGCGCGCGGTTTCAATTTCCCTCCGCGGCGCGCGGACGCAAAAGCCCTTTCGATAACAAACCGATTCAATTATGATTTCATCTCTCTCTTAGCGGGCGGGAGGGATTCCGAGGGATAGGGGGTGCGGGCCGGTGAGTACGCGATGGCGGCCACATTGTGAACCGGAACAAAGGGGTTTGCTGGGGAGGGGGTGAAGGGATTGGGGAAGGGGAGTGTTGGTGAATGGGGAGGGGGGAAGTTTGCGCGTCGTCGCGAGACGCAGCGGGGAGAGGATGGCGGAAGCTAGAGGAAAAAATCGACCGCGCAGAAAGAAACAACATCTCTCGTCCCAACCACCACCACACACACCCCCCCCTAGCGGATTTCGGGACCCAGAGCCCTCTCGTATCGGATGATGCGGAGGGGTAGGGAATGGATTTGAGGTACGAAATCGCGCGCGGCTTGGGAAGGGAAATTAGCGGGAGTTAGGTGGGAGGAATGAGATTTGAGCGTCGGACGGGGGGTTTCCCGGGATGGGAGTGGGATGTGCGCGGGAGTTTGGGGGTGCTTGGTGCGGACCTCGAGGTGCGGACGCGGAGTTCGAGGAGGCAAAACTGGTGGAGCGGCACTTCGCCGGGGTCGGCGACATTACGGTGGCGCAGCCTCGGAGATGGGATCTCTAGTGCTTTCCCCCCTGCGAAAAGTGATCGTTAGATCCCCGACCCCTCCGGGAGCTGAGATGTAATATTTTTGATGACCGTTGAGGGTGTTTACGGTGTAGTCAAATCGTGAGGACGTGTGTAGTAATTTTGTGTCGCCGTCATCATCTGCTCTGTGGTCCGGGAGTAGTATACATTTATAACAGAATTGGTATTTTTGGTGTCCCCGGAGAGAAGAGAGAAATATATTACGTGGGTATAAACCCGGCGTTCCCGTTAGCCTCCACATCGTGCAAGATGCGTATAGGTCCAATGTTCACTTTCGGTGCGGAAGATGGCATGCTGCGCTTTAAATTTCTCCGCGTCGTGTCCGAGAAGTGACGGGAATCCCGGTGAGCATTCCTACTGTTTCTGGAATCAAGAGTTGTCAACCATTTGTCCATTGATCACTCGGGGCAAGTCTTGGTATCCCTGGGGTCAAATCTAAGGTGTACTTTTAGAACGTACACTAACCCCTGAATTATTGGGAGTAATGTGGTTTTAGGCTACCTCGAAAAAATGAAAACTGCAAGAATGCGTAAGTTGTATGCACGTAAATAAATTATGACTTCAAAGCATAGTTATTGTACAATGTACACCTATATCCAAATGAACATAATCCATATGGACAAATAACTTCAGAATTAAATGGTTTCGAAATAAAATACGAATTTCTCTAGGGCATCTCTCAAGTACTTGCCTTTCGTCTAGCTGCAGTTAACACATCCGACGTTCGCTCGTGCCGTGAGTTGTAATGGCTTGGTGCAGCCAAAGCGGAAGTAGCTTATTAGCTATGTGTGTACCTACGTGATGAGTTAAATCTCTACCTCGAGTAATAGTTACGGAACTTTGGTAAATAGGGACACGAATAAAATTCCTGTATTTCGAATATCCTTCCCCTAGGGTACTTCCGCGTATTTCGTCGTTGTTTTATGTAGTCATTTTTCGGAGAGGAAACAAAACAAAATTACTACCTCAGTTTATCTTGCTAATGCACTTTTTAAGCTCCCTCATCATTTATATTACCCACAATTCCCGTCCCTTTTCCCTCCCCACTCCACCAACCGACGAAGAAATGTAGGATTAAGCGACTCCGCCCGGGTGTCAAAAATCGTAGGCAATTAATGCGAGGAGCGGAGCGGCGATGGGGGACGGAGGGTACTCGCAGATGTGGGTCGTTGGAGGGAACGATACATTCGAGGCGCATAGGAGGGGTGCGAGTGGGAGGGATCGGGGTAAGATTTTAAGTGCGCGCCAGGAACTCGGGAGAAGGGGTGAGGATGACTAGAGCGTTTCCCGTGCGGAGGGAGGGAGGTACGGAGAGGGGTAGACGTATTTGGACGGAGGATGGAGGGGGGGGGCATAGTTTACAGAGGCGATGGGGGAGAAAGAGATTCGATTGCTGTGGCGGGAGGGAGGCTGAAGGAGAAGGGTTAGTTTTTACGACATGGGTTGCGCCTCGTGCTTTCGATGGCTTGTTATGCGTTTCTCCCGGCGGGCGGAAGCTGTGGCTGGCGATATATCCGTCGAATTGGGTTTAAGGATACGATGCCATGTGGCGGAGGGATTGGGGGAGGGAGGAAATGGGGGGACTCGCCGAGGGGGGAAACAAGGGACTGCGCGAGAGTCGGCAGCAGTGAGGGGCGTTAAACTGGACTCGTGGGAGAGACCCTTGTCTCTTATCATCGGCTGCTCCCCTCCTGCCCGCCGCCCCATCATGGACATGTGCCGTTGTCGTTGGGCGTTGGTTCGTGTTAATTCGCCTTGAATTTCAGAGGTGACGGCAGGACTACTTTTAATCATCGCTGTTGATGTGGCGGTCATTCATTATTAACAATATTTGTGGTGTGTCCCCACGAAATGTGACGTGTTAAATAAACCTTGCGTGTCCTGGTCGATTTTTTTTATTTAAACTATCCAATTTTACTTGAATTAAATATTTTTTCGTAAATTTTACAAAAACGGCGAGACATCGTGAGGCGTCTTCGTTTAAGCACAGGCTGTAGTTTTTCGCGATCGCGGTGAAATGACGGCAAGTCGTGGATTTCATGTCACAAGTGCGAATGGCTGTTTTCTCATGTCTTAGCGGCCGGTCATCACTATCACAATTGCCATTACACTTCATTCTCGAGTGGGTCAGATGTTATTCGTAGTAGTTTTTATGTGAGGCGACCGACAGCTAAGGTCATTTGCGCCATTAGGGATGGATGGGAAGGGAATGGTGGAGAGAAACCCAGCGTCGGCATTTGTCGAAAGACGCCAAGGGGTCTGCAGTTAAACATCCCATCCGACGGACGTTTTACTCACTCAAAGTGCTCTCCAAAAAGCACCTTAAGTAGGGATCGGGATACCGCTGAAAAATATTTGTTGTCTCCAGGATTTGAACCTGGACCCTCATGGTGGGAAGCCTGTACGTCAGCTACCGCACCATCCCGATCCCCCGGGTCATATGTGTCGACGATTTTCGGAGGGATTTGGTACGACGGGATTATGCCATACGTTTTTTGCCCCATCTTTCTTCCTTTTGTAGTTCTAAGCGTAGTAGTATTTCGGTCATGCCTTATCTATTGTACAGTTAAAAACGGAATAAAACTTATACATTTAAAAAACGACGTCTTCCACTGTACTTCGACTGGTTTCGGCATGGCTGCAATGACAAATTCCAAAGAAACTGCGGGAGATGCCGCAACAGTAACTTTTAACGGAGTCATCCGCTAATGTGCATTTTAATGCAACAATTTCAGAGCGTAAAAATCATTCGCCTTGACTGGGACTCGAACCCAGATCCCTCAATATCCGGTCGAGTGCTTTAGCCACTTAAGCTACCGAGGCGTCCTCTTAAACTCTGAAATTTTGGGGCTTTTAAAGGAACTAGATGTTATGACGAAATACCGTACATACAATGTCACATGCATTCGTAGTCGTGCGCGAGGCGCCACTGTCCACGAGGTTAAAAGCCAACTTTAAACACGTATGGTGTTTTCCCTTTGACAAATTCCAAAGAAACTGCGGGAGATGCCGCAACAGTAACTTTTAACGGAGTCATCCGCTAATGTGCATTTTAATGCAACAATTTCAGAGCGTAAAAATCATTCGCCTTGACTGGGACTCGAACCCAGATCCCTCAATATCCGGTCGAGTGCTTTAGCCACTTAAGCTACCGAGGCGTCCTCTTAAACTCTGAAATTTTGGGGCTTTTAAAGGAACTAGATGTTATGACGAAATACCGTACATACAATGTCACATGCATTCGTAGTCGTGCGCGAGGCGCCACTGTCCACGAGGTTAAAAGCCAACTTTAAACACGTATGGTGTTTTCCCTTTGACAAATTCCAAAGAAACTGCGGGAGATGCCGCAACAGTAACTTTTAACGGAGTCATCCGCTAATGTGCATTTTAATGCAACAATTTCAGAGCGTAAAAATCATTCGCCTTGACTGGGACTCGAACCCAGATCCTAAGTTAGTAGAACCCAGAGAAGTTACTGTTGCGGCATCTCCCGCAGTTTCTTTTGAATTTGTCAAAGGGAAAACACCATACGTGTTTAAAGTTGGCTTTTAACCTCGTGGACAGTGGCGCCTCGCGCACGACTACGAATGCATGTGACATTGTATGTACGGTATTTCGTCATAACATCTAGTTCCTTTAAAAGCCCCAAAATTTCAGAGTTTAAGAGGACGCCTCGGTAGCTTAAGTGGCTAAAGCACTCGACCGGATATTGAGGGATCTGGGTTCGAGTCCCAGTCAAGGCGAATGATTTTTACGCTCTGAAATTGTTGCATTAAAATGGCTGCAATGGCTTCTCGAAGTGTTGAACTTATTTCCCTAATTAGTGGTAGCATTGAAAGTCAAATAAATGTCATAATAAAATACACACCTTTGTGGAAAATAAATACTGTAGCTATTTAGTCGTCGGTCAGTTGCATTGAATAACATTAGCGTCCGAAATGTTTGGGCTACGGCAAAACAAATGCCTAAAAGCACCAACGAAATATATTAATTATTTATTTTCCACGACCCTGGCAGCTTATTAAAGAAACGGCATAGAAATTACGCAAAAGAAATTTTAAAAACCCTTTATGTTTTGACGATTTTCGTCAAGGCGTATGCGATACTGTAGCGTAATATCTTTCACGGGAAAGTTTTCTCCGGAAGTAGAACTTACATCCTTGTAGAAAGTTTCCCAAAAAGCTTCTTGGTTCTACTGGTTCTTAGTCTCTTTTAATAGCCCTGCAGCAAAGTTGAATGCGAAGGCTAGATGGGTTGGTTCCTGACGAGGGTTCCTTTATGGTACCGTCCCAGGTACCGAAATATACCTGTGATTATTACCCTAGGTACTGGTGAGAAGGATTTTTTCATTCGACACTAGTAAATAAGTATAGGAGTTTAGTTTTATTACCTTAAGGACCAGTTATCGATCTAATGTATCAAATATTTCGTGCCATTGGCGCAAAAATAGTGCTAATATTTCGTCCATAGATGTTGCTTTCAATGATTTACATTGCGCCGCCAAATTATGAAGTGTCATTAACAAATTTGAAAGTGGTTAAATTAGCCCTTGCGTTATAATTATCGCTATTATTACGCATTATTTCTGTTGCTTTAAATTTCACATTGGTGTTTCGTAACACTAGAACTCAGATGCTTTTTGAAAATATGGCATTGGAGAATCGATTGCAAGGAACCGTATTGGTTCTGTCCTTTCCGTGTCGTGATGTACTTCAACTGTACGTGAAGTACCAACTTCGTCACAAACCACAGACCACAAACAGCGTATCATCCGCTCTCCATGTGGGACTCAAAGTAAGGACCTTTACATTGGCAAACGAGTGCAAAAATCACCATTGTATCCTGGTTGACTATGTATTTTTTCTATGGTATAAAAATTGATTTGCTAAGAGTGTTACTGTGGTAATTGGATGAGATATTCCACCGCTCAACTTATACCTTGGCCGTAAACTAACAATTTAAAATGCATTATATTGAATGAAAAACACTGGGTTAATTTTCATATTTAGTGTAGTTATTTACCCGTTTCGACATTTCCTCGTCATTATCAATAGTATAAGATTGTATTTTTTTATAA
Source organism: Hetaerina americana (assembly GCF_022747635.1). Classification (NCBI taxonomy): domain Eukaryota; kingdom Metazoa; phylum Arthropoda; class Insecta; order Odonata; family Calopterygidae; genus Hetaerina; species Hetaerina americana. The sequence goes on from NW_027286874.1 coordinate 81,528,193, forward strand.
TGAATGCTTTTGTGAAAGCGTCGAAACCGCTCAAGTATTGAAATGAATGAGGACGATTAGCAAGTGTTTTTCGGTCAACATACCTTGTCACGTTGTCTTCAGCTGATGCTTTAAATACGTCACGTAAAAACTCATGCCCTTTAGAGGATACCAATCACCACCAATCCAGACGAACCTTTTATTGACTTGACTTACCGATTGGAAGCCATTTTGACTCCGTGGTTTCACCATACTTATGAGTTTTTCTGCGAAAGTTTGAAATATTTTGGCTACAACGTGGAATTTCAATTCAACGTGGGAGTCATCATCATGTCTGCATGTGTCTATATCCCTATAGATGGTTAGATAGCCCGAGGGATGGTTAAAACACGATCACGATCCTTCCAGTATTAGTTTTTTAGTACCCTGCAAGCCACCGCTAGGTTGTGTGGTAGGGGGTGAATACACACCAGAATAATGTCTACCCGAAATACTTTTCCCCCCTAGAACGATCAGACAACGTTATCCTGATCCCTTATCGTTCCCGGGAAAAATGGCATCTTAAATCTATCCGTTCTGCACTTAATCTCTCTAATGTTATTCCATAATATTTTCTGCCGTGGAACGATGGGGCTAATAACACATATTCAATGTCATTGCTGGACATCCTTTCAATTTATGCAAGAGGTGTATTGTGTAATTTAACCTTCGCTCCGTGAGTGATTCCCAGCCTAGTTTCTCTAATATTTTTGATACGCTACTAAGTTTTTCTTAACAACGTTTTAGAAATCTAGCTCCTCTACGCTGCTTGCAATCAAATTTGACAATCATTCCAACTTCATGAGGATCCCATATAGCAGCATATTCTAAATGTGGCCTAACAAGCGAAAGATGACGTTTCTCTCTGACCTTTTCATCACATTTAAGCCGTTGAGTTATGAAATAACATGGCTAGTCTTACTATTAAGAAGAGTCCTTGGCATGCAGAATTGCATTTCGTTCCTGTTAAAATTCTAATGATGTGGAAATTCTTGTATCTTTGTATTTCTGTCTTTAGGAGAACAGAAATTGACTGACGATGAGTAGAGAGCGTAGATAACGGTTTGCAACAGTTGTTAAGAGGTTTAATTCATAGGGCTAAAAGTGTAACAATCTCTTTTCCAAAAATATGTAGGATATTTTGTTAGGTTTTGCGTGTTTCTAAAATCCTAATCCCAATCATTACATTTACTATTCTTCAAACAGTATTTTCTAGCCATTTCAATCGCGATAGTCTTTTACGTACATATTTATCGGGATTTGTGATAAAAGACGCAAACAATGTTGTAAATTTCAATGAATATAATTCTCTCGGAGCGAATACGTAGTGGCGTTTAGCTTTTGCTAGATACGGCCGTTTCATTTTATAATTAATCAAGGCTGTGGCACATAACCATTAATCGAGTGATGCAAATCCATCATCCTGTTTTTCCATTTTCGCTTCGCTGAAATTCAAAAATTCTTCAACCCCATCGAATAAATCCTATATTGTATCGTAAACCGTTTCCGTCGAACGTTTTTGGAGTTAAACCGCTACTAAAAAAAAACTCACGGTTAATCCTTGTTCTGGATGTATTACTTCCAACGGTGTGATCACAGCTGGGGATAATAAAGAAGCAAAATTCTAGTCTCGAATTCGTCAGCCACATAAGGTTTGTAGTCATGGAAACGGGGATGTTTCCCTAGCCACCACTCAACGAAGTGCAGCGCCTGTAATCTCGTCTTAGAGGCCCCAAATGGCGGGGTAATTCTTTGAAATTTTCCGCTGCATCCGAAGCGCGTAAAGAAAAGCTGGATGGTTTCACAAATGCTCATCTCGCTCCCCGATCCCCACCCTGGCGGAGACCCTAATTCCTTCGTCTTTAATTACAGCCGTGTGGATTTACACAACTTCTAGCAATTTCGCCAATCAGAAGCGGCTAATGTTTATGTGGGCGGCGCGCGCGCGCTTTCTTTTTCCCGAGTTTACCGAGTGTAAAGTTGTTTGGCAGAGTTTCGCGGAGAAAAAACATTTCCTCCCCCCGCAAGAGTTTAAGCGATAACTACACTCTCGCCATAATTCTGCCTTTGAGCCCGGCCCCGGCGAAGGGAGTGAGGGAGGAAAAAAAAGCAGGGAGATGCGGCTCACGGTTTTGAGATTTTCGCTCGGGAGAGCACTCCCCTGCTACTTACAAACAACCCCTCTTTCCTCACATCATCCGTCCCCCTCCACCATCTCCCTGCCCCCAACACCAACCAGCCAACCTCCCTCCCCCCCTTCACGGTGAATTATTTTTTCTTCCCCCTCGTGGCTCTGAAAGCATTTGACGGGGGAGAAAATTCGGATGAAGATAAGAGCGAGGATGGGCTCTCTTTTTTTTTTGAGAGGGGCGGTGGGATAAAGGGCCTCTTCTCCTTCCTGTTTGTATTCCGAGGGAGAATGTCTGTGTATGCGTGTGTTTACGTCGTTGTCTGGGCTCTTAATAGTGCTCTCGCGTAGAGGCGCACAGTTGACGTCGGGAGAGATGCAAGGTTTAGAAGTGGATAAGGAGAGGGAGGACGCGAGAGTGTGTGGGTGTGTGTGTGTGTGAGCGGCGTTTAAAAAGAAGAGGGGTTTGTGGGTGAGGGGACTCCCGCAAAGGCGCAGGATTTGCGGGGGGCGGTAGGGTTGTGAGGAGTGCTGGAAGGTGCAACGTGGACGGGGAGGGGGTTGGAAGTGAGAATGTAATTGCAGACTGGGAAGGATTTTTGTCGAGGGAAGGGATTTAAGCTCCTCTTCGGTGCCAGTGTTGGTGTTCCACGCCTCCATCTGCCTTCCCGCGTCCCTTCCCCGCTCTCCCTCTCTCCTCCTCTTGCCTCAGCCGCCGCGATGGCTTCGCATCCGACAAGGGGGCGTCCACGTCTGTCCCGACACGATGGCGAAGATAACCCGCAAATTGCGCGTCTCTTCTCACGCGTGCCCCGACGGAAGGTGGGGTTGCGGAGGAGAGAGGGGAGTGTTAGAGAAGCGTTGCCAACCGCTGACAATCGAATTACGCAGGGGGCAGGCATATTAATTACGTGAGGCGGTGATTTCAGGCAGGCGCATAGTTAAGCACCGCCGTTTGGAAACAGTATGGCGGGAGAGCGTGGCCGCTTTCGTCGGCTTTGGTGCTTTGATTGTGCCGTGATAGAAAATTGTAATATCGTCGGGAAACTTAGAAGATTATTTTGAACCTTGTGGTCATAGACCGGGTAGCCCATTACTGGCTTGGATTCTACCCCCTTAATTGATCTTTCGGTGGGCTGTGATGTTTCCTACGCGTGGATGGCAATGATTTGAATTGATCTGGTAGCAACAAAAACGCTATGCTAACATTCTTGTGTGTGTATTGCATCTAAAAACACCGTTATCGACATGTTGCAGCTATATCATACACTTATAGTTGCACCAAAAGAGTTTTCCCTGATTGTCGCTAAGGATCATAAGCCATTATATTATTTTTTTTAAGCTAAGTTGTTTGTTTACATATTCTGCCCTTCAGGCATAAAAATAATCGGCTCATTCGATTTTTAAAAGTTAAAGTGTGAGTTATCGGTTTTAAAATGGCAGTTTTCAGAAACGACTCTCCTGGAAAATAAAATAGCCGAGACCGTTAACTTGATTGGCACTAGGTTTGTTGAAGGAGGGAGGTAAAAACAAAGTTATAAGTAAGGGGAAAGATAGGGAGCACACACTAGCTCACACTAGGTGTGTTTTGGAAAGAGTGACCCCCGTGTACCTCAATCGTACACAATGTAAAGATAATAAATATGAAAACAAACTTATAGCCACTCGATCACCAGGGTGTGTTAAGGAATAACAGTCTGTCTCATGAATCGTATTTACACGTACACTCTGGGTTTGCAAGGATATATCCTTTGCCAGGGACCCGCTTTACTCCTACAGGAATGAAAACTAAATTGAAAGAAAAAATCAGAAAAGAAAAAAAGGCCAAGTTCACGTTCGTAGTCACTCAATCACTCGGGTTTGTTAGACCTTTTTGAATCGCACCTACTCATTCGTTTAGGGTTTACAAGAATACCCCTATGCCAGTGACCCGTCAATCATACAGATAAATACATAATATTTATGAGGAATGTTCGCAAGTTTTCGGTCATTCACTTAATCACTCGGTTGTACTCGGAAACAGGGACTTTTGCCAATCAAACATCCTGACACTGACGTGATTGAGGTGCACGTGAGTTACTGTTTCCCAAACACATCCAAGCGACCTAGTGTGTCCATCTTCCCCTTAGTTGTCACTTTATTCTTGGTGCCAATTAAGTTTACGATCTCGGCTATTCCGTTTTACATTGCTTCACGACCGTAGGTACATTCATTTTAAATTTACATGATTCTACTACTTACTTATTCATTATCAGTTTTCAAAGACGTTTAATTCCCGTTGTCAATTTTCGAAATGGTAGTTGTGGTTGTTGAAACATATTTTAAATATCTCCTGACGTGACCTTAAGTTTACATGGTCAGGCTAAAAAAATGTAAATTCGGGCGGGAAGCGTACGACTCTACCAACATTTTAACACGATTTAAGGGTGCTAGTGCAAATGGCACTTCCTTGAAATTCTAAAACATATTAAGCACTGAAACGATCAATCGTCGTTTTCACGTCGATTTGTAAACTTGAATGAGTTTTGTTGGTGGGAGGTTAGGGTTGAGGACGGGAGGTAGAAAGGCGTGGCTAACAGTAAACGATAGGGACAAATGGCTTTATTGGGGCCGAATCGGAAGGGTCAGAAGAAGCCCCAGCCGGCGGGACGAAAAAAACAGTTCGCCGAATCAGCGACGACATGAAGGAAGGCGAGTTTGTTAACGCATGCATTTAAATGGGGCGATAACGAAGCCAGGCAATTAGAAAATGGTAATGCGGCAACCGCTCACGTTCACCCTGGGGGGACCCCAAATTTAGTGAGGAGAGTTTAACTGGTAGAAATCCCTGTTGGAGATAAACACTTAAACAGGAAGAAAAGAGGTTGTCTTATGCGAGGCTGAAGGTTGAAAAATGTTAAGCTTTTTTGTGAAACTTCATGGCTCCATGCAAAGGGGCTATTTTGCATGGAAGGACGGTAGCCAAGTCTCACCGGGAGATCTCCTATGGCTAATTTTTTAACCCTGCCTTCATAGCATGAGTAATCGCAGCCTAAATTCTGGACTGGTGCTGTCAAGTTTCTTGGACACCTATCTTATGTTCTGTCTCCCAAAAACGCTGGCATTCCAAAAGCTATTGAATCGTGCGGGGAAATATTTGACGAGTACTCCTATTAAGCTCTCATTCTCCGTAATCGGAAGAAATCCATGATTATCAAAGCATTGCATTATGAACATCAAATCCTTTACTACCATTCAAGTCTTGTTCTATAATTTCAATGATTTTTTATACTTGTAAAGCAGTCTCTCATGTGTGATTTATCTGCTTTCCATCTGGCATTGAGTATATTACATATTTTAATCAATTGCTGTAATTAGAGTAAAGTTCGCGTTAACAATTGCGTGACGGAGTTGCCCAGAATGTACTCCTGAATGTTGAAATAGGAATCAACTGAGCACGTCTTTTAACCGCGCATCTTTTAAGACAATGTTACCGCGTTTGAAGTCCCGTTATATGGATAAAAAGTAGAATGCCCGCATAACCATTAGGAATTGGTGAATCTTTGATATTTTCAAATGACATTACAGTGAAAAATTAGGCAAAGATAGGGTGAAAATGGCTTCATACAGTGGTCATATTTCAGTTATTTTATTTGAAAAGTAATAAACAAAATAAAAGAAAAAAGGAAATTAATAAAATATTACCATTGAAGAGAATCGAACTGGGGACCTTTTGTACCTCTCCTTCCTATCTTATTCTATTGATACATTCTTCGATGGTACATTACAAATTTCAATACTAAAGTTTAATTTCGTTAGGTTACGTTTTTTTTAAATTTTCGTAGTACCTACATTCTACTCTTTTTCACGCTTTAAATATTTACTCCGTTCTCTTTCTTTTTGAATGTTAATATAAGTTCATGCGATTAATAAAAGATTCATTACATGATTGCATGTAAAATTTTACTTATAATATTGTATTCAATTAGATCTTATCATTTTCATGAACTATTGGCTAATTATGATTCTTTTGAACGAAAAAACTTTGAATTGGAGCCGCTCATTTTATATGAACAAAGATTGAATTCATTAGTTTATCACCTAAACATTTTGGTTAACTATTGAGTAATCGTTTTAAGGTTTGGAAGACTTTCAGATTTCCCTTAGATTATTCCCCTTTCAATCTCCCTGCATTTCTTCTGCCCACCAGGGGATTTAAAATGTTCATTGTCTTTCATAATCGCGTTCATACATACCCTCCATTTCCACTTGTGTGAATCTGTGATTATTCTCTCTCTCAATCTTATCTAAGAGCAATGCCATAAACCTATTAACTTTATTCTATATAATATATTCTTCACGTACTCCAAGCGATTTGTAGCCAAAACTTTAAGACATACGTTGCCAAGATTACGGATTCGTCCTAATCCTTCTCCATCGGAGTGAAACCGCCTTCTGTGTCATCCGTCTTTTTTTGAGTGGTCCCTTCAGTCGAAATCTACCGTTAAAATTTTCGACAGATTTAACAGTAAATGCAATAATTTTCTGTTTTTCTTCCCCCGACTCGTCACTTCTCTCATTCTTTTTCTCTTATATTTCCTCTTATTATTATTACTTTTATGTATGCATGTACTTGACGAAGAGTTAAATGTAACAAGGGACCATATGGTCTCAATTTCGCCCGAATAAAGACGTTTATTCATATATTTTTTCCTAACGCCGGAGCAAAAACAGGTGGAGGTGGACGAAATCAACTGTCGACTTTTGCGTACAACAACGCATTGATTTTGATTTTAAATGATTTCTCCTGCGTGCATGAAGGAAGGAGTTAAAGGCGTGTGTATGTGTTGGAGGGGGGTTTAAGAGATGGGGGGGAAAGGCTCACGAGAGTTAGCGGCTGTGGGAAACGCAAGCATCCCTGTTTGTGGAAGGGGTTGTCGACGCCACTTAACGGCTGGGTGAGGGGTGTAAGGGGGGCGGAAGGGCGGTAACGGCCCGGCGTGGGAGATGGGTAGGCGTCTGTGGCTTTGGAACGCGGAGCATCAAGCGCGTAATGCATTGCAGTGGTTCCGAGGATGGGGTAGGGGTCGGGCGAGGGCTGGGTGGAGTGGTAGGAGTGGGAGGGGGGAGTTGTGTGTTTGGGGTGAGAGGGATAGGGAGCCAGAATCCGCGGTCGGAGCATCCCCAGCCCCTCTCGCTCCTTCTCTTCCACTTAACCCAACCTGCTCGTAGCCTCACACTTCCCTCTCCCTCTTACTCCCGGGATCAGTAATCCCAGAAACCTGGAGACATAGTTTTCATTGCTTCCGGAGAAAAGTTTAGATATGTCGAGAAATATTAACGAATTTCACGTGACTCCTGCACGCAGAAAGTCGCTTCGTTTCTTTGAAGGAAATATATGTTTTCTACCTGTCCCATTAATCACTCAATACGTTAAAACTCCTCAGTATAAACACAAGGTCGCTGAAGATAAGTCGCTATGTCTATGAGATTGTCCATTGTCGTCTCCTAATTTTATTTTTTATAGTGGATCATACAGTAAAGAGTATAGGCATTAGTAAACATGCAAGAGGTATTTTGGGAGTTCGCTGGGCCGATAAAACCGGTAGAACGCAAAGAGAAAATGCAAATTTAAAAGTGAAATAATCCTCTTCCTTTTTCGCCTCACCAACGTTCCTCATGCTCGTATTATCCGCATATGATCTCATGTCTGTATTTGAAGATTATATTTTCGTATTTGATCATATTCTTTTCATCTTCTCTCCCCTCAAAGAGTTACTGCTGCTTTCATTGTTTCTCTGCCGTCTACAAATTATTCCTAGTCATAATTTTCCCACTAATTGAATCCCATTTTTTTATTGACATGCATGGACCAAATAAATTCTTTTCCTAATTCTTGGCAAACGTAGTTGCGGCACTATACAAGAACATATAGGTGTTCCAAGCCTATGTTGTCTGTATAATCCATGCCAACAATAGCATAATCGAATCATTTCAGCGATCTCAAACCTTTTTAAACGCCGTTCAAGTGATCGTTCTTCTACAGAGCATTTTCACTGCCAAATTTTGTATTTCTTTAATTTGAATTATTCATTTATATTTCCGATTTCTAATATTTTTGCAACATATTCATTCAATTTAATTCAAGCTGACGGATCCCGTTAAGATCGTATAATTTTCGCTTAATATTCTGAGTATTGCGATACAAATTGCACCTCGGTAGCACTACCTTTATGAAGGTATAATTGTTATGAAGGTAACTGTGCATTGCTTTAAGTTTTTTAATATAATATATGCATTTAATATTAATATGTTTACTTTTACTTGTCTTTTAGTTGTGGTATTATCCCATACCATGAATGAGTTATATCATCATCGCCAGTTATTATATCCCAGAGGATTTTTCTCTTTGATTTTCATTTTGTACGTGGATTAAAATATTGAATTTCCCGCTACCGTTTGACGGAAAAATTGAAAAAGGACTATTCCATTGTTACAATATTCTCCATGGCTTCGAAGTCGAAATTTTATTTTGCTTATTTGCCTCCTGTATTTCGTACAGGCATACTCGTATATAATGAGGTATTACACCGTCAGGTAAAAACTTTCTTTCGCAAAAAAACGGCTTACTGCTGTGTACAAAAATACAACTATTGACGAAGCGGTTCTGTATGCGTGTATGAGAGGCATTGAGAGTATTAGCGTTTTAACGATTGCATAATGTAGCCACATACATAGAATATCCCCACTTAGCTTGCGTTTTTTAAATATATTGTGTAGTTGAAACATATTAGAAAATCCCACCGTTATCAGTTGTCTCTTTGATTGGGTAACCTACAGAGGTCGTAATATTAATGTGAACTTCTAGATGGCTGTTAGATTGAGACATAGGCTTTACTTATAAGTGTAGTTTAGTTTTTTGTAACCAAGTGAAGCGTTTAACCGGTGCTTTGGAACAGATATTATTATGAATTTTCATTTCTCAAAATGTGCACCTACTTTTTTAATATTCACAAGTTCTCTTTTGTATATGAAAGCATAGTTATTTTCATTAACCTGAACGTTTGCTAATTACGGCAGTGAACTTAATTGTTGAATCTAGAGTTTTAATGAATGAAAAGAATTTTGAGATTTTAAGTATCAATATATCTGAAAAATAGTATGAATAAAGCTGTTCTTTCTGAAGTGTGGAAGTGTCACGTTCGGTCTATGGTACAAATATTCTTTATAAGGAAAGGCATTGAAAATATTTAGGACTCAATGCCACCGGTTTGACTTTAATAAGACATGGTATGGCTAAAAAAGAAATTGCAAGAAAATATTTGTTGCGATTAAGAAGTGAATGCAGAACATACCTTCTGATACAATTAATTCAGCTGCTAATACGTATTTCTGCAGTCCGTTCCCACATTTAAGTTAAACTTTTCGCTGCGTTTCTCATACATCTCCTTGATTACGAATTTTTGGAATGTTACGATGATTCTGTAATTTAATATTGAAATGTCTCCATGAAGTGAAATTTCTCCTTAAAAATTCGTCCTAATTTCATGTCAATCGCGAATAATCTTCGGGGCCTTAATCTTAATAACTCCACTGGTGTAGAGTCGGCACGGGTGTCCTAAAGCCCGCCTTAGTTCCGCGTGAATTTTCGCTTAATTTTTATGAGGAAACGAATGTTTATTTGGGATTAAAAATCCACACTTTTTGCTACTATCCGCCAAAGATTTTTTTGTAATTTTTTTTCTGCGATTCGAAACACGGCAAACAGCTCGGTATGATCGTCAGGCTCAAGTTACTCAAGATTGCTTTGTTCCCGACTTATGTAACAGTGGTTTCCCCTTTCAATCGCCTCTTTCTTCACCCCCTTTTACCCGACCAGCCCCATCCCGCCCCACCTCCCCTATTTCTCGAGAACCTCTCGCCCGCCTCCTATTCCTCCCCCTCCTGCTCCCCTGTTGGTACTACCAGTTCCCGCGTCCCCCCGTAGCCAACCCCGAACTTCTCCCACCCCTCCCGCCATGCTGTCTGCCGTCGCTTGACTCCAACCCCCTCTCCCCTTTTACTTCGATTCACTCTTTGGACCCGTCCTCCAACGCTTAAGGCTTTCCCAAGCCTCTCCGTCGATTTCCCACGTGGAAAATTTTAGATTGTGACTTTTGGCTAGGGGAAAGAGTGATGTAGATGGGGAGAGAGGGGTAGGTGAAAGTTATCCGCCCCCAACCCCGTTCTTCGCCCCATCTCCACCTCCCTTCCTCCCCCAAGCAAGTGTGCTCGCGTGCGAGATAGAATTTTTCTGTCGAGAGGCGAAAAGGGAAAGGAAGGAGCTTCGTCGCCCCTTCCTGCCCATACCTTTGCGAAGGTAAACGGCAATAGCCTTTCGGGAGCTGGAGGCGTTAGCGTTCGTGGTGGTTGCGGGTTAGATCATAAGTAAAGAGAGACGCCGTTACTTGCGCCATAAAATCATGGACTGTGGAGGGTTTTGTTTTACCTCCGTTGGATTCTATTCGCGGTCGCGGGATTTGCAGAATTTGGATACGGGAATAGTCGTGATTCGATCCTTTTTCCGGGATCCGATTATTTATAATGAGAGGATTACAACGCCGATCTGAGGTACTTTTCACTCTTCCGGGCAAGGAATTATTTCGCGTGATGAGCTCTCTCGTTCTTTTGATTACCTTTCGTTTGATGATGGCAAGGGTTTCTCCTCGGCAGTCAAAAAAATAGAAATTTATGCGACGTGTGTGCGACTAATTGCTCAGCCAATTGATTTCTAGATTCTCCAGTATTAATGCTTTCATAAATACAGTAAAGAGAAAGTATATACTGAATGTATATACATTCAAACACGAAAAAAAGTCGTCCCGGCAAAGAAAATATTTTTGCACTTGTGATCTACTAAATCCCGCCTTTCTCACCTCTCCCGTGTTTGTTCTTTCTTTGTGTTCCTATCCCTTTTCCTTATATCTATATCCATCTGTATGAATATCCGTTCGACAAATGAGTTTTTCGTGTTTGAATATAAAGAAATGAATTTATATATATAGTACAATACACGGTAACACACAATATGGAAACACAAAAAAAGAACACTCACACGTTGTGTCTTGATATTTCGACGGAAATAATCCGTCTTCATCTGAAGATATAGAAGTAATGGGTAGAAGTAAATATATATATATATATATATATATATATATATATATATATATATATATATATATATATATATATACACACACAGATATATATGTATGTATGTATGACTGCATATATGAGGGTCCTTTCTTTGTGTTTCTGTGTTCAAATGTCTTAATCAATGTTTTTTATATATTTGTGTGTGTGTTTGTAAGTAATTAGGTAATCTACCGGTTAAGGTAGGTTTTGGATGGACCCAGCTACCGAATAAATATTTTGTGACTCCTAGCAAAATACAACCCAACATCTTCTTCATCCCTATGTACTTCCTTCCTCCCTTCATACCATCCAGCATCCCCATCACATTCCCGCCCTTTCCTCGCTTGCCTAACATTCTTTCTCCCAACTATTCTCCTTTTCTCCCCTATTTCTCCTTACATTCTTTCTCCCAACTATTACAGTCTTCAACATCCCACTGCCGATCAATAAGCCCTTCATTCATTTTTCCTGCCTCCTGAGGATTTCTCCCAACAATTTCCTCGCCTCGCCCACCACACTTCCTCATTTTTTTTCCTTTCGGTCCATTTCACCTCCTCCATTCCACATTTCAAAAGCCTCCAATCTACTTTTAGCATCCTGCTTCAGTGACCATGTTTCCATGCCGTACCTAACTACGCTCCATATCAAAGTTTTATCGAGTGTTTTCTTAACATCCTCACTCAACGTCCTACTACTTTGACCATGAACAAACACTTCCGAGATACTTAAACTGTTTGCGTGCTCTATTTTTGCTCTTCTATTCTAATGTTTAGCTTAGCCCATGTCTTTCACGAAAATCGCATAACCTTTGTTGTATATACATTGATTCTCATCCCATATATATCGCACTAAATTTCCAATTCACTCAGCAATGCTTGCAACCACTTGGCTGACTGACTACCTAGAGCTTTGATATTAGGAAACCTAACTGATTTCTTGTACTTCTCTGAGGCCTTCGGGTCAGACTGGAAGTTCTCGGACGGAAACTATTGAGGCTAGGGGGGCGAGGTGCAGGGCATGCTGGTAAGGGAATCAAAGATGGCGGTTAAGGGTGGGAATGTTAAATGATCGGGAGTTAGTATATATGCGGATTCGCGAATTTCACCTCTATATTAGTGGCTTAATCGGTTAGGGATTCTAGGATTGCTAGGGAGAAACACTGGTCGAAGGAAAGGTGGGAATCTGCGTGTAAAGGGATTGGAAGAGAAGAGAGTGAGGCAGAATTACAGGAGTAGCGGTGATAGTTCATTCAAATGGATGAGGAGGTATTCTGCATGCATACTAGCTGTCTGATCTTTTGAAATTCCCACCCTGAACAGCCATCTTTAATTCCCTTCCGAGCATGCCCCTCACTTCCCCCCCAGACTCCATAGTTTCCGTCCGAGAACTTCCAATCTGACCTGAAGAAGGCCAAAAGTTTAAACAATCTACAATGCGAGTGTTCTTTTACGTGTTACCTAATCAATTTTGTGTTTGTGTGTTATATATATATATATATATATATATATATATATATATATATACATATAATCATACACATATACTAGTAGTCTCGTCTTTAATTTTACCTGACGCTTTTTAATATTACATTTTATTGGTTATAGATCTTATTGGATATCCTATTTAAACTCAGCATTTCTTTTTTAATACATGCCTAAAGGGGACATGGTATTCTAGTGAGTGGAGTGCTGGGCTACTTACCGGAGATGCCTCTGAACACTCATAGCTTCACATTGTGATTTTTTTGTGTCCAAGATGTTCTTTTGAAACCATACACAGCACAAGGAAATGAACTGGTTCCCTTACTCTGATATGTGAATTTTACAGGCCGTTGGGCCTTGTATTTGTTGGGATTTATCCTCACCTATCGAACCAACCTTCGGTTTGATAACTGTGGTAACGGGCTAAATTCATGATTATTATAAATTAGTGGCTACATCGACCAGGTAGTATGATGGAGGTATTTATTTGGGCGAAATTGAGACCAAATGGTCCCTTCTTCCATTTTACCCATTCCAGGAGATCAAACAAAATGGTGATTGATGCGGGATTTTGCTCTTTCAATGTTATATAACGAACTGGTCTCCTTTCTTGTAAGCTAATAGGCTCACCGTTAAGGCAAATATTCTCAATTTGTGTACCCACTTTTTATGCAGCAGCTTTTAAGAAATGGTCTTCATCCTGCAATGTATGCAATACACCGTACATTCTAGGTTTGAAATGTGCCTATATTCTAGGATACCTGTTTAAGTTGTGTGAAGGGCAACATCTCATTTCTATTCTTACTGAAAAATACGTATGCGCTGATGCTTAACGAGTTAAATTCAGTAACTACTAGAGAGACCAATTTAAAGCATAATATCATAATTGTGTCGGCTTTAGAGAACTGGATGGAACTATTCCTAATGACCACAACGTCGGCTTAGCATAAGAGGATATTTTTAAAATCCAGAGATTAGTTTGGGAGGAAGATGATAAGTTGAGAGACCTGTTGCTGTATGTAATTTCAATGTATTTTTGTCTGCTCCTCCTGTAATAGTTCTAATAAAGTATATTCTGTGATAACGTAATTTTTGACATGCCATTTCCTCGCATACTGCTCACCTTAATTTTAATATAGTGATTCTCTCCTAAGCTATGATGACTCAAAATAGATGCATCATTTAACTAATTAATACTACTATTCTATCACTCAAGAAGATCGTTAATATCGAACTGAAATAAATCTATGATACAATTTATTTTTTTAAGTAATTCACATCCCGTAGCTGAAAAATTATGTAACGGTTGGACCAGAACTTTCTTCATTCCCTCCAAAAAGAAATATGTTATAATTGCGCCGAGATATCCCCCCCCCCCCCGAAAGTTTCGGGACTCAATGGATATCTTTCATGACACACCCCTCCGGTAATGAGCAGGGAAGTGAGATTCCCAAGGAATAAAAGTACTTCTTTTCCTTTTCCTCCCCCTTTGGAACTTCTTGTTACGGTTTCTTCTCCGGGGTCCCTTTTTATATTTTTCCAGTGATTTTTTCCTCAGACTCCGCGCCCATCCAAGTTTCCCTCATATCTGAGACCGTAATTTGTGCCGGACCTAACCCTTCCGCCTCTCCCCTTTTTATATTTGTTTCTTTTTGTTCCGTCGTATTTGCCTTCGGGCTTGGCCTGGGTTGCAAAACTACAACGCCCTTAGCTTGCTCTCATTCGCCCCTGTGGAATTTTCTTTTGATTAGAATCCAAGACTTCCTTCCCTGCCCATCCCCACTTGGATCTGGGCGGGCCTGAGAAACGCGAATTTTTTACCCAGGCCCCTATCATTTTTTTTCATCAAAGGAGCCCAGTGCTAGGTACTACATCCGAGAGCGATTGTCGGGAGTTACTCTACCTCTTTTTCATTCATTTGCCGTGGGCATCGAGGACAATTACACTTCCATCTCTTACTAAGCTCCTATTTTCGGTGTCCAAACTCACAATAATGTCTGTCATAAATAAGTAAAACCAGGATAGACATTTAATGCACTCCTTTATAAGAATTGAAAGCAGAATTTGTGGAATTTATATGGTCATGAATTATGTTTTGGCACATTGGTAAAAAAATATCCCTTGAGCTCATAGTGGCTATTGTGATATAAAACACATAGCATTCTAAATCTTAACTTAACAATGTTACCACAGTTATCAACCCGAAGGTAGGATGGATAGGTCTAGGTAGAGCTCGTTTAATACTAAGCCCAAAGGCGGATGAAGTTTGCACATTAGGGTAAAGCGACCTGTTCCATTCCCTATGCCAGAAATATCTGGTACTTGAAAAATCATACAGCTTGTGTGTAGTTGGTGCCCAGAGGCGTCACTGGGAATCGAACTCCGTACTCCAGTTCTGAACACACTAGGCGATCATGTGAATATGCCAAATAGTAGAATTGGATTTTTAATTATACGATCCGTTTCAAGCAATTTCATGCTAAATTAAGAACCCAAAACTTACGTAAGGGTATACGGACAATTTAAGGCGACAGTAAGCTGTGTTTTCTTTTAATGAAATTGATACATTTTATAAAGCACATCAGGATATTTTAAATGTGTCATTGGGTGGTATTGGATTGTTTATTGCCTTACAAAGCATCCTTGCAAGATGAAAAAGGGTTCATTTTCGACTCGATTTCACAGAAACCAAAGTAAGAGACACCTAAGCTTATTTTACTGTGGTCTCATTAAATATCTAATTTAAATGCCTTTATTTCCGAATATATTTCCTTTCTTCGAATTTTTTGTTGCATTTTATCGATTTTATCACTATTGATGAAATCAGAAATGCATTTTCAGCACAAAATGTTGAAATTATGTACATATTTTGAAACCTAATTGATGTTTCATGTCTACGTTTTGACTTAGTCGTGTAATTTAAAAGTGCCTGTCGCCACTTATTGCAAATTTTAGCATGATTTCTTTTCCGTTTCAGAATCTGAAGCCAACAACGCCGATGCGCCAAATGCTGAGGAGCCTCATCCACCCAACGAAAATCTTAGTGAAGGTAAACCAACACTATTTTTTCATTTTTCCCTGGCGTATAGTATCGTATATTTTCCAAAATCCAGAAGTGTTCCGTTAATTATGATAACCCTATAATTAACTACTGCATTAGATTTATGTTTTAAGTACTCCAATCTAAGCACTATTAAGAGTTTGGGCCAAAGAAGGGCATAAACGCAACACAATATGACATGTAGTCTGCTACTGTATTGACCCAAAAGGTTTTTATAAATTGAGGTTAGCGATCAATCTGGTAATATCTTCCCTAAACCTGAATTAAACTTCACTCATAGTGATTGAATATGAGTTGTTCCATTTGTACTATAAAAATCCTCGAAGTTCAAAACACCCGGTAGTGATTTTTACGCATAATATCAAGGGTTTCATTTTTGCGAGAATCAGTTGTGTTCTTCACCGACTCTAATAAAATTGTAAAGTAGGTATGTAAGAGCTGTCTTAACTTCCGCGACTAGATATATTACAAAAAAGGATGTTGAAGCCGGTGTAAGACCAGTCGATGGATGTCTAGCATATGGGCAAAGAGAAACTCGGTGGCTTCACCCATTTGCCTATTTATTTAGTAAGTACAGAGTTAAAGAGCCATTTTTGAGGCATGTCAGTTGCATATGATAAAAATTTAGCCAAACGATGCACGATTCCTTCGTATTATATGGAGGAAAAAACCGTATGAAAGGTTTATCATTAAATTTAATAATCTTAATTTAATAGTAAAATAGTAAATATCAGTTCTATTTTTAACTATGAAATACCTGGTAAGCATTAGTTTGAACCTGAAACAAATTTAGCACTCTACCTACCCTAGAATTGATATTGATTATCGATCTGAAAATACTTCTCGAAGTGACTGGTACAATATGTCCTGTATGCCATATCATTTCTTCGTATAATGATTTATATGAGTCGTTTATAGAAACCTCATCATGTCTTAGTAAATTTGTTAACTACAAGTTGACGAGAGTTAATTTCTTATCTCATGTGTTGAATGTATACGCGTATGTTGTTCATTGCTTTCTCATTTCACAATAAACATTCGGCATAGAAATTAAAAAGGAATAAGATGTAGCATCAAATCATTTACAGAATGTCACTTAATCCATCTCACATTTTACTCCTGTGATTTTCCCTTTATCCTTAACCCTTTTTAGACGAGGAAGAGGAGGAAGGAGAACACTATAATGCATCAGTGGCTGAGCAAAGTTTTCAGTTCAAGGATTTCTTAAATAGGTGAGTATATCTTTCTGAATGTTTTAAATTTCCACATCCAATTTTCTAATTGCCTTGGATAATTTTAATGTGATAGATGATAAATGATCGCATCACCGTAAAATATAATACAGAGTGTTCATCAGCAATGTAAAAAGTTAATTTTATATCCCTAGATAATAGAATATTTCTGCGATCTTAAACAGCCAGTTTCATCAATTAATTCTTAGGCTTCCGCGACGTCTATCTGATGAAGGGTTCATGCTGATTCAGGGAATTACCGCCGCGTAGGTGTGTTGATGGACAACTGTTTCGCCTCCAGGACTGGGGGTGAAACAGTTGTCCATCAACACACCTACCCGACGGTAATTCCCAGAAGTAGCATGGGTCCTTCAGCCAGTTTCATTGTTTACTATAGCAGGGTTTATTTAGGTAAATATGACATTGAATACTCATTTATTATGAATTTATTCCATTGGATTAGTGATATGGGAGACTTTTGAATGCTCCATGCTTAAATTATCATCCAACTAAACCCATTCCTCCTACTTTTGCCTTTGGTTCCGAATGGTGGATAGTTATTAACCACTTCAACAGCACCATTACATCAAGCTAATTTATTCAGCTGAGAGTGATTTATTTAGCCAGTGGTGTCAATTATAAATTATTATAACCTAACTTGTCTCTGCAGATATATTTAATTTATGGTTTGTCTCATGAATGAATGAGTTTTGCAACCACGCTGCGGATTTATATCAGGTTGGTTGTGGTTTTATTATAATTTGACCTAGTAGTTATGAATTGAAATGTCATCGCAGTAATCAAGTAAAAATTGTTTATGAAAATTTTTGAGTATTATTTGAAATAGTAGTTGAAATATTTCTTGTAACGAGCGGAGTTTTATTCTATTACATTAATGGAAATGTTTCCTTGCCCATAATCTGGTGTTATAAAATATGCGTTTTTTCAATCCGCAGGTTTGCCAAAACTCGAGTGATACAACCTTGTGCTTTTATCTTGCGCGACTTCAAAACAAACTCTCCCAGGGTCAACCGTTGTGCCCTTCGTCTCATGCATCGGATCGCAGTGGAATGTCACCTCCCAGCATTATTTTTCCAGGCTTCATTATTTCGCACATTTCAAAAAATTTTGGAAGAATACAGATATGCTGCTTCCAGGCGATCACGTTCTACTTCAAGTGTTGGAGAAAAAGAAAAGACTATTAAGGTATAAAAAATTAGATATTTTTATAAGTATTTAATAAATTGTAATCCGTTATTTGGTAATATTTTTATCATTGTCGTACAAGTATTTCGCTGAAGGTTAATAAAAAATTACTGGTTTACCAGCCAGCTGTTACGTATTAAACACCTGAAAAAGGTCAAGAGGAGGCCGTGGGCTAGAATATGGAATAGCTCCTCTAAAGGCACTATTATTCTTGTTAAGTACGCAAAAACTAAAAATTAACAGCCAGAGTTCACCGTGGATAGATCCTTTGCACTTACGGCCACAAAAATCGCAAGCAGCTGTTTAAGAATCGTGAATTTTAAAAATGGTAGGATTTTATTTCCATGTAGGTAGGCGAGAGAAGTTCGATTTCTTTCGAATCATGACTAAGTTGAACCAAGTTTTACAAAACATCAGGCACTACATTACTTTTCAGTGAATCTCAGGTATCATACGAAGGTCAATCTTTTGAATAGCATGTTGACAGCTTGTATTTCATGTTCTGCGGCATGGCGACTAAACAATATGGAGAGGTAAATAATTATATGTGATTTAAGTACTAAAAATCTGACTTCACCCTACAATCATTCAAAACAGTGATCTTATTAATATCTAACATTTCAAGAGGATGATTCCAGGCCCTTCCCTTTACATACGATGGTTCTTCAATGGAGAGTGACTATAAACTTTTTATTCGCATAAATCATTGATCAAACATTAAATATGTTGTTATATTTTTAGCTTAATTTGTAAAATGTATGACGCAGATGATCCGTATCCCTACTGTTGATTCTTAACCCCCCATATTGTGTCAATGGCAGCCGTTGGCAGTTAAAACATGTTCAGTTTGTGTACGGCAAAGATGGAAGTGACATGGGCGCTGTATTAAAAGTTGGCTTTCAACAAAACAAATTGTCTGCCGAGTCCTACAGAAGGTTTCTTGAGAGTCTCTTCTCCCCTGTAGTACAGCTAGAAGATGGTTTTAAACGTTTAGAGGGGAGACAATTTCAAAGAAAGGTATTGGACATTAATACCGCTGCTGTCAGTGTGGTAGAAGATCGTAGAATAGCTTTAGCAGTACTTTTATAAGTATTTAAAATTTCTTTCGGTACCACGCACACGTTTGTAACATAAATATTACAAATGATAATTACCGTGTTTGTGCTCGATGGGTTCAGCGGAACCCACTGTGAAATCAGGGTTATCTTACGAAAATGAATGTAAAGAATGCTTCTTATCCTCCCTATAATCTAAACCTAGATCGTTATGTGCCTTTTTACTCTTCCCCCAATTTTATGAAACATCTTCATCGATGGCGTGTTTCATAATTAGCAGGAGTATACGAACTGAACATGTTCCTACTTGCAACGGCTGCCGCTGACTCAATACTGAATTCAAATTAATGACACCTACATAACATATACATTACAACTTAAGCCAACAGAATAACATACAGTAAAATCAACTGTCTTCACAATAAATTATGCGAATAAAACTTAACCATCACTCTTTATTGAACCGCCCTCGTAAATATGTGTTATAGACCCGGGATCCAATTACATCTCAATATCCCTTTCTCATTTCTTTTAAATTATTAAATACTGACTATGCTGTAATGGCCTGAACATGGTGCCCCTTTAATTCGATCCCTAAGAAAAACTAATCCCTGAACGCAACCCGCATAATACCATTAGCATATTTAATAGCATTAGAATATTTATTCCGCGTATTCAAACGTAATCACACTGTAATAATCACCGAAAGCATGGATTTATATACGCCAGGTGTACGATGCCTGGATTCTATAACTCTCATCAACTGCCGTCGATTTCACTTCACCCATCACCTTCCTACCGATTATATAACCTTGAAAACTAATATTCTTTAGTGGCGCGATATGGAATCACCGTATCGGGATCCTGTTCATTACAGCAACGGCTTCATAGTTTCTCGGTCGACATAACGTTAGGGCAAGCGCCATCCTCACTTCTGTGGTATTTATAATAATTTATGTTACTGTGTCATTATAATATCTTTATTGCCGTTCTTTAATTCAAATTCGTTCCGTCCCCACGGAGAATGGCATAATTAAAATAATACCTTTGTAGAATTTTGAAAAATAAAATAACTCTTGTTAATAAATCCTAAAATAATCATAGGTTAGCATTTTCAGTTTACTTTCTGACCTAAATTACAATCAATGCAAATCTTGAAATGTAGATTTGCTAAATTCCAAAAATATTGCAAATATGATGAGAGCAGTTCTACTCACACAACCTTTAATGTAATTGAAGGTTGATTGGAAATTATTGCACAGATTAGGCTTCTTTTTTTCTTCTAATTTTTCTGAACAAATTACAAAATATTTAAAAGACATTTTCCATGGATATATAACTATTATATATCATATTAAGGATATGTTCTTCAACAGTTACTTTTGACTAGTCAAGTTTAAACAACAATTGTAATTGAACCACTTCATTAAATAAAGAGATAGGCACTTGTTCCGTGCTCTAATAGTAGTAATGGGACTAAATCAAATGAAGATTTTCAGCATATACCATCAAGTATTCTGATAACCTACATCTAAAGTGTTATATCAAGTACAGAGAAAAAGCATTAACCCTTCACTAGATTTAATCTAAACATTTGAAATTACTAATTGTGTATTTTTTGTTTTTTAACAGGAATTGGCAAAGTTTGCTGTTTTTATTATAAGAAAATTTACTGAGGTGGCAAATAACAACCGAAAAGCATTTATGGAGCTTCTTTTCTGGAAATCTTCCCGAGATGCATATGATGTGGAATTTGGATATGGTTCCTACCAAGACAAGTATGATCCTGCCATTAATAACAATCTTATTTGGACTGCCTTTGTCTTTATTTTAAATAATATTAACTTTAAGTGTAATTAAACGCAATTTTCCCTCATAAAACTAATATTTTTTTAGAACTGCATCTGCCAAAGCTGTTTGGAGTGAAGAACAGGAAGATGAAATTCGCAGACTTTATGAAGAATTCTCTGCACGTGGAGATCAAGGAAAAAGTTAGCTATCATGACTATTATTAATCTTAATTTATAATTTTTATTGTTTTTCCTAATGTTTAATTCTACTCCTTTCTCCTTCCTTTCAGAATTGGTGGAGGAAGTGTATAGTAACATAATTGATAAAGAAAGATCTAAAAGGGCAGTGTCAAAGAAAATGAAGGAGCTAGGTTTGATAACTGCTGCAGTAAGTATAAAAAATAAGTATTTTTGTGAATATTTTTCTTATTTATTAAATGCTAATTAACGATACATGAGAGTTCAATTTCTATATCTCTTGTGTGAATTTACTCTCAATATGGTATTGCTCAAAGCCTCTGATATCCCCAAAGCCCCAAAAATCGGGATGCAAAATATAATTCAAAGATTAAGTTTGTTGGGGGTTTGTTTAAGGTGCTGAAGCATGAAGATAACATATTCAATTTCATCAATTGTGTCATTCTCCAATTAGGATGGTGGAGTAATCAATTATATGGCATTCTATACTAATTCAATCCTTTATGTTCCCCAAAACTGTGCCTTCAACAAATGAATTTTATGGCATTATTTTCATCATTAAGAAATGCTAATTAATTGTTCACTGAATAATGATCTTGATTATATTGCACATTAAAGAAGCACATTACTGGCAGATTCTAGTTCTTACAGATTATAGTTCTTTTTCAAAAGTTAAGCCCAATGTCCTTATTGACTGTTATTTACAAGTCTCTATTCTGATCATGAATAATGAAACAAAATTATATGCCTAATTTTGATGTTGCATATTTTGTCATATCTAATTTCGGAGTCAAAGTTTGTCATTCATTCATAGTTTTCATGACAGTAAGAAAAGGTACATAAATAATTTACCAATCAGCGCATAGCATTATAGTTCTATTTTTCTCTGATTGCAAAACTTAAATTTGAAAATAAATTCAAAATACATTTATTTAAAGAAGTGTGTCCATTACTGTTGACGATATATTCCATATGAGATAGTCTCACTTATGTGCTAGGGGAGTAAAACTGTTAGATTTTATATCAAAATGATTGAGCATGTTTCAGGTAAGTTTGAGTTTAGAATGAAATGGGGAATATATCATCAAAGTGAATCAAGGCCTTATTGAAATTAAAACTTTTACCCTATTCCTGAGAAATTTCAGATTAAATTATTGTTTTCTTCCATGTCTTTGGCTCTTAGTAAAATCAGAGATTGGTATATTTTAATGAACTTATGTAGTTATTATTCATATTGTTAAACCTGTTAAAATATTAAAATTATGATCTCTTCTAGGATCTCAAAAAGCTATCAAGGCCTGGTAAAGTTTGGGCTGAAGAAGAAACTGCTCAGTTGGCATCCCTGTATGAAGAGTTCAAAGTTGCCTGCGGTAAAATTTCAACCTTTTTTCATAAGCTGTCAGTTAGTTTGATAATTGGCTTTTGATTCCTCCTAAACACCATAATAGCTACCAAAATTTTTGTAGAACATTTTTATTGCTGAAAAGAACCAAATTAGCTCTTCGCAGATGCCTCCCTCATTGCCTGTGTTCGCTCTTATTACTGCTTTCTCGGCATCTTTATTTAACCTGTTTCAAAAGAAATGTGTCGATTTCTGCATCCAAACTCTCCTTTTTAATATTTACCGCTTCTTGAGCCTTATTATTCTACTGCAGTCTTAAAGATATTGGCAGCATATTCCCTGAAAACATTCCCAATGTGACTACCTTCCATGACAGGATCTCACTGTTTTCACCCTACCAATCCTCCATCTCTCTCAACCAAATCTCCATTTCCCAATTCTCTTTACTTCAGCCCTATCTACCTTAGCCTCTCTCAACAGATTCTTTAATGAGCCCTCTCGAAGCTGCACCATAAAATCTTAAGTGTTACTTGGGCTGATCATCCTCTCCTACCTTTCTTTGTTTCACAGTCTATCACTACTAATTTGTTTTGGATTGTAACAGCTTCTCACTTGATCACCTTAATATACGAGGGTCATCCGGAAAGTAGTACCCGTTCGTGCCGCATGAAGGGCTGACGACGCGAGTAGCCGCTGGACGAGGTCAGATAGCTTCAGTGGCTTGTCTGCCTTCTCTGAGCCAAGTTGCGTGACGCTAGCATTGCCTGTGTTGTTTCTGTGATTGTTTACAATGTTTAAAAAAATTGAGAACGCCGCCAGTTGTGAAGTGAGGGCAGTGATTAAATTCCTCAATGCAAGAAACGTTCGCCCATGTGATATTCATCGCCAATTAAAGGAGGTGTATGGAGACAATGTAATGGACGAGTCGTCTGTTCGGCGGTGGTGTCGCAACTTCAACATGGGGAGGGGGAACACACACGACGATGAGCGTTCGGGGAGACCGTCTGTCATTACAGACCAACTGGTGAGCTCAGTTGACGAATTCGTGAGGAACGATCGGCGCGTCACAATTGATGACATCTGTGAGCATTTTCCCAATGTTTCTCGAACAATTGTTCATGAAATTGTTAAACACCATCTGCATTATGCAAAAATTTGTGCAAGATGGGTCCCTCGCGTATCTCAATGAGCTGGCGGCGAAGGACTATGCAGCAGGAATACAGAAACTTGTCACACGTTATGACAAATGCCTTAATTTGCTTGGAGATTATGTTGAGAAGTAGTTTAAAGTATCCTCTTTCAAATAAAATTTTTTATGTTTGTTAATATTTACTTTTGTGTCTTTATTTCACGAACGGGTACTACTTTCCGGATGACCCTCGTACTAGCTCCCTTCAGCATTTCCCTGTGTGCAATTGTCAATCTACTGAGGCCAATGTCATTCCCGTCTCCAGTCCTTTTCTATTTAAATCCCCTCTTTGTTCATTCTCTCACAATCATACATTGTACTTATTTCCTGGTCATCTCATCTCAGAATCTCTTCTTTTACTCATTTTCACATCCACTTGGGAGAACATAAACTTCAAGATGTTGACTACATTTTACCTTCTCCAAATTCAGAACTTGTGATTCTTACACTTTTTGTTTCTGCTCACCCTCAAGACCTATCTATCTATAGGTACTTCTGTAATTTCTTTTTTTTTCCTGTTACAGTATTTTTCCTCTTTACAATTTCCTTTGTTTTGTTCCCTGTTCATCTTGTCTCTTAACACCTCAAGCCGGTATAGGTATTTCAATGCTTGGGCCCCACTCACAGTATTTAATTTTTCTTAAATCTTTTCTCTTGCAGCATCATGTTAAATTGCTTATATTTTTTATTGAAAATTTTACTTGAGTTTTATTTTATGTTTTCACTTCTTTATTCGCCTTTAAGTTTTGAACCTCCATTCTAAAAGTTCAGTTTTGTGTGATTTAATTTGAAACAATTTTCTAAAAATAGGCCTGCAATGCAGTCCGGGCACCAGTACACTGTATCCCTCCTTTTACCTCATGTGGAGCACACTGACATCTTCTTTGAGGCCTGGACTTCTTCCCAGTTGGGCTCATATTTTCAAAGAGTTGCCTCTCGACCAAGCATCCTCACTTGAACTAGCATTATCACATCCAATACTCACTTCTCTCTCTCTGTCCAGGTGTTCAATGAATTTCTCTATATTCTCTTTACTCAGAAAAAGCTTATCCCTCTTGGAATCCATTACGGGAGTTATATACAAGGCTTTTTACTTCTCTTTCTCAAAAAAAAAATCTAACAAATGAGACTGTAGATGGTGGTGAGGTAAAATAGATATTAAATAAATTCGATGGTGCCGCTGAAAAAAATTCAAAATGGAGGAAGCGGAGCCACATATACGGCCTACATTGATCTGCGGATAAGGCCTGCCGATTCCACCGTATCACGTACTGAGAAACATGCTGAGGGGTTAAGCAATGGAACTCTGTCTTTCCCACCCTGAAGCTGTAATTTATAGTTAACCAATGATATGGTTATTGTCTCCCAAAATAATTTGCAGTCAATAAGGGATATGATATATTACAAATTTTAATTTTGATTGTTTGTTCTTTCCGTTATAAAAGGATATATCTATTGCCAATCAATAGAATAGAGTTTTTAGATTACCTTATTTGCTTATTTGGCTAGGGATGTGGTCTCTGAATAGCCAAACAACAAGGAGTCTGCTTTGTCATTTGATCCGATAAGTTGGAATTTTTTCTTTTGAATATTTGATCTAAGAAAGTTAAGGGGTGCATCAATCTCCTAGATACCTTCTCCTTAAAACTAACCTGCTGCAAATTATTAAATCCATTCAACTCTATAAGTGCGATATAGTTACTCAAAATACCTTTGTCAGTAGGGTGATGTGTGAGTCATTTTAATTGAATAATTAGTGTTTATAGCATCTATAAATCAGTAGTGATATGCAAATGCGTAGCATTTATATATAACTGATATATTTATGCATATAATACTTGTTTAAATGTATGTAGTTCACTTTTTCTAACAATTCATGTTAATATTGAAAAAGTAATTAAGTTAAAAAGCAATGTTTTGCCCATAAAATCTTTTCAATGGTTTTGCATGCTCCGATAAATTCAGCTGGCCTTCTTTAGATGTACCTTGTTATTTAGGCTAGCACTAAACCAGCCTTTTAGCAGCTACCATGGATTCAATACTTGCTCTTACAATTGCTACAGATCCTGTGGGAATGATTTCTGTGAGGCTAAATGTTAAACGCTCAAAGAGGCAAATTACTGATAAGCTACTTGAGCTTGGTCTGGCTAAAGATCGTTCTGAACTGTACAAGAAGCGGACAGGCAAAGGAAATAAAAGCCATAGTAAGAGCCATCCACATGAACGTAGTGATGGGCACTCTGATACTGGTGAGTACTATTTCATTTGTCAAGGTCAATACAAAGTTGCCATACATGAAAATATTGCTTTTTAGAATTTATTGTTGAATAAATTCATAATATGTATGTTTCATGATTTGCACATCCTTGTAGTTGGATGTTGAGACTGAAAAATTGATAAATTTAAGGAACCAATTTTTCCAAAGAGAATCTAAAACACAGTTATCAACAGTTAAGAATTAAACACAGATAAATTCCACGTACACACAGAGATTCCTTGAATAATATTATCAATAATGTTGCATAGAAAGTGAAATAACTATATAAGCTGTTGTATTTACAGATGGAGAGCAAGATGCCATTTCTTCAGATGAATCCTCATCATCTGAAGAAGATGAGATTCACGAGAGACCGAATGAAAATAAATCCACAGGCAGGAACAAGATGCCTAGAAAAATGAAATCTTTGAAGACAAATTTCTCATCGACAGAGGTGGTTGATGTGGTTAAAAAAGCCATTAGTTCAGGTTGGTTAAAAATGTTGGCCCACTTCCTTCTCTTTCTTATTTTCTTCTTATTATTAAAATATATGAATGTTAATGCTTGAGGTAGATTTGGGAAATATTTTCAGGGGCATACTGCTGATTGCCAATAATGTAATTTTAATAATCTGTATGATAAAACATGCAAAAGCATGGGTAGTATTTATTAATTAGTGGTGCAATTAAGGGTAGTGTTGGGTATATGTCCCCATGAATTATTTGCAATGAGGTAACCGGTCTAGAGAGGTTTCTCAGAAATTGATATTTACCCATATCTATCAGGATTTAGGACATGTTAGTCCAGTTGGTAGAGTACTGGGCCACTAACTAAAGTGGCCAGGTTCAATTCCAGTTGTTGCAAACCAACCATTGGGTTGTTGGCTGCGGTTGTTTAATTGGAACTTGTTTCATATTGAGCAGGATTTTCTAATGCTTTGGAATGGCTTGTGGAATGCCTGGAGGAAGCAGCCGAGGATGAAGAAGAGGAAGCTGTACCGCTTTTGCCCATTTCAGAAGATGCTATTGTGGCAATGGAGGATGCCAACTTCTTAAAAGTGCTCAAAATATTGGGAATAGTTGAGCCAAATGAAGAGCAGGTAATACATATCGTTCATTTTTTCAAGATTTGAAATATCAATTCTTGTGCAAACCTGTCCTCTGGCAGATATTAACAGGTCACCTTCTGTTACTCCCTCTGTCTTAAATTTTTCAATTTTCTTTCAGCCATTTATTGGTTCCTCCTTTTATTGACTCCTGTAAACATTTTCTGAATGTTGACTTTCACAACCAAGTTGTGTTTCTCTTCATTATTGTCTTTATCAGGCACCTCTCCCCTCCGAACCTCCCCAGAAACCATTTCAAAGCCATCCAAAATCTCTGTACTTTCTTTCCAATTGACCTCAAACAAACCTCTTTCTTAGCCCGATTGGCATTCTTCCAAAAACCTTAGCAACCCTTTCACCCTTCCTAAAACTTCCTTTCCAATTGATATCCTAAATTTTTCCTCCACACAGTTTCATTTCCAGAATTAAATATTACCGGTCACAGCGCATTAGAAATCCTTCTTTCAATAATACTTTAAATACAAAAAGGGCATTTAGAATATTTTCTGTCAAGGATGTTGCCATTATTATGGATCCTGACTGTTGACTTCATGAAAAATAAGAAAAACTGCAACAAACTTGCCCCTGAGATGAGGTACTTCCACCAGAAAAGCTGTTTAATTTTGTTGAAAAGAAATGTCTGAGGATATGGGTGCATCATTTTCAGTCTGCATTTTATGGAAAAGGCACTAGTGTCCCAGAGGTTGGCCGGTTTATTACTATGTTTTCTATGGGGAGATATTGTTAACGAGTGTCACACATATCTATACAAAAATGAATATAGAGACTATATTTATTTTTAAAAAGTATTACCATGTAAATATGCATCACTTGCAGAGTGTAGAAATGAAGCTGGCAAAAAGTCGGATAAAAAGCTCATTTTGTATGAGGAAGTAGGTATACTTGAAGTTAACTAGACTATTCCCCTTCTTAAAGTGTAAGAATGTTTAAAATTTAATACTGTCATTATAGCTATTGAATGTCTTATGATTATTCCATTTACGAATCTTATTCAGCTGTTATTGAAAATAAATTATATTTTTATTTCAACTTATCTTAATATTAATGAGGATTAAAAGTGTCCCATAATAATCCTACTTTTCTTTTCAAAACTTAACCCATTTGAATGGGAGAAAATCCTGGATATGTAAGAGTTTTGTATGGAGCTTGTATTGAAGAAGTCAAATCAACACCTTGAAGATAAATATTTGAATTCATTTAGTTCATTTGATACAGCTTTTTAGTTATTATTATACTCAGTTATTCACTTTATTTTAATAATAGGTGAGATGTCCTCATGAAAATAATGATGTTCAAACTTTTCCTCATGTTTCAATTATGTCCCAATTTTGCAGTCTTCAACATTACAATTATTTTTTTAATTCATAATATTCAATCAATATTCCTGCACATTTGAATTTTTCCTTTAGTTATATATTTGTATAACTCCCAATTTATGGCTCATCTAGAAGAGCATTTAAGTCTTCTATTATTGAGTGAGTGCATGACTATTTGATCTTAGGTGGCATGCACAAGCTGTTGATTTTATTATGAAAAATAAATGCATGGATTCTGTAATGTGGATATTTTAATGATTTTCTGAATGACATTCAAATTACATGAAGTTTAATTATCATGTGATTATGAAATATCATATTTCATATAATAACAGTTGTAGCACATATGCCCTTCTCCATGTTCTTATTTACATTTCATAGGAGGTATATTGGCGCATTCCTTCAAGTTACAAACCAGGTGATCTTAGGTCACGTGCACAAGCTATTGATCTTATTCTGAAAAACAAGGAGATTTATGTTCCTGAACCTGAGTCTTCTACAGTGAATGACATGGATATAGCATTTTCTTCCTTGCTGGCAGAATCTAGAAATGTGGAATCTAATGGTATGTAACAATTGTGTATACATAGACTTCAAGTCACTTCCATATTTTCGTAAGTCATAACTGCATTTTATTGAAAATTTGTGTCCATGGAGAAATTTTTTTGATTGTGATTACTTTGTGGGTGTCCCTGGGAGGAAACATTTAATATTTACGGGGGATTAAGATATGGTGATGGGTGAAGGGAGAGATGGCCATGAGGTAGGCCTTTACAGTTTAGGATCAAGAGATGACTATTGTGCGAAATAATAGCTCTACAAGAAATGTGGTTTATTCATAATGAACAGTTGGTGATAAAAATTACAGAAGATGTAGATACATATGGGAAATGCCCAGAGATTCATAGAGATATCAGGGATGAATATTCAGATCATAATGTAGTGCTCATGAACTGTAATATCAGATTCTTTTTTCATCAGAGTTTTCAAGTCCATTATTATATTCAAGAGGATAAAACAGAAAAGATGGGTGAGGCAATGGGAAAAGTTATGAGTGAGGGCAAGGATATGGCTTACGTAGAAAAAAATGGGAACATATGAAGAAAGTAATATCAAAACCCAGAAACAAATATTATAGGAAAAGGGCAAGGAAACAATGGTACACTGATGAGTTGGATATAAAAATGAAAGTGAAGAAGGTAAACTCAGAATTAAGTAGGAAGTACAAGGAGGTAAGTAATAAATTGAAGGGGAAACTAACAGGGTGAGAAAAGGGTCGAGGAGGATGCATGCAGTGTGAGGGCTCGGAGAGTTTACAAAAGAAGTGTGAAATGGGTGCTTTATGCAGAAAGATAAAATATACATCAAGAAGGTAGAAGAGAAAATCCAGGCGCGCTATTAATGATACATCAGGACAATTATTAATCGGACCAGTAAATATTCAAGAGGGATGGAAAGAATACATAGAGAATTTATGCCAAAGATAATTGGCCAACTAGGTTAGACATGGTATAGATGGGGATAGCTTTGAACCAGGAATACTTCATTTCAAGATGGAAAGAGCATTAAGGGAATTGAAAACAAATAAGACCATTGAGATAGGTAGCATTCCTATGGAACTACTTCAAGAAAACATGGAAGGAAGAGATTTTATTCATAGCAATTATGAGGGAGTTACTTGATCTGAAGATTTTTTTAGATCAGTATTAGCTCCTTTCCCAAAAAAGGGAAAAGCAGATGTGTGAGGAATACAGAACAATAGGTGTAAACTCCATTTTGCAAGCAGATAAAGTGGTTCTCAAGATCATCAATTAGAAGATGAAGAGAAAGGCTTTTGATTACTTGGAGGATGAGCGGTTTGGGTTCAGAAAGGAGAGAGGCATGAGTGATGCAATAGTAGTCATGAGATCATTAATAGAAGAGAGCGTAGAGTGCAATCAGAAAGTATTTGTTTGTCATATGAATTTCAAGAAGACATTTCGTAGAATAACAATAGTATTACAGAAGATAGATTAGATTGGAGGGATAGGCAACTTATATGCAACCTGTATAAGGTTCAACCAGCTAAGCTGCATGTGGCAGATGGAGAGTTGGGATGGACATTTAGTAGTTAGACAAAGATGTCCATATCACCCATTCTTTTCACTTTATATGTTGAGGATATTATAAAAATGGAATGGGAGGAACTGGAGATAGGAATTAAAGTTGGTGAGGAATTCATTTAATCAGTTGGTTTTGCATATGTTTATCTTTAGTTAGCCTGCCAGCCTAGGGATTACAGTCATTGTTGAGGGCATTAGAAAACCATTGTGATAGGTTTGGAATGAGAATCAATGTTAGCAAGACAAAGGTGATGAGGTTTGTGGAAAAGAGGAAAGTTAAGTCAAACATTTGAAGAGGGATATAAGTATTGCATTGGGAAAAGAAATTTTGACAAGGAGGGAATTGATGTTAAATGAGGACATTAAGAAAAGAGTAGTGAAAACTCTGGTACATAGCATGATTTTTAATGGATTGGTAACTTAAGCATTAAAATAAGATGATAGATTGAAGACATTTAAAATGTGGGCATGAAGAAAGATGGAAAAGGTAAAATGGACATACTATATGGAATTAGAGAAGTACTAGATGTGATGAGGAGAGAGCATTGTTTGGAGAAATCGAAAGAGGACTGAAAAGATAAATGTGGTAAATTCCAATTGTCAATGGAATGCTGAAGACTGTGATGAAGGGGAAGATATTAGGCAAGTGAAATAGGAGTAGAAAAGGATATACATGCTTAATGGAGTGAAGAGAGATAGAATGTATGCAGAATTGAAGAACTGTTAATTGTAGCTTGGAATTTCAGGTTTTGTCTTGTTTGATGAGGCTAAGAAATGTGGAGTGCACAGTCGGCATTTTCCCTCCTCCACAAATAGCCGTAAGCAAAACACCCTTGTCCCTTTCATTTTTTCATCATGAACTCCTAACATTTAGAAAAACCTTCTCTCACTCACAAATGAACTCAATGAACAATTCGCTCACACATTCAAACACACTCTCGTCCAAAACCCAGTCTTACACATGCAAACCCTCATTCATACATGCATGTAGACAAAATCATATTCAATCATGCACATTCATAGATTTTAACTCTCAGAATCACACCCATGTATCCATACAGATGCATGCAAACACCTGTGCACACACACACACACTCGCAGACACTCCCATCTACACATGGACTCACTCACTCATTCACACGCACAGTCACTCGATAACACTTGAAAACACACGTTTGTGCTCACACGCATGCTTGCTCCCACACACAATATGTTGGAAAGGATGTGATTCTCTTGATTGTATCTCAAACTCTATATTTCAATACTTTTTAAAACTATCTCTGAATTCAATAAAGATAATGGTCGAAGGTTTGACGAGCTTGATGTTTTTCAGGAACAAAAAGTAAAGGCCAGAAAAGGAAGGACAGAAAATATTCTTCCTCTAGCAGTGGGGAAGATGATTTGGAAAATTTCTTAAAAGCTGTGAGAAAAGAAAATGAAACTTCATTGGCGTAAGTAGTAAAGTTTATCATGAATTTTTGCTGTGAGAGTATAATGCTTGACATTTGTTCTTAATCTTTGGTTGGTTTGATGGCAATTAATGTTGAATATTAAATCTTTACTTCAGGTTGGATGAAAATGTGTATTTGCCAAGCACCAGCACATCTTTGTTGGAAAATAAATTAACAGAATCATCAAAAACTCCAAGGCAAAAGAAGAAAAAACGGCTAATTGTTAATAATGAATCCTCCAGTGATGATGAAGTCCTGATGAGGTCACAGGAAGAGACAGAAAGTTTTGTTGAGAGTATTAACCCTTCATCAATAACAAATGATGGCAATGATCAAATCTCATCATTAGCGGTAGGCAGTAATTTAAATAAGAAAAAGAAAAAAATTATAGTTCTTAAAGATGACTCTTCAAGTGATAATGAAGACCATGTT
This sequence comes from Hetaerina americana, assembly GCF_022747635.1. Taxonomy (NCBI): domain Eukaryota; kingdom Metazoa; phylum Arthropoda; class Insecta; order Odonata; family Calopterygidae; genus Hetaerina; species Hetaerina americana. The sequence continues at coordinate 81,560,730 of NW_027286874.1, forward strand.
AAGAAGACACTCAACCAAAATACTAAGAATGACAAGGATATACCTCCTTCAAATTATCAAAGTACAGGAATTAATTCTTCTGATAAAATGATTAAGAAGAAACTACTAATTACTGATAACTCCTCAAGTGATGATGAAATACTCAGACCAAAAACTCTAGGCAGTAATTCAAAAGCACCATTTGCGTTCAAACCGACTGAAGAGGACTTACCTAAGAGCCAAGCAAGAAAGAAAAAGAAAAATTTTCTTGAAGATAGTTCCTCCAGTGATGAAGAAAACTCTATGACAAAGGAAAACAGTCAAAAAACCCCTTTGGAAAAAGGTATGTACATGACTTTGGTGTGAATTCCTGAATGATGTTCAAGTACCCAAATCATAATTTTAACTTTCTTAAGATAGATTTTAATAAAAATATATTTCCATTATCTCTATTCTAGATGATTTTTCTGGGCTCTTGTGGCTTAAGGCCTTTCAGATCATTTAAAAGTTTAATCGTTTACCTTCCTTTATTCTTCCAAAAGTTCCCATTATCTCTAGAATAGTTCTCCCATCTATATTGACCTTTTCATCACTCATTTTATTTGTGCATATAAGTTTCATACTTCTTCTCTGTAATCACATGTTAACATTTCCAAACACTGAAATATTATTTCTTCCCTGAATTGTATTCTCATTCTTGGATTTCAGAAATTTTTTTCCATCGGCTAATCTTGCAAAACCTATACACGACACTAGCTATCTATTCAATTCAATTTCCATCCTCAGGTATAACATTTCCCGGGTACAGTTGTACCTCAAAACACAAATTTCATCTTTTCCAGGCTGCCTAATTATTATTTACTTATACCTATATCTATACATAAATAATTATGTAAAGAATTAATAAATCATAAAGCAATACAAACATGAAATTTGCATTAAAACTGATTAGGGCATGAAATGAATGATTATGTAACTACACCATCTGTATTGAGACCAGTTGATAGCATGCTGAAAGTGGTGGGAGATAAGGAGAAAGATTACTGTTTTGAATAAGGGTGCAACTTCAATGACCTAATTTGGTAACATCCCTTCTAGGGTTGATACTCCATTAGTTTTTGTCTCTTTAGGCCAATTGCACTGGTTGTAGTCTCCTGGCACAAGAAAGGAGCTGATAGGTATCTATTTGTGCCTACTCTTCATAGCTTGCCTGAATGGGCCATTACATGATTGAATATATTTATCACTTTATTGCTAATTTCTTTAGCTGGGGCACCGTTCCCCAAAATGCAGCAAATTTCCCCAGTGTGTCAGAATTTCCTTAATCTCCTTGGTGGATATGGTATCCCTTCCCTCCTCATCCAGCAATTCAGCCTCCATCTCCCACTCTTCCCATTGAATTTTTTGCAGTACTACTGCAATAAAGTCCTTATCAAATTCAGCTGTCTAGTCATTATCCTCAGCATTGATCTCCAAACTCCTTGATTTGCCCAGGGAGACTATCCTCCAATGCAGGCCCATCTTCAACCTCAGCGTTTCCACGTTCCACTTTGCAATGCTGTTCAGTCATAATTTCCTCCAAGTCGGTTGTATGGTTCTTTTAAAAACTTCATACCACACTTGTTCAATGAGCCTTAAGCAAAGTTGGTTGTTGAAGTGGTCTCACTAAAATTTCCTTAGCATCAGTGATGAATCAATCATCCAATTAAGCGATAACAGAGTGCCTTACATACAATTACTTAAAATTTGATATCACCTGCTATTCCATGGTTGAATGAGAGACCTACCACTCAGAGGAAATTATTTCACACAAGTGAAACAATTTTTCCTCCAACTCAGCCTCAAGGTATATAGGATTGGAGCATTGCGCATTGCAAGCAGGGCCCTGATTGGCAGCTTCATATTCAGAAGATATTTTTTCACCAAGGGAAAATACATGTTGTGGATCCACTCCATGAACATTGTCTGGAAAACCAAGCTTTGCCATTAGCCATTCTCATTACTTTTAACTTTCTCTCCATGATTTTTTCCTGAAGATCAATGGATATTCTGTATTAGAGACTAATAGACTTCATTTTATGACTCCCAGTAGCATTCAATGCAATAAGAGAGGCGGTTTGTCTTTCATGAGCTAGTGTCCTGATATTATCATGTCCTCCTCTTTATGTATGTATTTCCTCTTTGGCATATTTTGCCAGAAATCAACCTTTTCACACAATTAAACACTTAATGGGGAGCAAACTTTGGGCCTCTAAAAACCTCTTCAATTATCCCTTCTCTTCTTTTCCTTATTATTTCACCTAAGCATCTCTTGCAATAAGTTCTATTTTAATGTAATATTTACATCAATGTGTCATGGTCTTTTTTTACTTGGGGTAAGATAAAAATTGTTTTTCATTTTGACAGATTATCCTTATGCTGTATCTTGAAATCTCTATTACTTCAGTGGCTATGCAATCATACCATATCATCTTCCCACTTTCCTATACTTAAATTAATAATACACCAAAAAATTTCATATAAATGTGATTATAATATGTTTTGCTATTTAATGTTTCATAATGATAAGAACATTTTTGAAAAATATTATTCATATCTTTTTCAGGGAATCATGAGTCAGTAAATAAGTCATCCAGCCATCATGGTCACCAAAGAGTCAAAGCATTAATTAGTGATGATGAATATGATTAAGGTCATCATATTGATGGTTCCTAATTGAAAAAGTGTGGTGAGATGGTACAAGGAGTAACATGTGTTCAATGGATTCCTATTCATTACTTGAAAAACTTTTTTAAGATTGTTTTTAAAATTTGACATTTTCCTAGTACTGTGATGTTCATGTATTTATTTGTGTATCCAGTTGTCTTTAATCATAATTAAAAATGTTCATGAACAAGTAAGACTTTCTTTGGTGAATTTTTTGATTAACAAAGCGTGTTCTATGTAATGCTTCAATTTCATTTTATTCCATGTCAAACATCTTCTTTAATCATTTACTTAAATAAATACATTGGGAATAACCTGATAAGTCAAAATGATTGCCCAGACAGCACATTGCCTATCATGCGCTCAATGGCAATGTTTCCACATCATACTAAACCACGCTCCATATCAAAGTTTTAATGAGCCATTTCTTAACGTCCTCACTCAACATCTGTGTCATCATTGCCCTCCTTGGGAAAGCTTGTTCTTCATGAAATTCTTCTTCCTATGCCTTTACCACTTTGACCATTTTGATCTAAAACACTTCTGAATAACACCAACTATTCTGCCAACTTATTGCTATGTGCAAGTTTTAATATTTAACTTAGCTTTTCTCTCTCTCAGAAACCACACAACCTTGGTTTCATTTGCATTTAGTCTCGTCCCATTCCTATCCCACTGACTTTCCAATGTGTCCTGCAATCTTTGGCTGATGGACAAAATAAAGCTCTAACATCCAAAAACATACCTGATTTTATGAATTCACCATCTACTTTCAGTCCTATCTCCAGTTCTTCCCATTCCTCTTCTACCATTTTCTCCACACTCACATTGAATTGGATGGGTGTAAATGGACAACCCTATCTTCCTAACTCTACCCATATGGACTCCATCAGCCAGTGAGCAGTATGAGACATGTACAGTTAGTGGTTAAGTCTCTTATCCCTCCAATCTACTCCTATTTTCTGCATTACATTAATTAATTATACCCAATTTACTCCATTGAGTGCCTTTTCAAAATGTATGAAACAGGAAAATTCATCCTGTTTGCATCCTAAGTTCCTCTTTATTAGATACCTCATTACTGCAATGGCATCCCACATGCCTCTCCTCTTCCTCAACCCAAATTGATCTTTCTCCTGTGCACTCATTTGCCCTGTTCTCCATCATCTTATGATTCTTCATGATCCTTAGAACAACTTTACCTGCATGTGAAATCAAACTTATTTTTCTAGACTAAGACTTTCAGCTAAGTCTGTGGAAAATTGCTGCTCTATACAGCTCTTCTAAATATTCCTTCCATCCATCTCTCTTGGGTATTTTCTGGTTCAACTAGTGTTTTTCCTGACTTTTCTCTAATTGTTAATGCAAATTTTACCTTCTTACTTCCCAACAGGGTTTTAACCTTACTTTATAGCATACCAATGTCACCCTTCCTCAGTGAATTTTCCATGTCCTTGTGCGGCACACTTCTTTCGCTCTATTTATTACCAGACTGAGTTAATTCTTTAACACTTCATATTTCCTTCTAATTCACCCCATATTTACATACTTCCATTGTTTCCTTGCGCTTTTCCTGTTTACCAATCCTATCTCATCCAGCCTATCATTTACTCATCTAGTCTATCATTATAACTGTAGTCATTCATGGTCATTAATATCATCAGTAGTTTCCAAATGTCACAATCTCTCTCTAATAAAATATGATTTTTCATTCCTTGAATTCAATCACCACATGATGCACACCCTAGTGGTGGCTTGCAGGGTAACATGGAGATGTAGAGTGCCACTGAAATCTCTCAATCAATATGATCCTATATCATCACACTTGAGTTTGTATGGGTTTGACTTCCCTATCCAGACATAATATGAATAATTTTCAAGCTTATTCTGTATCATTCTAGTTAGTTTTCAATGCAAATGAATGCATGTTTTAATTAATCCAAACTTTGAAAAAAAATTCCCTTTAATAAATATATATATTTAAATTCCAAAGAAACTGCGGGAGATACCGCAACAGTAACTTTTAACGGAGTCATCCGCTAATGTGCATTTCAATGCAACAATTTCAGTGTAAAAATCATTCGCCTTGACTGGGATTCGAACCCAGATCCCTCAATATCAGGTCGAGTGCTTTAGCCACTTAAGCTACCGAGGCGTCCTCTTAAACTCTGAAATTTGGGGGTTTTTAAAGGAACAAGATGTGACGAAATACCGTACATACAATGTCACAGGCATTCGTAGTCGTGCGCGAGGCGCCACAGTCCACGAGGTTAAAGCCAACTTTAAACACTTATGGTGTTTTCCCTTTGACAAATTCCAAAGAAACTGCGGGAGATACTGCAACAGTAACTTTTAACGGAGTCATCCGCTAATGTGCATTTCAATGCAACAATTTCAGAGTGTAAAAATCATTCGCCTTGACTGGGATTCAAACCCAGATCCCTCAATATCCGGTCGAGTGCTTTAGCCACTTAAGGTGAATGAATGATTCAAGGCGAATGATTTTTACACTCTGAAATTGTTGCATTGAAATGCACATTAGCGGATGACTCCGTTAAAAGTTACTGTTGCGGTATCTCCCGCAGTTTCTTTGGAATTTGTCAAAGTATAAACACCATAAGTGTTTAAAGTTGGCTTTAACCTCGTGGACTGTGGCGCGTCACGCACGACTACGAATGCCTGTGACATTGTATGTCCGGTATTTCGTCACAACATCTTGTTCCTTTAAAAGCCCCAGAATTTCAGAGTTTAAGAGGACGCCTCGGTAGCTTAACCGACTAAAGCACTCGACCGGATATTGAGGGATCTGGGTTCGAATCCCAGTCAAGGCGAATGATTTTTACACTCTGAAATTGTTGCATTGATATATATTTAATGCTTTTCCTTGGTCACTTTCATGAACTTAGCCTACTTCTTCGTCTTTAAAATACCCTTTTTTCACTAGACAATACAGGAGTAGACAAAAATCCAGAATACTCGGCAGCATAATTTAATGAAGTGTGATTCTGGGTTATAATATTAAAATAAGCAAAAAAAAAACTAACACTATAAAATTCAGAAAAAAATGTAGTCCAGATAATCTATTGAGAGAAAAGCAATTAGAACTATTGGAATTTTTCTTTCATCTCAAAAACAGGGCAACAAGTGATGGAAAATGCTCTATGGGCACTCAGCACAGAAAAGTTCAAGCTATGGTGAAATTTACTATGAATAGGCAAATATCATGTCCAAAGAATACAAAATTATAACCAAGAAAAATTTTGAGAGATAGTTGAGGCCGATACTTTGTAGAAATCCACTTGTAAAGCATGAAGAAAGAATCAAAGACAGCATTTTCACAAGAAAGAATTTATTACTGTCAACTAGTTTTGCCACACTGTAGCATCATCTAGACTTCCAGGAGTTAGTCCCATTAGAGAGTCCAGAGGATGCTACAGTGTAGCAAAACTAGTCTGCAGAAATAATTTCTTTCCTGTGGAAATGAAAGTCTTTGATTCTTTCTTCATGCTTCACCAATGAAAGTATTGGAAACATTTCTTAGGTCTGTAGACAATTGTGGGGCCTCTAGACAATTGGAGCAGCTGACAAGATAAGTCAAAACTTGGGTGTTGGATGAAATAGGTAGTTCAAGTAAAACAATGAGGATGTATACAGAGGGCTAGAGGAACCAAAGGCAACATGAGCATGCTATGGAAAAGATAGGCCAGATGAAAGGGTGCATATTTAGACAATGAATTTGACAAGAACATAACAGAGAAGAAGATCCTGAAAGAGGAATACCAAGGGATAAATGCATATTACTCTAGGTCATGTGAAGAATCACATAAGGTTTTAGAGCTATGCATACCAGATGGAGTCAGCATTACGACTGGAATAATGGCAGTCTACTTTAACCAATTTTCAGATTAAGGTGTTTCTTTCTCATTGAAAAGATTTTTTATTGAAATAAAATTTATTTTTAACTTTTTTAATATCATAAAGTCTTGGCTTCAATCATCCCTTAGATCAATGCAAATTTTGTTCATTCACATTGGCTATTTCATTTTCTATACACAAACAATAAGTTTAACTGCCATTTCTGATGTGAGAGCAATATAAAAGTTATTAACATGCAATTTTTTGTTAACAGCAAGTAAGCAGTGTATTTGAAATGCATTAGCTTTGCTATACAACATTTTGAGTTCCACATGAATAGCTGCAGCAATAATTCTAAAAATAGTCAATTTCCCATCACTGGATGATTCCCTATTTAGCAGGTAAGATAGCTAGCAATAAACCCAAAACAAACATTCGGTAAGTAGATAAGTGAAGCCAGTTCCAAATGGGAAGTTTGATCGGGATTGGAACAATGGTTTGTCCAATTCCCCACCAGATGCCTGAACCATAGAGAAAATATTTAACTTTAGAGACCAGATCAAATAAAAACACATGAAAAGTTTCACCCAAAGGGTAAATTTAATTGAATCAATTTAAATGCAACTATTAAGTACAAACAAATGACTTATCATTACAATTCATCCATTAAAGCAATAAAAATCACATGGATACTACAAAATGAAAAACAAAACATTGCAGAATAAAACATCAAGTAACATAAAATGTAACAATTTTGTATTTTCCTTAAATTTTAATTTAAATAAACTCATCAAATCACTGTAATTGTTTCACAAAATACCCACATAAAAAGAGGGAAATATTTTGAATACAAAATTTATAAGCAAGCTGTCATCAATATCATTACATCAAAAGCATTTGTTGCAGTTTCTGACTACACGCCTATCATCTTGTGTTACACACAGTTACCTCATTCCATTGTCACCTCAGATCACTTCCCTTTATTCCCATGTAGCTTCCCAAGATGTCAGAGGATCAATAATCTACTATAAAATTCATTATTTGAATTCCATATGCTTAAGTATGAAGTACCAAAATTTTTCTTGCTGTGTGATGATGTCTTATGCAAAATTACCATCCGATTTCAATGAGTTTCTACGGCTTTCTCCCTCCTTTCACCTATTCTCCACTCACTGTATGACGGAATATAGATAGATGCTAGTAATATAGATTATGTATTTTCAAGCCTAAATAGAGGAAATGTGTATGTTGCAATTCCCATTATAATAAAGTTACTTCAAAAAACTAATGGTAATATAACATTACACATTGCTTAGAAATGTGTGCTTCAAGACAAAATGAGTCAGAAAACATCAGGAAAATTAAGATATAAAAATGAAGTGATGAATGTCATAGCCTCACCATAGTAACTCTTATGGAAGGGGGATCGAGATGGTGTGGTGGCTAACATACTGTCCCACCCAGAGGGCCAGGGTTCAAAACCCAGAGGTGGCAGATATTTTTCGGGGGTATCCCAATCCCTACTTGAGGTGCTTTGTGAAAGGCACTTTGAGTGAGTGTGAGTAATTATGTAAGGCACTTTTTTTTACGGCACAATTATTAATTACTTATGTAAGGTCATGTACTAAATTTAATATAATAATAAATATTTTGTAAGGCCATGTGTTTCAAACCTAAGTATTGCACCATCAATTCAGCAGAAGGAAAGATAAGAATGCCACATCCTGAATTCATTTGTACTCAAAATAAATGGCACACTGCCAATTTTAGATGGTCAACTCTGAATGTTTCACCGATGAGGGAATGCATGCCCTACTACTCCTCTCTAGGATCAACCCAATTTGTGCAAGTTATGACAAATTGTCAATTTACAAAATAATATTCTATTTGGATATATACAACTAGATGTAAATTCAGTTAAGGAAGTAGGTCTCTGGGTGCTATTTCCATATTGATGATAGCAAAGATACATGAATTTCTACAAACAAAACTCTTAAGGCACATTTTACTTTAATTAGAAGAAAAACATTACTTTATGTGCAACTATCTCATTAGAAAATTAGTAATGTACAAAAGGAAAAAGTATCACATTCTCATGTGTTCTTTTTCTTACACAAAAACTGATATTGATGTGTACTTACTTGGCTGGTGTAGTGAGGTACAAACAATGTTAAAAATAAATAATTTCAAATGCATTATGCAGTCTTGTTCATTTAAACCTTGTGCAACTACAATCTAAGATACATTTAAAAGCAATTTTTCAATGAAAATTTACATGGCATATGCCTAAAAATGTCAAATTACATGAATAACAAAATCATAATTTAGAGGGCAGATCAGGTATGCAAAAGGCCACAAAGAGCATCAGATAGAAGAATTAGATAATTTCTAAATGCAATAATATAATGCAATTGTACACATCTAATCTTCATCGCACCCAACATGCATTATCATAAATATGAGGCTTAGTTTGAACAGGCACAATCCTCTTTGAAGCCATTTTGAGAAACAACTACACACTCTTTTTTTATCTTCTCTATTATTTTCCCCTGCTTTGTCTATTGCATTGTAATGAGATATAAAACATATTGTAGAGAAAGAAACTGATCCCTTGACCACTGCAATAATTTCAAGGAATGCCTGCCATAGACTGGAAATTAGCAAGTTTCAACAAATCCATTACGAAAATTAGGCAGACAGGGCCTCTTGATTTGATGTTGATGTATTGGGGATGCTGGCATATACTGCACAGCGTGCTTCTTCATTAATAAGGAGAGATTGCTTGTTGACAAGCCTGCATTAGCCTTTATGCATGGAGGCGAATTTACGATTTCAAAATTATTCAAAAACAAGTTGCATATCCAAAACTCTCAGCACATTTTATTTAAGATAACACGGGGTTCAATGCATTACAATTAGATGATAGGGAGGAACCATGCTCTTCTCATTAATATTTAGTAATTCAACACCTTTTTTCAAGCACTGATATAAATATTTTATTTTCACGAATATAGGAGGGTACCCTGGTGATGGTTAGTGAATGTATGCTTAATAAGAACAGTATTTATTTGAATATTTATTGATTTGTGCGAGAAAATCAGCAATTGCAAGAGCATTAATGTAATCCTAATTACCATTCAAGAAGTTTTATGTTCTGATACTCACAAAATTTCCTGGTGTAATGTTGGCTGTATAAAGCAAATTGAAAGGCTAAATAAGTAACAACTGGGGCCTCAAAAAATCAAAGGATAAATTTGAATAAATTCTTATAATAAGTCATGAATTTACATTTTTCACAATGACAATATCAGTATTTTCCATACAGTTTTTCATTGTGCATATAATTTGCAGATCTGTCTCTTTCCTGAAGTATAAATCATCAGATCAATTTTTCTCACAATGTAAAAAAATGACCCCTTGTCTTTTGAAACTTCATTTACTCCTAAAGCTTAGCCTTCACTTCTTAAGTAGCACAAGTGCATAAAAAATGCAAGCGCTAGTTTAAAGTGAGTATGACAAACATGAAACGGGTACACTGACTGAATATCTAAAATGGCACCTTTTTCATTAAAAAACATCACAATTGAAAACTCTTGCACATAGTCTTAAAACCAGTTATACTTTTACTTAAAACTATTTGGAAAATTTGCATAGAGAGTTGACTGGGGTGTGCCAAAAGAACACTAAAATTTAGTAAATAAATGAGTTAGAAAACATAGAAGTGAAAGATTAAAAGATATTATTTTTTAACTTCATTGCATCATAAACAAAATACCTTTTCGTAACACAACATCAAATCCCACAAAATACAATAATGTTGGCAAAAAAAGCTTGATAGCATATATGTATTTTCTAACAAATATTAACTCTTACAAACAACAAACTTCAATTTGACTACAAAAATTGTATGGCTTTTAAAAAATCTCCTCTACAAATATGGCCACAAAATTAATCCTGCCACCTCATTGTCTTCCTAAATGCTATTAAGCAAAATAAAAAAAATAGCCTCATCTATTTTGGTTCATCACAAAAATTATTAAAGCTAAAGGCAGCGGTTGTTCTGAACCAATATGCACATTCAAGTAATTTTAAAAAATCCAAGAAAACCTTAATTAAAAGCATTCCTTTTTATGCCACTTCTATACATGAATGTTGCTGAATTTTACCTAATCACCCTTATAACCTCATCGTATTGTATGACCCCTATCAGTAATGGAAATCCTTTTTATGTATTCATAGTAACTGGTATTATTTATACCATTTTGTAATAATAATAATTACATGAATTACAATTTAAAAACAAATTAGGATGCATGTTAATCTCATGAGTAGATCACTACAAAAATTCCGCAAATTAAGATTTAGTAATGTGATAAGCACAGCATGAATTTTTACAAGATATTAGCTTTTAAAGAGTACATTTATTACTCATTTCTTCCGTAAAGAGGAAACATCACAATATGCCTTTTTGTTAACAATTATTTGTGTTTTGGTAAGCTCATAAGTTACCTTTCAGGATGTACAAAACAGTAATTTAGTGAAGTGCTTTCCTAATCTGAATTCCCATAGTTAATTCAAAATCAGGAAAATTCACCTTGTGCATCAAAGGCAAATATGGACTAAAAGAATATGGATAAATTTAGAAGAAAATCATTTGTATTATCTCAGATTATTGATTTGTTTTGAAAACTCAAGATAATAATTAAAATCATGGCATATTGTGAGCCAATTAGACATTATGGGACAGCAAATTTTAATCCTGATCCTTAAAAAAGAAAATGTGTCTTATCTCATTAATACCAACAAACCAAAAGTCCAAGAATAGGGACTGATAACTTTTTTTTAAATTTACTTGCAAAGTACAATTAAATCAATTTAAATCGTGACACACTACCATTTGCTACACATATTATCAGGATAGCACAATTTCAAGATTTGTATTCCAATGCCAAGATAAATTCTGGATACTTCAAGTAATTATCTCAAGTCATACTACTATTTCTTTTATTATCTCACCATTGAAATTTCAGCAAAACAGTAGAACCTCTGATTCACAACATTTTAAAATTTCTCAGCATGTAACCATGAATAATATTCACAATATTTATCGTTCATAAAAAACCCTTCATTGCATTCATTTGGGTGTTTTAAATGTTTCAATAGAAATGGCTGCTTTTTTTGAGAATTCATCTTTCAAGGTTTTCATGTTCATGTAGAAATAAAAAGTCAATTGAAACAATATTGAGCACAACTGTTCTGACTGAACTTTTTAGATTTTGGCACTTGTAAAAATACATTTTGCATTGTTAACTATTACAGCAATGTCAAAAAAATATTAATTTAATCATGAATAGTCAGTTATTTAGAAAATAATCTCATTTCCAGAAATTATGGCAACACGTTATGAAAGTTAAATTAAACTTCAAGATAAAATTCCAATACATTTAAAATCAATCAAAACAAGAGCCCTGGCACTGATATCTAATTACTATCCCTTCAGATACCTATTCACACACTAAATATACAAGCCTTCCTATCCTGTAGCTTAGGAATACTTCTATACAAAGATTTTCAATAGATGCCATGACCACCAAAATCTATAAAACCAATGAGTTTTAAAAATTGATGTCATCTGCCAGAGATCATTGTGCATAATACTAACTATGGGCTAACTATTCTGGTGGGATACATAAGAACTGTGACAGTGCTGCTAAATTAAGAAACAATATTATAAAATATTCATACAAAAAGCTATTGTTAACTCTTAATTTGAGTTCATAACTCAATATTGTCGACCTTTAAATTCTGTAGCACCCTGGCAACAGAAACATTTATCAGCTAAACAGTGTGGTTTATATTTCTTTGATCAACTCACCCAATCCTCCATAGAGGAAGTATATGTTGAGGAGAAAACAAACAAGATTGTTTATGTAAATCTGGGCCCAGAGAGATACTTCAGCATGAAGTAATTGTGAGGTGCAGTGTGGTAAAATTATTTCATCAGTGTAGGTGATAGAATGCAAGGTATGAACACAATAGTCAAAATGGCAGTCATGTTTAGACAACTTGAGAAGAAAATTTCCACCACCCCAAATCTCATATGCAAGAATTATAGCAAGTGGAAGGTGAGAGCGACTTCTGAAATATTATTGATGGACTGCAGGGTGGTGACCATTAAATATAAAGATTCTGGTCTCATATAATTGCAGGCAGTGCTTAGAAAATTAGCTGAGTATAGCCTCGTGGCTTTGACCTTTACCATGAGAAGTGTCAATGAAGAAGTAATTAATGATGTTATCAGCTATGAAAAGGCAAAGAAGGCATGGGAAATTTTACATACCTTGTGTAATGATACACAACACCACCACACCATACGTGGCACCACATTGAAATTGTGGGAACTGGTGAGTTTGGTTAAAATGGAGGACATGAGTGTGAGGTGGACATATTTCACATACACTACTGACCTTCGAGACAATATAATGCACGTCTTGTTTTTAAGAGGGTGAATTAAAGGTCATATACTTTCCTATTAATCACTATTCAGTGTCAATATTATTTTATTCTAAATTACTGTCATGATAATTGAAAAGCTGCAGCTACCCACTGAAACACAGTTCTTTAATTTAGCTGGATATTTTGATTCTATTTCTGGACCGTGTCTGTTAGACTGTATCGCCTATTCAATCAACTTTACACACCACCAAAGACATTCAATACACATACGAGTATGATGGTTATCTTCTCTGGCTCTTTATCTTTCTGGCTAAAAATATATTTAATCTAAAACTCTTAGTAATTTAAATAAAAACATTTGTATAATCTCAAAGAAAATAAATCGCTAATTAAAACAATTAAACAATTCTATCAGATCACCAATGGGTTCGCTAGTCTTTAATTTTTTTCAAGAATGAAAATAAAGTGTTTCAGGCTCATACTTGATAACGTTCTATTTTAATACATTTGAAATCACAACCACTAAAAACTCTAGTCCTTAAAAATTCATAAAACAGAGGTTCTACTGTTGAAGATCCAAAGCATTACAGTCTCACAGAAAGAAAATGAGCTAACACTCTCCTAACTCCTACTCCCAGGTTAAATGCCATTAGCTGCAAAACAATGTCATTTACCGCACAAACAATATAAAAACTATACCAAGACTATTTTAATCTGTTAACAAAATAAATCTATATTCCAACAAACTGGTAAAATTCAATGCATCTGCTAATTGCAAATGCCTTCACCAATATTATTGCAACATTCATCCAAAAGTCTAATTGCAGTTTTGTTTCAAATAAAAAAAATACAAAACCCTATCACATTATTTTAACAGTCTTAAAATGAATCTATACTTAGTTACAAAAATAGTATTTATATTCATTCAAATCAATTCCACAGCTATCACAGACTTAATTTAAATAATTACTACAAATTACAAATCCAGGACAAAATTGGACATATATTAACAACACTTTTGCATTTTATGCAAATGAGATCTAACAATTGCAACCACTACAAACAGTAGCACAAATCAACAGATACTTTAGGAAGCATTTATATTCATATATAAAGGTGGATAAGCAGCCTGCAAGCGCCTTCAGCCCATTCTAGTTCTCAAGAGACCTTGGAGTTCATGCCAGCATGGATCTGACAGCTTTTTCTGGTTAGGCCCTATAACCCTCCCCTAGGGTCCACCCATATGTGACATAATAGAATGGGACACCCTATATTTATATGGGGAATTAAACATTAGTCCCACGAAAATTCAAGAGTGTATAAGAGGCAATTATGTGGAACAAGAAGCCCATATTGACAATTAAACATACTGAAAACAGCTGAGTAAGTTTTCTGCTAAATAGCTTTCAATGAGTATTAAATTATTCTAATAGAATTCATGAATTTTTACCACTGAAATTAAAAAATGAAATATGAAGCATCTATGCATGATCATAGTACATTAGTGTTTGAGGTGCTAACAAAACTCGGCAGATAGAAATGAAACATTGAAAATGCCTCATTACTACATCAATGTTCCAGAGAGAGTCTTAAGCTACAAACATTTATTTGGTAAATACTTAAATGCCATTTATATGAGCCACGCTAAAATTATTAATTATATTTGGAAAATATGAATACTAACTCTTAGGTGCAGCCATTATGGGTACTGGAAGAAACCTATCAGCAAGTAAATTATTAATTATATCATTGTGTAATTTTACATTCCAAATTTATCTAATTCAGAAAGTCAATAATAAAATTGAATTCCTTCTCCAGAGAAATAATTCCAAGCAAAAATATAAGAGGGATTACATGCTGAGATTTATACGGTATCTTAAGCACGGGTAAGTATCTTAACATTTTCTCTTTCCTTTCACTGATTCCTCCCATTGCTCCATGCTGCCATCAATCCTGTGCCTTAAGAACATGAGCCATTCCTTGCAGGATTTTTTGTCATTGCATGGCAATAGAGTCATCATCATAAAAGTGACCATAGACAAAAAATTTGAAATATGGCAAATCTCATTTAACTTCAGCAAATAAAATGATTTCCTACAGTGAATAGTCACATTTTATATCACAATCAAAATCACAAGGCACAAATTGCTGCTTGCAAGGCAAACTGTCATGGTTGCATGCCCAAAAATTAACAATAACAGCTTGGTAAAACCACCACAATAGACATACCATAATGACAATCCAAGCAGGAGTATTATGCAAATGGAGAATTCCCTAGTATAATTCAAAATGATTAGCCAATTTTAAGCCCAAAAATTAGTAGCATGGGACCAGACTGTTCAAATGAATCAACTTGTAAGTAGGGAGCCACAGGGGATTCCATATAGCACATGGTATAAAATATGTCAAGAAGCCTCTTTAAACTTAAGTTATTATTATGGTAACTATTTCAGATTTTAAGATGGTATGCTGACACTCCACACAATGAATACCAACTCAAACAGGGAGTAGGTATGCAATTGCCACTGATAAATATAGTAAGTCATTCTTTCATGAAATGAATCTGGTGATAGCTTGAAATCCAATTAAATGGCTGATGTGAAGCATATGAAATTACATTTCAGAGAAATCAATCTCCAAAAGTAACAAAATATTTGATGGACTGAACACATAAACAATGAGATCAAATCAGAGTGACTTGACGCAAGTTTTCTCTGATAACCATATCAACTACAACTTGAAATACAACCTGCACGTTGGAAGTATCAGTAGCAGTGGTGAAATGTGGGTAAAGTACTTTACAACTTGTGCGATTGCGGACAGCAAACTTGTGTTGAATAAATAGTGCTCCTCTGTCAACATCATAATCAGGACCTAGAAATGAATAAAATTTGTACAATAATACCAATGTTACTGTAAGTTATTGCTTATAAAGTACGTAAACCTTCTCTATGTTCTAAGTTCTAGTGTCAAGTTCTAAATCACAAAAAAACCAAAAGGATTTAATTTTTTTTATCTAAATATCCCATAAAAATATTATTCAATGATTGAGTTATTTTGTAAACAATCAAAGTTATGAAGAGATAACATTGTTATAATAGTACTTAACAGAATGAACCTTTTACTTTTATTTTGCATAGTCACAGACTTTTATTTCTGAATAAATTAAATTAACATGGCAAAGAATGACAAGAGCAAACCCTTACATATACATGCATATATAATTATTACAGAGTTTGTGTAGAGTAAAAATGTTAAATATTCTGGTGCATGTGGTTACAACTTCAATTGTTCAATGTCTCTGTTTTTACTTCCATTTCCACTTCACAAATAAATGCTATCAATAACAAGAGAAAAATAACAAAAGGGGTATGCAGATTATAATCACACCATATTAAACCCTTGCTAATCTAGAATATATGAAACTGGGGTTTGCCCAGATAAAAAAATCCAGATCAGCTCAGGTTTTAACACATATAACCCCATGGAACATTTTCTGCATCTAATCTTGGGCACCATTGACCGCCAATGGCATATTAGGCATAAGAGTAACAAAGAGTCACAAGATCCCATTTAAATATGAAATGTACTAATTTAAATAAAATATATCGCAAATTTTCACCAAAAATTAGGTACAGCAAACTCTCAACTATGAGTGGATTATCAATTTTGAGGATTATCTGTTATTCTCTTCCTGATAGCTCAAAATTTGAATAGAGATAATCATAGAGAGAATTGAATGCTGCATTATTTTCATTGACATAATATAACGGATAAGAATCCATATTAGTGATCCTTTGTCAATACTTGTCTTTCACAAGTAATTTGTTGTTTTTCTGAATATGGTTTTTGAGGCAAATATGTTCTCCTCTTCATAATGAAAGGAGAAACTTTGTAATTCCACATAGATTTATTCGACGGACGACCTAGGTTTCGACGTGGCACGTCATCATCAGGTACATTTTGTAAAGAAGACAGAGAATATATAGTCACACAAATTGGGGGGGGTGGGTTGGGGGGGGGGGGGAAGGCGAGAAGAGAGACAACTCCCCGGTCTGAGGTGAGGGTTAGGGGGTGGAAGAGGGGAAAAAACCCCAGGGGGGGGGGGGTTGGCCCGGGCGGGTTTTTTCCCCTCTTCCACCCCCTAACCCTCACCTCAGACCGGGGAGTTGTCTCTCTTCTCGCCTTCCCCCCCCCCCAACCCACCCCCCCCAATTTGTGTGACTATATATTCTCTGTCTTCTTTACAAAATGTACCTGATGATGACGTGCCACGTCGAAACCTAGGTCGTCCGTCGAATAAATCTATGTGGAATTACAAAGTTTCTCCTTTCATTATGTTAAGTCGATTCCATGAAGTCACGCCTGAGACAACGAATTCTCCTCTTCATCTGATGATACTTCTTTATTATTGTAACACTATAATTTTACCCTTATAAAAATGGCTGAATGGAGAAAAAATGTTGTTTCTATTGTTAAACAACATAAATTAATTAAAAACAAAAAAGGAGTCTCCGTTTATATAACAACCCTATCAGCTTATTTTAGTTATGCATTTTTTTGGGATCGAGATGGTGTGGTGGCTATCGTACTGGCTTCTCACCAAGAGGGCCCAGTGCAACAATTTCAGAGTGTAAAAATCATTCGCCTTGACTGGGATACGAACCCAGATCCCTCAATATCCGGTTGAGTGCTTTAGTCACTTAAGCTACCGAGGCGTCCTCTTAAACTCTGAAATTCTGGGGCTTTTAAAGGAACAAGATGTTGTGAGGAAATACCGTACATACAATGTCACAGGCATTCGTAGTCGTGCGCGACGCGCCACAGTCCACGAGGTTAAAGCCAACTTTAAACACTTATGGTGTTTATACTTTGACAAATTGCAAAGAAGCTGCGGGACTCCGTTAAAAGTTACTGTTGCGGCATCTCCTGCAGTTTCTTTGGAAAGAGGGCCCACGTTCAAATCCCGGAGGTATCGAATATTTTTCAGTGATATCTTGAGCTTAAGGTGCTTTGTGGGGAGGGCACTTTGAGTGAGTCCACCATCCATCGGATGAAACGTTTAGCTGCGGACCCCTTGGTGCCTTTCATTAAGAGTAGGCTTATGCCGACACCAGGTTTCTATCCAACCTTCATCCTTTCCTGCCCATTCGTAAGTAAAAATGACCTTAGTTGTCAGTCACCTCCCCTAAATACTACTACCACTACCTTTTTTTTATTATTCATGCATCATCATACACCCATTAGCACGGATATCTAAGAGTTTACTGAACAACGTAATTCTTCTTCTCACTGTATATTTCTCATTAACATCTCGAATCATACATGGCTCCCTCAAATACTTGTTCACTCGTTGATAATCCTGAGATCTTATTTATAAAGTTGAAGT
Source organism: Hetaerina americana (assembly GCF_022747635.1). Lineage (NCBI taxonomy): Eukaryota > Metazoa > Arthropoda > Insecta > Odonata > Calopterygidae > Hetaerina > Hetaerina americana. The sequence goes on from NW_027286874.1 coordinate 81,579,115, forward strand.
AAATCACTTTCCCCTCCTTAAAAATTATATTCTCGTTAATGCTGTCACCTTGAAATAGCTTTTTGTTTAAGCATATGAGAAGCAACCTTTCAACATCAGTGAGAATAGGTAACTTTTATGTAGATACTCTTGTCACTCTCTTTGAAGCATCTATCTCCTAAGTCTTGTCTGTGTTCTTGAAGAAAAGGCCAATTGTTGATGCCAACTGATTGTTGATGTGCATACTGGATCAGCCATGCTCACACCTTGTTCCTGTTTTTCAATTATTTTACTTTCCATTTCTCTTATTTCTTATTTTTATTCTCTTATGGCTTTCTTCTTATGGATTTTTCTCTGTGGTAAATTTTAAACCTATGCACAAAATATTATTTAACTTTTCACAAAAAGATCACTAAAAATATGTTTTAACACCATTTTTAAAAAATGTGTGATCCCTAGCAATGCTAAGATGCTAGTAGAACAAGTGCTAGAAACAAACTGCAGGAGCAGGCAGGGAATATATATGGGAATTCCCCTCTCCTCGTCATTCATTATACGAAAAAACTCTCGCTAAACGAGTTGTTTTCGGGACCAATATTTTTGATCATCATGCAAATTACTTGCGTTGCGAGGTGCCCATTCAGAGAGGTTCCACTGAAGTACATTATTCGTCTACCCATGCATAAATGCTTTTATCACGCATACAAGTGGTTTACCTTTGTAATCAGGGAAGTAGAGTCGCAAATGCCTTCCAGAATACAGAATTTTTTCCCTGAATAAATCGAATTTATTTAGAAATAGGACAAAGGAGGCTTCACGGAAGAAACGATTGTTGATTATCTGAGAGAACAAAGTCAGACTTTCTTCCAAGCGGTTAACAGAAGGATCTTCCTATGGAAAAAAAAGAAAATTCACGATAAGTTCAACCTACATTCTATGAAGTATTAAACTACTCATGAAATGAAATATACAAATACCAATGATTACAATGTCCTTAATGTTTCCAAATTATCAAACACAATATAAAAATAAAAATGGGCTTCAGCCTTATGGTCCAATAACACGAAAAAACTTAAAAAGTAAGATTAATATGTAGATCATGGAGAAAGCTGGAATATATTTTAATATGTCTTAACCAGCTAATATTAAAAATTCATTGAAATCAGCTATACTGCTATTAGCTATAGAAAACGATATCAAGGATATCTACACACTACTTACACTAAGTAGGAATAAGAAGATTTACTCTCACTTTATCTCTCCTATTGAATCCAATCAGGATGAGAGAATCCATAATCAGCTAATATCTAGAGCATCAAGTTAGGCTATATTCTGTCCTTTGCTAAAAATTCTTAATGAGCGCATTATAATTAATGCTATTGAACATTCAACAAAATTGTTAACGAATCATCCATCAGTGGTTGCATAAACATTTTAGAAAACAATTATTTACTGTATAAGTCTACCTGCATGGTTTAGTATTTAGAACCAATTGTTAAAAGAGTATCCATGCTTAGTTCTCCAAGTGTAGTTATAGCAAACAACATTTTATACTCATCCAGCAGTTAGTTTATTTTTAATTTTTCATGATGATAAGGCACAATGGATTAATTAGAAACACAACAGGGAGAATTAATGGGTTTCCAGCAAGGAATATCAAGATTTAACTACATAGAACAAATTAAGGACTTTAACAGATAAGTTATTTGGGGGTGAGGGAATTAACACTGAATAGAGAAAAATGGAGGGCTGCAATAAACCAATCTTAGGATTGATATACTGATGAGGATGAAAACTTAAGGACATGGCATGCTCACCCAGCAGTTTTCTAGATTAGCTTTTGTCTTTGAAACAAAATGAAGATATCACTTTCCACTTAGAATATACCTTGATTCTTGGAATTCGTATTAACCTGAAGAGAAAAAGGCGGGACAAGTCCAAGCTCGTCATATCACTATACCACGAAAACAATCCCGAGCTCTTTGAATAATAAGGTCAGCAATCCTGACTATTCACTTTATAATGATGGAGTTGGATTACACATGACTGAGTTCATGCACTGCACTGAAAATGTTCACAGAGCTTAATGGAATATACATAAGATCACACAGAAATGTACTAAAAGAAGTGAAATGGAAATGAAACCTGAACTATTATATCACTCCAGTGTTTACCTATTCCTACCATTTCAACTACCTTGTGATATAATTTGAACAATTAGGAGATTAGGTGAGAAAGAAATCATTAACAATTTATTCATCACACCTCTGGCATCTCTATAAGACTAAGAGATGTGCTTAATGATTGGATTAAGTGTAAAGGCAGAACTTTTTGAAATTGTACTCATACATAGAATTTTTATTCCCACAGAACCTAAATCTTATGTGCATAATATCAATGAATTATTAAATTCAGAGCATTTATGGTACACGTACATATTTCACCTGAGGGAATGATTTCATTTTACAGCTATTTACTTCTGCATACTTTGAAAACATTATCCAGTCTTTTTCCTGTCCAATACAAATACTTGCCAGTACAAAGTTTGAATAAAGCTGGTTCAACTATCATAACTTTCCATGCATAACATTTACAAAGTAAAGACACAGAAATCCCACAGTTGAATTCTATTTTTGAGCTTAAAATATCATCTGTATAAAACTGTGAAAAACTATGGACTTGTAGGAAAAATTGTTAAAATTGAGGATTTTTGAAAACAAGCACATAAATGAATCATGGCCAACATGCCATTACATAACAGTGTCCTATATAATGAGTTCAAAATTTTCAAATATTTTTAACGAAACTTATGCTTTCTTTACTCAATGAAACAAAAGCACCTGAAACTGGTTCATTCAAGATTACTTCTGCAATAATATTAACAAATTTCTTCAAGAAATTCCCATCATGATAGTTAAATTTTTTAAAGTGCATTCATGTAAAAAAGTAATTAGTAATAACTAAGAATAAGACAGCAAACAATAATCTAGACAAGAGCATCTCTTATTTCTACTGAAATTAATTGCTTCTTTGTATTTCTAATAAAACTTTACACTTCACTCGACTACACTTTCATATGAAATAATAATTAATAACTTACCACAAGAGTCATGTCATATCCACTTAGAGAGACAACAAATAAGACAGCTCGAACATCATCAAAACAATAGATCCACTTTCTCCTTTGAGACCGCTGACCACCAACATCAAACATACTGGAAATAAATAGAAATGTTGCCCAATAAAAGCTTAGAACAGTTTTGAAAACAATATTCAATAAATATGAGCTCCTTGATATGGTACAAGTAAAAGCATGCTGTTTTGACCAAAACATGCAGATTATGGATGCTAAATCTGGATTTTAGCAATACATCGAAAGTCCTCAACTTTCACATGGCAAAATCCCTTTCTTCTAAAAAATCGTGTGAATTTTTATGGATTTACATGGTTTTCATTCTATAATTGTAATCCAGAATCTCAAGGCCTCAAAATGAAAAAGATGATTTATGTAGATGAAAACAAACATATATCCATGCATACATTACATCTGTACCTAAAAGAACCAAATGGTAAGGATGTAAGGCCAGTCAGATTGGAGATGGAAAGGGAATATTATGTCAACGAAGATAGCTCAGGTTCAGACATACTATATAATGATTTAGTAAAGAAAATCGACGACACAGTGGTGAACCTTACATCTTGGAAGAACTAATGAAAGTCTGGGAAGATGACGAAAGAATATGTTTATGGGCTAAGCTCTAGCATTTATGAAGGAGGAATATAAGAAATTTTAAAAATAGTAACTTTGTGATTCGACAGAAAATGTATTACAATATGACCCAGGTTTTGACATTCAATGTCATGTTCACATTGAACGTCGTATCCCAGGTGGTATCGTAATAAATTTTCTGTGGAATCACAAAGTTAATATGTTTCCATTTCCAATATGAATCGATTCCATTAAGTTAAGCTAGAAACAATTAAGGAGGAATATGGCCAGAACACTCCATTAGATCGCAATAAATTCCAATCCCAAAAAAGGGAAAGGCAACAGTATGCATGAACTATGCCATCACTGACTTGATTTTACATGTAGCTTCAGTTAATAGTCTCCAATAAACATGCATTGAATCAAATATTGATTAACAGACTACAAAATATTTCAAAAAGATCAGCATACCTTATAATTACATCATTAATTTTGAAGTGGGTTTCAATAATACCATTTGTTCTCACTCTAGCACGAAGAACATCAGTTGGAGTTGGTGTATACTTGTCATCACAGATACGCTCCATGTTTTCAAATAAACTAATAATAAAGACAGAACATCAAATCAATTCAAGAAAACGTCAAGCTTATGAAAAATTTCACAGAAAAACATTTCCATGAGACAATTTACCAATATGAAAGGCTGTTGGCATAAAAGACTTACTAAATGGCAGAATCATTCAGTTCATACTCATAACCACGTGCAACAGCAAGCCTAACACCACGATCTTGCCAAAGAGCTTGCAGTGCAGCAGAAACTTCAGTGATCATAAAAAATTCCTTGTCAAAACAACTTGTACTGGATAAAATAGTCAGTGCATGGGCCTAGAATTACCATAGGGTTTATTAAAAATAAAGCAACAGTAATCCTTGATATAATAGGAGATCTAACAGGTACTACGACAAAGCAAGAACCCATTTCTAAATTTCACCTTGTTTTTTGCTGATTGCAGATTGATACGTAGTAATCCCATTCCATTTAGAACATACTTCATGGATGACAGGAGATTATCCAAAACTGTAGGCCGAAAACTCCGTAGTTCTTCTTTAGTGAATCCATCACTATGAATTATTTTCATCTGCTTGACCAAAGTGCTTTTACCACTTTCTCCAGCTCCTGAAGTTTAAGAATAACATTAGGTATCTGGTAATTCAAAACATTTTCTACAATGCAAATTTCAAAACATGAAAATTATTCATATGAATCATAATTTAATATTTATGACCAAAAGTGATTAATGGGCTGCCAAATGAACAGAATTAATTTCGTAGGTAGAGCTTTAGGAATTGAGTTAAGGACTGCCTATATGGGAACAGACATCGACAGAAACCATAATTTAGCACTAATAAAAGGCCATCTGAAATCCATGAGGCTACAGAAAAAAAATAAAAACTCCCAGGCAGTATGAGAAATAAAAGAAAACTGAGCATGGTTGGGATTCCAACATAAAATGGAAAAATGCAATAACACAGGATGAATTGAAGAAAGATGATAAGAAATGAAGAATGGTTTCATAGAATATGCTAAAACTATAGGCCACCAAAAGCCTGTCACAAGGAAGCCATGAATCACAGCTCTAACTAATCCAATGACTGACTGTGATAATAAGAGTAGCATATTCGGGGAATGTTTCTCAGCAACTGGAATATATATAACCTTAGTACCATTGTAATTATGACATAAAAGGTGACCAATGTATAATATTTACTTAATATATAAGAATATAAGCGACATAAATTACGGAGTTCAACCCTTAACCAAGAAACCAATTCTTGAAATAGAAAATGATAAATGGCTCCGCTCACCACAACAACTTAATTGAAATTAGTGTACCTGTGAAAGAACAAACTGGGTAATAGACAAACAGAAAATTGTGAAGAATTGTATTGAAAGTTGGAGTGGTGACAACAAAGAAGAGTAATTGCTATGAAAAATTGAGAGAAGGAAAGAAATCTTGAGTGGCAGGTTGATTTTGAATAATGTGTTGTGTTGAGTAAATTCCATTCCTGAAACAAGAGATGCCATCAACTTCTTAGCTCCAAGCTTCAGATCTATGTAACAAGACAAAACAGATCACCAAGCAAACATTTAAGGAAGCCTACCAAGTCACACGATTGCCAGCTAACTGGAATATGCTTTACCAAGGAGAAAACTGCATCCATAAACTGCAGTTGATCCCTAAAATTATCAAAAGTGGCAGATTGTGACTCGTCATTCTTTTCCTTTCCTATCATCCTTTTTTCTTTTCCTCTCTATCTTATTACCCCAATTTTTATTTCCTTTACAATAAAAATTATTTTAATTACTGATAAACTATCACACTACTATCCTAATAAAAATTGAGATTCACTAATGCATCTTATCAAAGACAGGGTTACAAAATATGCAAGCCAGATGTGGAGTTTAAAAATAGAGCAATCACACATGGAAAGTTACAAACATTCAGCGAGCCATTTTAACTGAATAACACACTTTTTAAATACTCCAAGGTGCAATACTCTTCAATCACCCACTTAAGACCATTAATTAATGCACTCAAAAATGAGTTGACCAAAGGACAATTTTGGTATTCACTTCTAAAACAGGTATATATATTTCACAAAAATTTCAGCCACATTAGACTGTGTATTTCCATGTATCATAATACAATATTGCTTTCTGGGACCATTTGACATTACATTCTTGGGTATCACGTTCATCTCAACCAAAAAGACCCCACAAATGCATATGGTGAGGAGTTACCTCACCAGCCATTAAGCGTAAGAAATTTCATAGAATTCAGGAAGTATATTTTGTTAATTGCTACCTACCGTTTTCATCGTAATTGTCCAAGAGAAAATTGAATCCTTGCATCAATTGATTCTTAAGTCCATTACCCAAATTTTCATTTTGGCCTAACCTACCTAAGTAATTTGGTGCTACAATTCTTGTGCCAGTTCTAAACTGAAATGATTTTTACTTTTCCAAAAGTTTAATTAATGTACGTAATATTCATGAATCCCATGTCTCTCAACCTAGACCTTAGAATAATGTGGCACTTACTGTTCATTCATGACAATTATTCACGAAATGGGCAGCTTTCCTTTGTATCCTGATTCCATAATTAATTCATATTATGAAAGATCAACTAGAATATTCTCGATAAATATTCAAAATGAAGTCAAGCCAATACCAAATATGTCCGCTTAACTTTTTCATTTGAATGTTCCACTGCAATTCATTTAATGAACTCCTATAGTTTCCTAAATATTACTCCACTAATGTTCCTAACATACTTTCTTCACGTTGGATCTGATGACAGTGTGGTTGATACTCTCGGATGCTTCTTCCTATTGGTCTCCTGTGACGTCTAAGGTTCCCTATGGCAGTGTCCTTGGGTCATATCTTTTCAATTTATTCGTTAATGATCTTCCTTCCCGACTCCTTTCCTAACAGGTCCATACCCTTCTCTAAACTGATGATTGCAAGATTTACAAGCAAATTAATAACACTTCTGAATATGTTCACCTTCAACTTGCCTTACATCAAATTTCCCTTCGGTGTGATACCTGGAAGCTTAACTTAAACCCTGGAAAATGCAACATCATGACTCTTGCTCTGAAAAAAAACCCCTGATGTTCAACTACTCAATTAACTCAACTCCCAGAAGTAACAACCATGAAAGACCTTAGCGTTTTAACTGACCATAAACTAAATTACTCCAACCACACACAGAATGTAAAAAAAAGCAATGCCCCTATTAGGCCTTCTTTACCGCTTCACAGAAATTAGAGATCCATTAGCACTCCATTCATACTTCTCAACAATTGCCCTCCCCATAGTATCATATTGCTCCCCAATTTGGTCCACCTCATCCCCAACTAATCTAAAATCCCTCGATTGCATCTCTCACTTCTTTGCCAAAATAGTCAAACACCGAGTCCCACATTTCCACAATATGAACTCAAACGCTGTTGTCTTCTTTATCCATTTCTAACGACGACATGCCTTGCCGTTTTTTAAGCGGCTTTATTTTTCAGAGGTCGCCCAGTTGGGCTTATGCTCTGTGTCACAGAGCATAAGCCCCAAGTCTATTATCCATTTCTAGTCCCCCAAAACCACAGACTTAAAGATAATTTAAAACTGCTCCACAACATCCTAAACTTGACTATTGATTGCCCTGAAATGCTGTCTCTCTTCAACTTCAGGATACCAACTCTTTCCACCGGCACCCACTCCCTACTCCATCTGCCTATTCCTAGAATGTCTATCACCAAGTGCTCACCTTAATTTCGTCTCTCCTCCCTTCTAAATTCACTCCCTCACACTGTCGATCCTTTCAATTGATCAAGCAAAAATTTCACCACCCAAGCTTTTTCCCACCTTTCAATAAATGAAATTTTTCCCCCGTCCATGTTCGGTTCTCGTTGTTTATGCTGTTATTGTCTTTTGTCCTCTTTCATGTTTGTTATATTTTTCAGTGTAAATTGGCGCTACTGCTGTATGTGAATAATGTTTTAAAATAAGTAAATAAAATAAATAAATTCGTCGGTTTCATTTCTACCCCTAGTCTTATCTGCTAACAAGTTGTTCAGGTGTCGTTTCCCAGAATTTCAGTCGCAACTCTTTTCAGATTTAAACGAGGGCCTATTTCCTGATACTAAGAACTAATATTGTTGAGATATAAGTTAATTTAAAGGCGAAGATAAAAACGCTACAATTGTTCCCCGACCCAGTTTTTGACCCTTAATTACGTTAAGTAGATACTTTCAAATTTCTTCATTGAAAATGCCATACTTTCTCATCATAAAATGGTGCAGACGATTATTTCTAACAATAAAGGGCCGAATTCAGAGCGACCTAGGATATTCCGGCGATATGAATTTAGCTTCTTCATTTCCATTTGACATGATAAGTCGCTTAAAAATTATATTAGCATAAAAGTCCTCTATTGGAAAACGAGAAATTACTACTTAGATACTTTCCGAGGAATAGACTCGATATGTAAAACATCACCGGGCAAATATTAATCAAGGAGTAGCAAAATAAGCATTTTTTATGGCCATTTCTACCACTGTATCCACATAAATGACCTTCAGTAAAAAAATTGTTTGTGATTATGGTAGAATTATGACAACCAGTTTATACAAACATAAATATATCTGATTGTGTGCTATGGTTTTCTGGGAAAGTAACACGAAATGAATTCTGAGGAACGACCATGAATTAACTAAAAGATCATTGCAATTTACTTTATCTTGATCTCCTTCATCGAAACATTAATAAGTGTTTAAAAGATTTAAAGTCTCATATCTCACAGAGTGCGATACCCGTACTTCGTAACTATTGAGTCACTACGGGGAGAATTAAAAACGTAAACAGACGAAAATTTGCGTCTTACGAGATCTTAAAATTGCTTCAAGCAGCTTACCTAATAAGAGAATTTTGATCACATTGCTCTCCTGTTTCGCTAGCTCTCCCAGCTGCCTGTCTATCTCTTCACTTCTCCTCCTGGCTTTGGCCTCTTCGCTGTCTAAACTCAGACATCCACCCATCCCATTTTGTATACACACACCTTCTGCAAAGACTAATTAAGGACAAACGACTTTAGTGCTAAAGCAAATAGAAACTTTGTTTGAATTATTATAATTCTTAATTTAAGCTTTTCCAAACATATTTTGAAATAGAAAGTGTACTACACCCACCTGTTGAATCTTTCGCACATGTGAAAATAATTACCCAGCTTCACTGGTACAGAAGACCAAAGATGACGCTCACAGGTTTCTCTACCTGGCGGAGATTACCGGAACTTCATTGTGAACGCGTGACGCAATGAGAAAGTGATGGTGGAAAGGGCAAGAAAAGATATCAAAGCCGTGAAAGTAACGCAGCCAGGTTTGGTCATGAGTTAAGAGCGTCAGTTGAGGCTATTGTAAGTTACTGCGTATAGTCCGTCATCCAATTCACTGTAGCAATATACCTTAGGTTTTGTTTGTGAAAATTTGACTGCGTAGGTTGATGCCGATGAATACGCCATTAAATCAAGATGAAAGGAGTTATAGGTTGACATGAATGTTCTAGCTCTTTCAGCTGTACTGTCATAACCCAGCAGAGGACCCTTTTCTCGACTGGCTAAATGGTATTTTCCCTTTACAATATCGGCCTACGCTTACCCCACTGCTGCTATTTCTTTATGCTGTGTGTCGTAATACGCACTCATTAAACTCATACCTTCGGTACAACTTTATTGAAGTCCTTTAAATGTGATTATCGTTCTCATCAATGGCTTTATTGAACTCACTTTAATTACTTGCTTTGTCCTTGATCGACTGGCATAGCGTTTGATTATTTTCCATGTTTTTGGGTTAACAATGACCTGTTATTAGTAAACAACATTAAAATTGTTACTCTAAATTCTCGTAGATTAAGGCTTGGTTTCAATGGACCAACTATTAAGATGATTATCATGGATTTTCGAGGCCCTCTGGTTGAATTGAACCAAATCAGAAATTCTACTTGTGATATTTTATGACAGCAGGTAAGTTGTGCGCGGTACGACGATGATGATGTTTCAAATTTGCATTGAATTTCCATGAAATGGAAATTGAAATATATCTGCGAAACAATTGTGTCAGCCAAAGAATAATTTGAAATTGAGAAATAATAATGATGACAGTGTAACACAGCAATTATTCGACGGGCATATAGACTAAGAGTGATAGTAGTGGAAGTTATTAGTGGAGCCGACCTATTTCACATTTTTGACAGAATTCTACTCCTCAAATTTATAAAATACCCTAGCCGTCTGCCTAAGGTGGCAAATGCAGTTGAGGGTTTTCAAAGAAGAAAAGTTCAAGGCTGTATTAGGAGATGGAGGCAATCACAGGAGGAGGAAAAGATGAACTGTAGGGATGTTGTGAGGGAGGCTAGAAAGAATGAGCTGATGAAAGCTGACAGGCTCAATGTCTTAATAGTATTACATGCCTGGTGTATTGTCGTCTAAAATAATTTTTGGACCATAGAGAATAGGGATATGGTGGCAACAGTGCTCAGCCTGGTCATCTTATAGAAATGGAAGATGGTCATTTCGTCAAACTGTGCGGTAGCACAATCGATTTCAGTGAAGCCTTCAAAGTTTTTCTAATTCCCCTGAATTTATATTCGCAAGCTACCGATGACATTATAATTGAACGGTTGCCATTCATTTACACTTGATAACTGATAAATTTACCCTACCATTAATGTGTTAAGGGTGCAGTGGCTTGTGTCCTGGCTTCCTAACCCGAGGGACCAGGGTAGAGTTCTTTCGAAGGGAACCAAATCGCAATTAGAGTACTATGTGGAGGGCACTTCACGTAGTGAGTCATCTGTTGTGTAGAATCCTTGTTTCTTATATTATTGGCAGGCTAAACCCAGGGCCAGGTTTCTCTCCACCCTTACCCTGAAATTCTTGCATATCTGTAATTACCCACCTGTTCCGTATGAACTCTAGCTGATACACCAAAAGAATAAATGGACATTCCTTACCTTTCCTCCCCTGATATGTAAATTCAATACATGAACATGAGCCACCTAGTCATATTAGTTTTTAATATTTCTAATGATTGAAAGGTATGAAATCTTAAAGTTGTACTGATTCATTAATATCTACAATATATAACCTTCAATAAAATATGTAATGATCATTCGTAAATAAATCAAGGGTAATTCTTGAAAATTTTGTTATTGACCTTAAATGTTCTATAAAGTCATGTAATGAGTACGAAAATATTTCATATGACAAACAGGAAATCCAGTGATAAACATAGCTCTTCTGACCTACCTCTGACTGCTGGCCATGGGCTCCCAAATGAATGAAGGTCATTTTAATGGTTTTTTGATGAACTGCAGTGATGCTATATCATAAAAGGCAAGAACAACCTTCCAGTCAAGTAGAAATCAAGGAAGTATGGCAGTGTTAACATAAAGAGGATCACTTCGAGAATAATTACTCCTAAAAGTCTTTCGGTCCTCAGTGTTTCTATGAGAAATATTACCTACCTAGGATTACCTCACTAGTATCTCATTATCCATGTCATGGAGAAAAGTTTACCATTTGCATTTATATCAAGGTATTTCATCCTTAACAAATATCTCTAAGCTAAAATCTGTAGTGAAATTTCATGGGTAAACTTAATGTCAATTAAGGCGACATTTTTAACATGCATTGGCACAAAAGCAATATTGGTATTATGATTCATTTATCTCAATTAAGAGATAGTTTGACTCTTTGGATATGTGATGTACCCATGTCAGATGCCATCCCAATAACAAAGAGCCATTTAAAAGTTAAACTGGACCAAGATAAAAAACTGTGGCTTCAAATATTTCTAAAGAAGGAAAGTGAAAGTTGAAAATTAGGGCATTAGGACATCTCAGTAGCTTAAATAGCAACAGCACTTTGCCAGTAATTGAGGAATCCAGGTTCAAATCTCAGTCAAGGAGAATGACTTTAAAACAGAATTTTTTGCATTTTGGAGCACATTAGTGGATGATGTCATTCCAGTAACTGTCACTAAATTTCTCACCATTCTTAAAATGTACATAAAACAGCGTTTATAATGACTACCAACTTCATTTGAATCACTGAAATATGTAATTAAATGGGCATTTACATTCACTGAGCCTTGGCTCAGTGATGCAAATTTGGTGACCTTGCACAACTTCAATGGAAAGGAAGTTTCTCTGCATTCAGCTGGCAAATATGCTGGAACACAAAGATTTTGATTTTGGCGGGACAGCTCTAATTCACCTTCCAAGTGTTCTCTATTTCACCTAGCTTCATATTCCTGTCAATCTTTCTTATTTTTTTTTAATCTGTTGATAATATTTAGACCTCCCATAGAACTAGAACCTTGATACGTCAGAAGGGCTTCCATGTTCGGATGAACCCTAGAGCTATACAATACTGTATATTGGCAAGAACAATGTTAATTGCTCCTGCCACAGAGCTCAAAGGGTAAATTATGACCACATTAAGCTTTGGTGCTACTTTAAAAGTGCTATTGAGGAAGCCACTCATTCCTTAGCAATTATGATGGACACTAACATGAAGTCCTGGCCAACAGAGGACTTGGACAATTGGCGAAAGTTTTGTGCCCAGCAGTAGGAGAGGCAAGGGATTTATGGTCATCATCACATGGAATATTTGTACCATAATATTGACAGCAACAGAAAGGAAGGCAGAAGAGAAGCCTGATTGAATGGACTTAAATGTTATTATCAAATAAAAGTAATAATAATCAAAAGAAATATTCGTATAAAGAATATATATGGTCGATCCCATGAAAAAATGTTAACATACCTGAAAATAGCAAAAAATCCTCTCTACATATTTTTCCAAAAGACATGTTTACAACATGCTATTTACAAAAAACTTTAAATTATTCAAAAGGCAAAATATAAACTTAAAAATGAGAACATACCTTAATTGTAGGATCATCAACAGAAGGATAGAGAGTAAGGCAATTGATTACTTAGGGGATGATGAGTTGGGTTAAGGAAGGGGAGAGGCATGCATGACGCCATTGCAGTAGTGAGATCACTAATCAAGAGGAATATAGAATACAATCAGGACATATTTGCCTGTTTCATAGATTTTGATAAGGCGTTTGATAGAGTGAATTGGGAAAAACTAATGAGTATATTACAGAAAATAGGGATAGATTGGAGGGAGAAGACATTGAAGGTGAATTTTAATTTCATCTGTCATTCCAAAAGCCATGCCATGTAGGTTCTGACACCTATGTAAGCTGATGCAGAGAAGAAATTAAAGGATACAAACTTTTATAAAAACAAAATTTCATCTTCCACTAACATGAAGCCTCCAATTAGACTTGATAGCTTTTGAGATGTGGGATTGGACAAGAATGGACAGAATAAAATTGACAGAAAGGAAAGTAAACATAATTCTAGGCATGGTATTAGTGGGGATGTTTGCTGGAAGAAATTTAAAAAATGCAGGGAAAATGGATGCAGGTCATTTTAATAGGCAATGGAATGCTAAAGAATGTTATTAAGGGAAGAATGATTGGCAAGCAAGATAGAGGGAGGAAAAGATTTGTTGGGTGAAATGAAAGGGGTTAGAAAGTATAAGTAGCTGTAGAATGATTTTTTTAAGTTTTCAGTGTCTTGTTGGAACAGGCTTTGAAGTGCAGCTATTCTTAGTGCTTTGTTCCTTTGAAGACCTAAATTGGCTAATAGACAACTATTATAAGGACCCACTGATATCATGATATTAGCATGTCTTTTGCCACCTACTTTTTTAGATTGTATTATAGTTACTCCAGAAAAATATTAGCTGAATTTCAAAGACAAAGACAGTTTTCACAAATCCAAATAATATAATATTATTAAAAGTTTAACACTGATTAAGAGAAGTAGCCACAAGTTAAATATTACTGAGCAATCAAATTTTATGCTCCCTAGTGGGTCAAATTACACTGATAGTTTGTAATGCATAGGTCACTGTAGATCATTGTCAATAAAAAATTGTCATTGATCTTCTTTTCACCCTATGCCACATTAGCTTAGCTGCCACTGGTGAAGGAGTTGACCAAACATAAATGACTATTTCTCAACACCATCCTTCAATGTACATTTCATTAATGCTCTTTGACTCACTTGTATTCTCTCCTGTTCATGAATGAGGTGGGTTGATGGGTACGATTAGACTCTCAAAAGGCTATCACCTCCTTTCACTAATAACTCCATCATATGTTTATTACTTTTTTGAACCCTTTTCATTTCTCACCTGATTAATTGCACCAGAGTTTCACTCCGATGTGTTATCTTTCATTCAAGTTAAGTATTGAGGGAGATCCAAGATCATCTAGGTCCATTCACTATGCCAAGAAGGGGCCAATGATCTTCTAATCCTGGATTTGCTCAACATTTTTCTCTCATCTCAAGTCAGACAAACTTTTATTTTAATTGTAACATTTTTTTTTCTTTTCCTATTTCATATTACCCTGGGATTTATAGATCCTAATTTGTCTTTCATTCACCCTCTAAGGAAAAGAGAAAAAACAATTGTATCTTATTCAAATTGACATGTCGCTGAAAAAAAAGCTGTTATCAGGGATTTTTGTCCTACTCCCTCCTCACTCACATCTGTCTTCCCTGTTGATGGAGCTGCTTATAATAAAGACCAACAATGATGTATACACAAAAGTAGTTGATCCTTGCCATGGGGAGGATAGGAGAGGGATAAGTAGAGATGAAGTGAGCGGAGGGTAAAGAAGATGTGGAAGCCAGAAATGGAGGAGGATAAAGACAATGGAAGGGGAGGTAAGCTGAAGTATGAAAGAGTCAGGTAGGTATTAGCAGCATTACCTTCCAAAAATGACCATAATTTGGGCACCTGAAGTGACTGCTGGGGATGACAGTTTTGCTTCACATACTAGGCTACTGCAGTAAATGTCTTTACCCAGTCAAAGTGTACAGGATGACTACAATGAATAGAGAATGGCACTCAATGTCTACCATTTGTTCATTTCCCATCAAAACACAGCACAAGGGTCATGATCAATTTCTGTTTCCATCTAATACTGCCTTGGGCACAAAAACAAGGTATGATGGTGATGCAAAAATGGATGCATGAAAACCTAGCTTAAGGTGAGATAATTTAGGAACTGGAAATCACCACAAGGAAATATTCTTCACAATCCACCGTCTAACATCTTCATCTCCATATTACTCTCTTTCAACCTCTGCTATATACCTTTCAACAAATACCATAGATCCTGCTCTCCTCTCACATGTCATTCTCTTCCCTTCCAACATGACCTTTATACATGTCTGCCATGAGCTCCCTACCTCTCTCCAAAATGTAAACAGAAGTATGATTTCATATTTTGTTAAATGATAATTTAACTCTTATACCAATATTGCACCTTCACCAAAGGGTTTGCCATGAAACTCACATTGACAGCAAAAAACTATGCCTAATAATCTCTTAATTACTGTGGAATTATATTATGATAAAATTGACATTTTAGCAAACTTAACCCAAACCAAAGCTATCAACCCAAAGGTTGATTTGATAGGAATGGGTAGAACTACCTAGTACTAGGGCCAATAGCATGTAAAATTTGCACATCAAGGTAAGGAGTTCCTTTCCCTGTGCCACCTATGGTTTCCAAGCAAGATCTTGTACCTGAGAAGTCACACAGCTGGGAAAAAGGTGAGGATCCCCAGAGGCATGCCCAGGAATCAATACAGGTCCTCCAGGCAGAAGCCCATTGCTTTACCCCCTGAACTAACACATCCCTCAATCTTAAACATAGTCTAATAATTTATGTATTTCTAAACATGTTTTTCATATTCATAAATTGGTTATCATAAATATTTATGATTATAAAACTGAAACTATGGACCTAGAAGTTTTAGGAAATGCAGGTGCATTAATTAGTACATGAATTAAAAAACCAATTTTACTCTCTGATTGATTATCCAAATTATTTGATTTCAGGTAAATCAAATGCATATGAAGATGACAAACAGAATGTGATGACCAACAATATCAATTAACAGTAAACAATTGTTGCTATTAAAGGTTACAATGAAAAAACTCTCCGCTAAAGGAAAAGTACACTGAAATACAGAATCCATCCGATATTCATCAGCTTAAACCACTACTGACAAAAGTGAAAGAAGAAAAGGAATACCTAAAACCAGTACTAAATATGGATTTACACTGTCACCTCAAGATGTAACCCACCAATAATTAACCAAGTGGGTATCAACTCGATAAATCTTGATTGATGAAATATATTACCAACTATTCAGGGAAAATGAAAACAACATGCAAACAAAAAAATTATTCTTCACACAGCCTTCCAAAGCCTCAATGCATAACAGCATAGAATAGAATGGTAAATGAGTCAGAGAGAACCGCAAATTGCAATTTAAATGGAATAATTTCAAATTTTGACAATGAACCAAATGAACATGGTGCAGCATCCACAAAAGAGCTAGGTGTATTCTTTGGAGGAGAAGAAAATCACGAGCCAATAAAAATGCTAAACATGAAAGGGCAAGATTCTATTCTTAGAAAGAAAAACATTAATTCTCCACAAAATCCTGTAGTTCAAAGTACAAGCACCATTCCATCAACATACAGCATAAGTTCAAATCCATCACAAAAGGATGTTAAAAATAGAGCTTTTAGGATTCTTGACAGACAAAAGCCCTACTATAAGCGAACCAATTCTGTTGTGGGAGCAGAGAGCAAGCCCCATAAGAGGCAAAACCAAGAAATTATATCTGATAGGAGAAATGACTTTCCATTTGTACCAAGTCTGGCTTCAATACCATCAGAAAAGGACATGATTTTTCATAATCTTTACAAGGCCATACAAAAAATGATGGTGCCTATAAGGGGAGATGTTAATACTTTACCAAATAAGGAAATAAAGCCATCATCCAAGGAAAAGAAAATCCCATTCAGCCCAAGTTCAGACTCATTATCTGAGAATGAAGAGAGCATTGTCAACATCTGCAACAGAACTTCATTTGACCATAAAATTACTTGTGAATATGAAAACACAGGTCCTGGACTTTCTGAATGGGCAACAAGCAAACCAGAAAGTTGTAACGCTTCAAGTGATGATGAATCATGTGAAGAACTGGAAAGAAAAATAAAGGCACTTTTGACCTCCACTAGCTCATCATCACTGGTAGATGAGGACTCTTTACAGGGTGGCAGTGAAATGATTAACGACAAGCAAAATAATGATTCTTTGAAGAAATGTGCATTTTATTGGAAGCATAGCAGAAATAAAATTCCACCTATGAAACCACTTATAAATTTGGCACCTGATTCTTATGAGGAAAACACCAAAAATGAGGTGGATCACAAAAGCAGTCCCAAAAATAACCATATGAGAGGCAAAATATGCCATTCAAGGTCATCTATTACTTCTGGATTCACACTTAAGAGCATGGATAAAAGTGAAAATGGCCAATTCCTGACATTGTCATCCAAAAGAGCAAAGAATAAACATCAAGGCAAAATAAAAAGTGAGAGTAGTCATCAAGTGAGGCCATTAGTAAAAGATGATAGTGAACTGACAAGGAGCAAGATTTTTAGGCAAGTAGGAAAAAATAATCCGGGTGACACTAAAAGTAATAATGATATTGTGGAATCCCAGCCTAATTTGGAAAAAATTAAAAATTCTGCACTCATATATATACCTCCACACATTGAACATTACATTAGAACATACATAAACAATGATGCACAGGATGAAAAAAGAATGTACCTCAAAGAAGTCATAGCTGAACTAGCTTGTACTTTCCACTGGCCAAAGAGAAGCATACACCCAGAAAATAAGCACCAACATCTTCCAACTGTGAATGAGAACTACTCTAATGGGCCTCAAATGAAATCAACTGAAATCCATGGTTCAGATGAGAATAACCGAGGCATGCTTTCACACAGACTTCTGAGAAGACAAACAAAATTTGATAATGACAATAACAATTATGATAACAAAATATCATTGCCCAAGGTACCATTTAAATTTGCTTTTGAACCAAAGCCTGCAGATTCCTTTCAGAAAGCTAAAGAAACAAAACAAGAACACTCTAAAGTTGACATTAAAATACATGACTCGGAGTCACAAACTGATCCTAACACACCCTCATCCCCACCTTACACAGGAAATGGCATTAATGAGAACAGATATCAGTTCAGGTTGCCAAGGATGACGGATGGTGTACCCATAACCTATAGTAAACCATGGAAAAATAAGGATTTGGTAAGTTAACAAGTACAATTATTTTCCCAATGATACTTTTCATTCAGTGAAACCCACAAATTGAAAACACTCTCGGATGCATAAAAATTGTGCAAATCATACAGTGGGCTGATTGTAATTTTTCTGATAAGGGGAACAAAGTAAGGAAAATTAGTAACCTTATATTTTAAGAATATTTTATTTGGTTTTTCAAACCATCACTATTATAACAGAACAATTGAGTACTAAGGCTGTCATGGATGGCTCTAAGTAGTTATAAATGGCAAATGAACAAGATATTGTTAAAAATATGCATGGAGAGTAGGTATTCACAAAATATGTGAATACTAAAAACTTACTTTTGTTGAAAAACAGCAAAAAAGTGATCACCAATATGGAGAAACAAGGAGAAACTACCTACCATTATATACCACCTAGGAGAAACTACCATTTTATACCAGTTCACTACATCTCAACTTACTTATAATCTGATACCCTTCACTATAATCAAATGTTTTCCGAAATTACATAGGACATTAAGCCAAGAAATATTTACCTATTAGAATGAAACACTAACAAGTGCACTTAATTGAAATCAGGCCAAAGAGACACAGTAAATAAATAGAGATGCTTTCTGGCATCACACATGTGCATGGATAAGTGCAACAGTTTTTAGGTACGATTGTATGTAATGGAACCTATTTAAGTGAGTAAAATGTTGAATTAAAACAAAATTAATTTCAGCATTCTGGAGTCTGAACTCAATACATATGTCTTTAACTTTAAGAAACGTCAACTTGACTATTAAAGTTAGATGAAAAATGAATGTAATAGAAAAAAATTCCTCTCTTTGTTTAGGCCAAGGTTTTAAACCAAGAGATGGATGATGTAGATATCAGCTCAGTTAATCCAAGGAAGAAAAATTCTTTGGAGCAGAGGAATCTTGTTCTACACTCCCACTCAGGTTTGCTACTTATTAAAGAACCTCTTTTAGAGTATTAATGTGATACTTTCTAACAAGGAATAGCCTTCATTGTTCACATTTTTACAATTTCAGGGGAAAATATGGCATTGCAAGAGAATAGCAAAATACAAATTAATACATTTGAACCACAAGTAAAAAAAGATATGAAACAGAAAAAGAAATCACAAAACAATTCAGATTCACATGGTTTAACAAGTAAAAATGATCAGTATTATTTCAAAATAGAAGACATAATAATCAAGCAAGTTATGTCCCCAATGGGCTACTATGAGGATCACGACAATTTACCAGCAAATGGCAGGGAAGATCCAGTAGATGAAAATGAAGATATTCTCTCCCAAAATGATACAAATCGAGTTGAAAGGCAATTGGACTCATTGGATACTTCTGAAATGGAAAATGATGCAAAAAAAACAAATGATAATTTAGAAAACAATATGGCCCCTGACACTCTTGGATCAGAGGATGATTTCTTGAAATCTGAGGGAAATAATGAAAAAAGCATGCCCACAGAAAATAATATAAAATCAGACTCTGAAAATAAAGAAAATGGCACTTTAATGACAATGTCAGTGAACCAGAATAAATCTTCTGATGAAATTAATGAAAAAATAGAAATGAATGATGCTCACTTAGACACAAGGGAATATGAACCATTGACTAATCAGTTAACTACAGAATACTCTTTAGTTGAAGAGAATGAAAGGAAAAACAAAGCAGCACCAATTGAGGGTGACACCAATGACCAGAGTCTTAGTAAATCTCTTGAGGAAGGACCCTACCCTGAGGCACTAATGGAGCAAAGTAATTCAATCACAAAAATGATCACTGAGAGTTTAGAGAGAACGAGAGAATTTCAAGAGAATCAACAGCATGCGCTTTCAACAGATAATAATAAGTCAGAGTCAGTAATAAAAAACAATGACTCCCATCAGGATGGTGTGGAATACAATGAAAAGTGCCATACTGATGAAATCAATGAACAGGAAGACTCACTTAAATTCACAGCTAATAACAATACTGACATTGCTGTCAGAGAAATAGTCACAGGAGAGCCATCAGCACAAAAATCAAGTGATACATTGACAGAATCTTCTATGCTGCCCAAACTTTTACAACATAGTCAATCAATTGTTAAAAGAAATTCTTACACAGGAACTACTCAATCAATATTTCCTTCAGAAATAAAGAACAGACAAAGGATGTCAGCTGAAGCTGGAATGGATATATATAACAAAAATAAGAATAATCGAAAAAGTGACACCTCTGAAGTATTAAAGTCAATTCTTCCAACACAGCCTCTGACTTCTTCAATTAGAGTAAATGGCATAACCAATGATGCACTCAATGAGGGCCTTTTTGAAGAAGCACCACAATCAGTATCTGTCATAAGAGGGAATGGTAATTCTGAAACTAATGGAAAATCAATGCAGGCTTCCACCACCATCAAGTTCGAGAATAACAGAAGTCTAGAACCCATTGAAGAGGAAAAGACTTTGGGTTCTGAGGAATCAATGCATCATATTCAACCTTCAGATGAAAAAGAGACAGATGTGGAAGATATGTATTGTGTGGAGGCAGTAAAATCCCAGGAGCATGAGCAACGACGAAGTTCATATACTAAAAAGCCAAAAAAATCCTTAAATGGACATTTCTTGAGGTCTAAAAATTTACAGGATGGATCACAGAAAATATCTGACACCTCCAGTAAAGATACAATAGCCAACATTCCACAAGATTTACAATCACGTGCATGTACAAAAGAAAGCAATATAAAGGGTAAAAATAATACCTTGTTTAGGATTGAAGGGTCAATGTATAAAAATAAATTTCAACACTTTTTTGAGAATACTAGGGCATTTAAAAGTTAACCTATACAAGAATGAAGAGTGCAGAAAGAGAAAGGAGTCACAAAAATGACAAAGGTGCAAGATAGAAAAAGACAAGAAGATAACAAAAGTGATATGCTAAGCAGCATAGATAAGTTTACAAGTTTTATTGGGCCCTCACGGGGAAAAATTATAAATAATGACCATAGGGGAGCAATATGGCCTGGAACATTTAGAGCAGAAGACAGGTGCAATAAAAAAGGACTATCAAGATGAAGATTGGGTAGTTATAATCTTTTAAGTTAAGAAAATTTTGTAAACATCTCATCCCTTTTAAGTTACTCAGAATGTAAAATAGAAAACAACAATTAGGAAGAATCTCTTTTTATGTATTAATTTGAAATGATATAATCATTGTAAATGTATTTTAATCAAAAACATAATTTATCAAAAGTAAGACAAAGTATTTACAAACCAGCTATATTTATATAGTATACATTTATTTGCACTCAAATATAATATTTGAGAAACCGCTTCATATTATTTTATGGCTGTATAAATCGATGATCTCCAAATATTAGTCATTAAACTCAGATGAGGAGAGGTAAAATAATCCGTTGGCTGCACATTAGCTAAAATTTTCTTTATTTGTGATAACTTTGTATTTCTTTTTTAAAGTCTGTCGCAGAATACAACTTGAACCCTATTTTTCACCCCATTATTTTAATTTTCCCATCTCTATCTGTGTGTTTCTCAGAATATTTTGCACTGACTTTTTATTAGTAGTAGTAGTAGTTTTTAGGGGAGGCGACCGACAGCTGAGGTCATTTGCGCCATAGGAGAGGAAAGGTTGAAGGGTGGAGAGAAACCCGGCGTCGGCATTAGCCTACTCTTTACGAAAGGCGCCAAGGGGTCTGCAGTTTAACGTCCCATCCGACGGACGGCGTACTCACTCAAAGTGCCCTCCACAAAGCACCTCAAGTAGGGAACGAGATACCTCTGAAAAATATTCAACACCGCCGGGATGTGAACCCGGGCCTTCTGGGTGGGAAGCCAGTACGTTAGACCCCGCACCATCTCGATCCCCGACTTTTTATTAGTTCCTAATATATGTCACTAAGTAATAGTCAATAGAAAAGGGTGCATGGTAGTCCAGCGGGTGGATCACTGGGCCTGGGTTTGATATTGGGTGATGCCTCTGGCCATTTGCTGATTCATGCAAGTTGTGTGATTTTTAGTGTTGATTGGTGCTTTCATGTGATTCTTCCCGGGAAACCACAGGCAGTACAGAGAAAGGAACCATCCTCCCTACCCTGATGTGTGAATTTCACATTCCCATTGGGCTTAGTACAAGGTGAGCTTCACCATCACCTGTTGAATCAACCTTCGGGTTGACTACTCTGGTTGGTAACAGTGTTTTAGTCATAATTGACAGTAACGTAGTGATTATTAAGTCATATTATTTCATTTAAGAATTACTTTCTCCAATGGTTAACCTATAGCAAAAATGTTCCATTGGATTTATCAAAAAAATGGTATTCAATTAGGTAAATTGGGATTAAAAAAGCATCAATCACAATTCGACATGCAGTGTTAAGAAATTTGCAAATGGTTACTAAAAAAATATCAGCCAGTGAAGGACGAGATAAAAAGTTGCAATTTAAACGTTGGTATAATTAATGTCATGACATAAATCAATGAAAAAGGACAATATTCTCAAAAAATAAGGAGAGGTAACATTTGGACATGTGGAGGAATTTTATAGGGACATCGCTGGAGAAGAGTATATCAAAAGTAGAACCAAGCAAGGTTTTTCATAGGAAGAAACAAGTGCAAATTAATGGAAACTATCTCTAGCTAGTATGAAACTCCCTTAAAACTTAAATAGTCTATAATATTACATTTCCTGTTACTGTGAGATTTTGACAGAAACAAAAGGTTAGAAGCAATGTAAAAGTAGTGCTGTAGAAAATAAATTGGATAAACTAAGTAACTAAAGAAGTCCTTCAAAGAGTAAATAAAGAAAAAAACATATGTATGAAAGGCGATGATAATAAGAAGGTGAAAATTGATTAGTTACGGCACAAACATTTAAGGACAATTAAAGGTATAATTTAGTAACATTGAAACCTGAAGTTTTTAAAAATATGTGAATTGATTTAAAAATATCAGATATCTGGGTTCATCAGAATTTAGAAGCCTGGGTTCTCTATCTCTCCACCAAGCTCAGATCCTCCACCCAGGTATTACATCTATCTCTCCTTCTAAATACCTGAAAGCAAATGCCTTGTGAAAGTCCTTATACCCAGGTCATCTTAAAGTGAAATTCAAAGACTTCAGGACACTTTGTTTTAACCCTGGTGTTTTCAACAGCACTATAGGGGAATACTTTGGGCAAACAAATAAAGAAAGGAAAAAAGAAATTATGGAAAGTGATTAAAGACATTGGTACATAGATCAACACTCAAAGGGATGCTGAGATGATAGGTAGCTTTCAGTCCAGCTGCAAAGCAATCATTAGATGGAAAACCTGTACCGATAATGATATATAGGAATAAATTTAATGAAATAAAATGTGAGAATGCCAAAGAAAATCATGGGGTGTACCAAAAAGATGCTCATTAATGCTGTTAAAAAACCCCAGGTAAACTGCATGTTTCACACATCTAGCATTTAAATCCGTTGAGCGGAGGGGATCTGCATTCCTACTGCTGAGTGGGTTTAAGTATGCATCCATGTTGACAGATGGGCAGGAGAACCTGAATACCTGAGCAATGGTAATAGTATAGATGTGTAGTACACCCAGGTTTCTTAATACACATACTCATGAACCAAGGTGCATAGTACATTCCTATATATTTCAAACTTGTTCCCCAGAATTTCAACAGCATTAATATATACACAATGTCACATATAAAAGCTGCTAATTGGGTTGCTATCTAACTTCAAAAATGAAATGAGTATCATGGCGGTCCTTTTTATAACCAGTCAAAATTCTCATAACAATGCCAATCTATTGTATTGTAAATATCTAATATTATGATTTCCTTAATTCCAAAACTTTTTTTGCACCTTGAAATTAGTGCATTTAGATGCCCCGTACTAAACATGTAATAATACAAACATATTTATACTTAGATGATAATTCACTCTCACTGCAAACAAATCTAATGTAATTTGTCACATGCGTAAATCCACAAGTGTGAGAATCCGACCATTCCATACAAATTCAATGGATTTTACAAATGAATTAGTATTTGGCTTTACTTACATCAGTGGAGAATCTATATTTTGGAATCGGGGCTGGTACTGTTACTGAGTGGAAATCACTGTCACAAATTAAAATTAATTTAATTGAATTGCCAAAGTTTTCCGATGATTTGGCAATTAATATTTGAACTGGCTTTTACTGAAAGGTTGCACTAAAATTAACTATGAAATAACAAAAAATATTCAACTCTGTACGCATCTATATATTCACTGTCCATCCATTACATTTTAAACCAAATAAGTACATTTCATGTTTCATACAAACTAAAGAATCATCAAAACCATCATAAGTACTTATAACTGCCTACCTTATTACTGTTCCTCAGCCATTTTTAACGACTCCAACATGAGCTAGAAATTCAAAATGTGGCCTGTCACTAAGTCACTTTGGTCATTGGTCAAAATCAGCTGAAAATCACTGAAATTCTGTTTTCAGTTTAAAGGATTATTTTTCTCCAATTGTAGTACCATAAAAAAGCAATGAATGCATTGTAGAGGTTTAATTCTTTAAGATGAATGATAAAACTAGATTTGTTATCGATGGAGGTTTAAGGTCTTAAACAACATAATAATTTTAAGAAGTTGTTCCATGCAAAACTTACTGCCATGGAAATGATTTTTTTAAATATTGGATTTTTAAGTTTTTGCCCACAGAAACTCTGAGTACCTCCTCAATAAAAGTGCTAATAATTATATCTTTAGATGGGCTAGCAAAAATATATCAACATTCACATAGGTCCTCTTTAACTGCTCCTCATAAAAGAATCCATTCTATTGCTCAGCAAAATATGCTGGTCAACAATACAAAACTGTAGTAGCACAGTATTATTTCATCTTTAGTGTACAATGTACAATTTAAGCCAGTAAAAAACTTTTCTCTCAAAATGAGTAATTAATTAAGGAATCAGAAAAATATTTAATTGCATAAAAAAGCATGTGTTGAAAAATTCATACTATATGCTTCACTACGCTTATGCAGAGGTTTCTGAGCAGCTGCACAAATTAACATCTCATAATTAAGTCATTCATTTTGAATTTAGCGCTGAATATTAAGGTCACTGCTAGAAGAAAATATGCACAGCATTCACAGCATCACTCGGAAATGTGAAGTCTAATTGTAGCTCTATGAGTCATTATTATTCAATAAAATACAGTTTTCAGGACGTTTTCACAACGTTTGCAGCAAAAAAGTGGAAAAAATATTGAATTCATAATTTTTAAATTTTTACTGAAAAAGTTGATGAAATGAAGTGCCATGCCAGGATGGCTGCTTTTGATTTAAATGTTCTCCAATATATTATAAGTCACATGTCAAAGTTCATGCAGCTCAAATTATCAGCTGTTCAGCCATCATACTCTAACATCCCAAACTACACACACATGTGCACACACATTAGCACACATCATACTGGGAATTGTCATTGGGATAGTAATAAAAACAAGTGCTGGACACCTCAAAATGCACATCTCTGATGAAATCCCAATCTCTTTCTCTTTTTAACTGAAAATTTTTCTCCTTAAACTACATAAAAAAGAGAAAATACAATGATTGATATATACAAAGACATTTTGAATAATTTCTTCTATTTATAAAATTGATACAGCAGGAATAACTTCATACAGGAGTCAATATTTCTTTGTCAGCCTTTCATATAGTAATTTTACCAATTAACTTGTTTCACTACAGAAGATGATTAACTTTGAAAGGTAAACTTTTAGGTGAGATTGAAATAGCACCAGACTGAAGTTTAATGATCATGCATTGGGAATATCTAGTCTAGTAATGAAAGAAAAATTGCTACTCCACTTTGTACCATTAATTAAAATGTGCTAAGTCACCCCTTTAAAGTGGACTAGATATTCACACCAGATGAATAATTCTTAAATCATTATAATACTGATATATTGTGAACTTTGATCAATTTTAGTCAGAACAAAAATTGAAAGCGGTGAAATTAGTAAAGAGAGTTATGTACCTTTCAAAATTATAAATAAATAACATGCAATTCAATAAAACTCACTAAAATTTATATCCCATTACCATAAAGAAAAAGTGTGCACTTTTCCAATTCAGGGATAATTTTGATATCCAAAGATTGATACCATATTAAATTTGAACAGACAAAATATGTACACATTTCTAAAACTCAATTGCTTAATTGACTCACAACAGCAAACAACTCAATAGACTAGGAAAAACCACTGAAATCAAACTTAAATATGCATAATTATCTTTGCTGATAAAAGTTAAGCCACCACCCAGAAAATTTCACACTCTCACAGAAAGCAAGTGGTAACTTAAGAACTATGAAATTCAATGTAGGCCCACTGAAGAGCTTAAACAACATAAATATCATTTTAAGTTTACATAAATACTTGTGGACAAATCATTTAAAACCTGGTCAAAAGTAAGAACGAAAAAGCCAAACAAAGCAGCGAACCCAAAATGGCACATGACGTCCAGGGAGAGAAAATGTTGCTTCTGTTACTTTTTCAGGAGCTCTAGCATAAAGTCTATCTCTTTCTTCAGCCAGTCTTTTTTGAAGTCCACTGTTGTGAGTGATCACTGCAATCTGGGTCTCTAGATCCCTCTCAACAGATCTATAGCCTATATAAAGAAATTATTCACAAAAATGAAACCACTCTCAAGAAATCAAACTCATGAAATACATAGTAGATTATGGATAGATTTCAATTAAATACATACAAATACAGTGAAATGCAAGTCAATTTTATAGGCCAACTAATATAGATATGTCTAGGCAAAAATTAAACCCTGAAATCCTTGTTCTGAGACTTTTTCTACAGTATACTTATTCCCTCGGATTAAGCTGATTTCTATTACAGCTATGCATATAATAAAAAGTTCATCTCAAACAATTAACATTAATAATTGCACTCTTTGTTGCATGAAAGGTGATGTGTTAGCCTAGTGAATAAACAATTACTGACTAGAGGCTCTCATCTAAATCAAAAAAGACAAAATGTTTTAGCTAGTAAATTTTCACAAAAATCTCGAAATTCTGTCGGCCAAAAATAGTATGGAATAAAGTAAACAATTAAATACTTAATCTTACGACCAACAAAATACAGTTGCACCTCAGTTACATTATCCCCAAATTTGCATGGTATTTTATGGGCACTGGTCTCATTTGAATTAACCCATTGCAAGCCTCAAATAAATGTAAAATCTCACCACCCCTAAAAGTTAAAATTCTGATTATTTATTGCAATTTTTCTTTGAAGTTGTCATATTTTTATGCATACATCTGATTATCCATCTATCTCATTACTGATCCTACATTAAAATAAATCATGATTAATAAATTGGTTATAAAACCATATTTTAACCATTTTTTTACTAATAACCAGAGAACTAATCTGCTGGCAAATTCAACAAAGGGTAAAATGTTGTGCTTTTGTTATCCCAGGCGAGATTCTTTTTAATCACCTAAAATAACACCACAGCTGTTAACTGAACTTATTTTAAGCTAATATTTCAGTTAAATATTCATTTTTATAGCTCAATAAATGATGAAAGAGTTACAAACACATTAACAGTAGAATAGAATCAGGTGTTTCTGCAGTAAATAGAGATGAATGTAACTAGCAAGAAAGTTGAACATTCACATTTACAACTTGAGGAAAATTGGAATGTTCACCTTCCAAGGAATAAAGAGTGGCACTTTTCACCTTCTATTATTATTTCCTCAAGAAGCAGTGAGTTCAATTAAAAATGTGATGATCACATAATTCCTAACAGATGGGTAGCAGTAAAATAAATAACAAAGTAATTTTTTTTCCCCCTGGGACCCTTAATGATCTGAAAACTGCCATAACTAGCGTTCATTGACAGTGGTGAAAACTCATTATTATACTACTATTAATGGGAATTTCATGCATGATTATGGTTGACTTTTATATGGAATTGATTCTACTACTGCCAAATAAAAGAGTTTCTGGAGTCACTCGCTGGAAAATCTTCAAATTGAAATTGAAAATAAACAACTTGGTTTTTCAACATAGAAAATTTTTTATTTACGACCTAGGTTTCATTATGGTATAACATTGTCAAGGTCTGACCAGACGATGTTATACCATATTGAAACCTAGGTGATAAATAAAAAATTTTTCAATGTGGAAAAGCCAAGTTGTTTATTTTCAATTTCTTCTACTGCCATTGACCAAGACTATAAATTCAGGAATACCAGTTCTGTTACAGTAAAGCATTGGCTCTGATAAAGTGCCTTTATCTTTTGTTACTGCTATAGGTGGTACACCTCCGATGTCATGACATCATTGCCTTCTAAAAATAGCTTGTATGGGAGGTTTGGGTGACTGGACTGTCTCTCCACTTTTGCCATTGCATGGAAATGGCATTAGTGACCACCATATGCTCCCACATGCTATGACAGCCCTGCATTAGCTTATTATTTTACCTCAAAGTCTAGCTAAAAATGAGTAATTTGTGAGCATTAAAATGAGATATCGTACTTTATGAAATGCATATTTGATATCATTCCAAAAAGTTCTAGTTTGATTATGCATTCTAATTTGAATGTAACTGAGAGTCTTTGGAGATAAAAGTGTGTCAATGTGTTTTGCCAACAGCCTTTGACATCATAGCTATTTTTGCTTAAAAAGAATTCAGGGAGTTTGAAGTTACAGAAAATTGACGAAAAAGTAAAGAGAACAGATGCTTTATGATTTCGTCATTATCTGATAAGTTTCCTTAAGTGTTAAGGAGTTTTCTCTATGAAATTGTGACTGAATAATAGAGAAATTTCAGTGGCCAGCCTGAGGACAGCTTTTGATGATGTAATTATCAAAAGCTGTCCTTAGGCTGGCCACTGAAAATGTTGACTGAGGTGCACAAAAGAAAACTTTAATCAATGTGTTCAGTTTCCTTGAGCAGCACAGTACAGAAGGTGATGATTCTGATTAACGCAATCTAGTGCCCAGTGACTACCATCTGTTTTTGTATTTGAAGATCCATCTGGGTGGTCAGCGCTACAACAACAATCATGAGGTCAAAACGACCATTTTGCAGTGGTTGTCAAATCAAGTGGCAGATTTCTATGAAGATGGAAATAAATAGCTGTTCTATGATGCGATAAGTATCTTAATATAAGTGAAATTATGTAGAAAAGTAAATTAAGGAACAGGCTTTCATGTAAAAATAAAATTGTTAAGAAAAGTATACTTATTTTTTTTAATTGCAAAATGGTACCTTCTTAAAAAAACACGCCTCATTATTATTTTTTGTTAATTATTAATTGATAATATCTCCAAAACACCTATCACCTGTACTATCTGGACTGAAAAATGCCAACATTTCAAAGAAACATAATATTACTAAAACATTAAAATAATTACACAATGAATAATCCAATTCATGACTACTTTCATGACTTACAAGGCATTCCAAATAATCCTTTCAACAAATTATATTTTGTGAGATACACAATGTGGACTCACCATTACTTATACTTACTATAATTTCCAGTATATAAATAAAAGTGACCTTGAGATTGAATAATAATTCTTTCCCAATTCATACTAACCAAAATTGGGTGATCCCACAAGTGTCAGCGATGGAAGTAATGATGTATTTCCAGGAGTAAACCACAGCCCTTTAGCATGAAATGTCCACCCATCACGGCAGTATTCCCACAGTCCAATTCGACCAGATTTTCCACAAGCCGCAAGGACTTTGTCAAAGAATGTTCTAGCAAGAAGGGTGTATGCAGTTGGTATTGATCCTGCAATTCCTCTTGCATTTAGAAAACCATTAGCCTGGAGAAAGGAAAAAATCTAAATTGACAGCAGAGCAAAAGATGAGAAAAAATGAGTTCCTACTTTAGAATACATTAAGTGTTACAACATTCTATTAAGTCCTTGATGTAAGCCATCCAATGTTATTCCACTTTGAAACCTTCAAAGTCACCGCCATATAACCACCATTTCCAAGATAACAGAGGTTTTGCAGGGCAGGAATCTCTGATATTGATGATTAGGAACACAATTTTTACAGAAATTTCTTTAAAAAGTGTTGATGAGTCACTTGAAAAATATTTAAAATCATCATGAGTTGTTATCAATGCAAAGATATATAGGTTTAATGCTAGCCAAAATGATTTGAACGGTTCCAGGTTTTGCTGACCCAGTCTCACATTGACTTGTCTTCCTTTACAAATACTTTGATTTTTGTTATGCTGATATTTATTCATTATCTTTTCCATACAGGTCAATATCATTGTTACACTTTTTCTTTTTTTCCACCAAAGCTGCTGTTTCAGTATCAAAGCATATTATGCTGATTCATCCATATGAATGTTTGATTTTAATTGAACCTTTAATTCATTCACTATTCTTTGATTTTAAATTTATGTAGATATTAAAAATCCATATTAACCAAGTACATTATTGTCATAGTACTCCTTTCTTTATTCTTCTTCCTTCAGTTACGTACAATGTGGTCACATTGGATCACTTTCAATTATTCTTTAAACAGTCTACAAATCACTCTTTTGCAAGCATACAATATTCCTAATTACAAAATTATAGTCAGCTTACTACACATGTCAACGTCAAATATTCACTTTCTCCAAAACGATGATTGTCATAGATAATGCTTTTTGTGTTTTCTTCTTTATTAAAAATTTTGGGGCTATAATGGCTTTCCTCACGCATGTTTTCCATACAGACAAATGGGCCTCAATCTAGGAATTCTTCAACTTTTCATCACACCTTCCTCCTAAGATATTATGTTTACAATTTTGAAGAAAACACATTCAGTAAAATAAATGTCCTGAAGTCCTTAAGTCCTAAAATGTGCAAATTTTTGCCAGGTTCTTGGATACACTTTTGTGGTATTAAATTTGATAGAATTTTTCCTTGAAAACCACTGGGCCAGTGAGCATAATCTCTACAGGTTCCTTTTTCCAGGATGTTTTTTAACATAGTCAGTGGACTTAAGTCATTTACTAGGACATTACTTTTTTGTGAGTTTTCATGATAGCATCAGATTCTGAGTTTGATACAGGGTCTCCATTTCCAATTACAGTGCATTCACTCCCCTCCTTCCCCAGTATTGCTTTCATTAATTATTTCCATTGTTAGGTTTCAACAGGAAAGTTTCTTTCATCAAGTAACCTTTTTAGATACCTAAATTTTGCTCATATACTTAATGGAATTGTTTTTAATAGGCTGTTCTTGTAATCAACTCTTACAGAACTCAGACTGATATCACTTCTTCCTGAAATGTTTTCTTTACCTTGGTTTTTCATAGTTATCTTAAAGTTAAAATAAATAAGATAACTGATAATTGTATAATTTGATGCTCTTCATTATTTAGCTTTAGCTTAATTACCTTTTTTGTTTCAATATTATATCTAATAAAACTTATGAGATCTGACTTAATGTAAACAATTACCTTATGTATCATTTTCCCAAATGCTACATTGGTCTATTTTTTATGTTGTTCCATCTCTCTCCATTTCATCTCTGATTATTTTCATTCAGCATCCTTTGAGAGGCTAAGTAATATTGTTTCTTTAATTTTTTCCACCAGCCAGTGATAAGTAATTATTTTTAAATCTTTTAATACAAGCAGATTCTTCATCACCAAATTTTGATCCCTATTGATGGACCTGCATAGGCTTAGTCTTTAAATTAACATGGCAATCTCTGATTCATCGCAATTAATTAAAAATGGAATCTTTTCCTGGTCACTTGCATTTTGTATCTGAAATCTCTTTGCTACTTAAAGATGTGTTGGGCATTTAGAATAATGGAATTAAAATGAAAGATTCTGAAGTTTTGTTTCGTTTGCATTTCACGGTCAATATATCCCAACTTAAAGTGAGGCCCATGTGTGATGAAAGTATTATAGATAAAGCTGAATACATACAAACCTACAAACTTACATGATTTGAAAATTTTCTCTATTATACAAAACATGTGAACTTTGATATTCAAATTGTAGCCATGGCAATAAGTTTACTAATGTAAGCAACATGGACATAAGCATGAAATTGGTATGCACTAATTAATTAACAGTAAAACTGAATATTGATATATAATATATGTGCATTACTAACATTTTACAAGCTAGTAGATGAATAATTATACATTTACATGAATGAGGTCTATCC
Organism: Hetaerina americana; assembly: GCF_022747635.1. Classification (NCBI taxonomy): domain Eukaryota; kingdom Metazoa; phylum Arthropoda; class Insecta; order Odonata; family Calopterygidae; genus Hetaerina; species Hetaerina americana. Next base: position 81,611,863 of record NW_027286874.1, read on the forward strand.
AAGAAGGATCCAGACATGTAATTTTTAAGAAAAATAGCCTACTTAGAACAATGAGGCCTTAACCCCCATTGAAGTACTCCCCTGGTGACCTAACACACTTATCCCCATGCCTATCCCTCTTTTCAAAACAATCCTTTAAGTCCTTTTTTGGAACGGTCATCAGCTGCCTCATCATATTCTTTTTAATCTCATCAAGGTCCAGAATTTCACGCTGCAGTTTCAGGAGACTCGCTGTGAGCCGCAAACAATGACTTCCTCAGACAAACCATCATATCAGACTCACTAGAATAAGTCCTCGTCAGTAAAAAATAAGGCCCATTTAATATTATTATTTACGCAGATGTTGCATTGGGAGTTAAACTGTATCATTGGTTGAAGTCTGAACATCCATTCAGAGAAAAGTCATTAGCATTATTGTATTGAGGGCATCGATAATTTTATAAAATTGCAAATATGCAAGTAAATGTACAACTTAGACATAGAAAAATTATGTAAACAACACAATCATACAGCTTTTTATAAGAAACATACAGGTACGTATAAATTATGATTTTACCCCATTATTCAGAACTGTTGGATCAGGTTCTTCCGGCTGAAAATTAACACAATTGTATATTGCTTGATGCCAAATTAATCTGCAAATTGCTCATAGCATCTATTAGATATTTGTTTCCAATTAATGTTGACAAAAAAATGCATGTTATCGCAATTTAAGGTCTAACTGTGAGTCATCATGCAGAGATCTCCAGACTGCAGCCCCATAGCACACAGGTAGGAGGGGATAACTCCTTACCACATTACCATCGGCTCTGTCCACCACTGTCATGTAAAATAGAATATCTGAAGGCATAATAGGGAACATTTCAAAGATGCCAAACACAACTTGTGAATAAGATCATCTTGATCAGATGAACATGATACATTCCCTTCCTTCCACAGCAACCAATTTTAGAAAAGATCCCTCAGAGTCTTAATATCATCTACTGGGCAGTATCATAAGCTTAACCAAAGGCTGTATACATAAAAAATAGTTAGGTTAGATCATAAAGTAATTCTAGTCTTGTTATTCAAAAAAACTATACAAGGGAAGGACACTATATTATCATATCCATTTATAGCCATTTATCTATTCTTATGCACCGCATAAGATTATAGGCATTCATAGCATGATTGCACGAATACAAAATATGTGCACAAGAACTTTCCAAGTATTTGAGGTCCTAATCAGCTAATACTAGAGATTTTATAGTAGACCAGGAATATTGAAAACTACTCACAGTTGGATGGGCCATGAGGACATGATAGTTGGCAACTGAGTCCTGTAGAATTGCATTACTATAATTTTTGGTTAAGTTGAAATAGCCAGTGGTTAAATGTAAAGTAGAACCATGAGGAACAGACTTGAGAAGTGTTTCGGTGACTTTACTATCCTGATGAACTCCAAGTTGTCCAGCTTCAATCAATGGATAAATCCAAGTGTCCACATTGGTATCATGGATTTCCTTGGCCAGCTCACATTCTCTCCCTGCTTTGTAGTTACTGTAATACTGCAATAGCTAAACAAATATTTGCCCATGATTAGGAGATGAAGACTTAATTAAAAGAAATTATATTTAGATTTTTAGTCATATTGAAGAGAAACGCAAGATAATTTGGATGATAAACATGACTATTTAAATGACTATTGAATTTACACAGGTGAATCTAGCAAGCAGAAATAAAATTTTTACTCAAGTTGACTACATGGGTCATTGAAAAACAGCTCTTACTGGCTTCCTGAGCCACCTCACAATTTCTGAAGCCAAGTAGGCTGCAATTAAAAAGAATCAAAAATGAAGTCACATTATGGAACACACATAAATCCCACTCCCATTAAATGAACATTCCTGTAATAGGGAAATTATGGTATTAGATTTTCCAATTAAATCATTAAAATTTTAAAAGGTGATATTAGATTAAATTGAATTGAAATATTTCACAGTATAACATTAATCAATACTTGTATTTATAGCATGTCTGATTTGAAAAAGAAGACAATTTTTTCAATTGGTATTCCTCACCATGATCCTTTTCCTTCCAGAAAAAATAGACAGGGCATATGATCAATTAAAGGAAATAATTGTGTATCCCTGGAAGGAAATGACAGTGATGGGGAAATGGAATCCGGTGGCAAAAGGAATGAATGGGATTGAGGTAAGGGACCACATTTTAGAAATAAGGAATGACTATGGGGAGAGATCAGTAAGGTTAATCAGAATAAATGATTCAATCACAATGAACACTAGGTTTGAACACCAAAATATATGTATCCGAATGATGAATATAACCACGGGCTTTGAGAGATATCAGTTGGACCATACTTAGGCTAGGCACAAATTTAGGAACAACATTATTAATTCACTCAGTTTCCCAGGGCTTGACTCAAATTGAGATCATATTTTAATGCTATTTGAGTTACATTTCAAATTTAAAAGGATATAACAGGAAAGAAGGATGAGGAAAAGAATACAGGGGGCATTTCTTGGGACAGAAAGAGAGGAGTACCAAGAGGCAGTGAAAAAGTTTTGGAGGGAGGACAGGGAGAGAGGTAGAGTAGAAGAAAGATGAGAACATATAAAAAAGGTATCAGAAGCTGCAAACAAAATTATAGGAAAAATTACAGTGAAAATTGCATGGAAACCATGGATCATAGATAAGATGATGAAGGTGATAGAGGAGAGAAGGAAGGGGAAGAATGTAAACACTGAATTAAGAAGATGGAGAGTATATGTACAAAGAGTTTAATAGGAAACTAATAAGGTGAAAGCATAACAGTGGAGGGCATAGTTCGAGAATAGAGAGAGTTTATAAAGGATGGCTGGAATGGATACCATGTAAAGAAAGTTGAAAGTGCTATCATGAAGTAATAGGGGAAAATTCATACACAATTCCAAAGATAAGGCAGGAAATTCATAAATAGACCCAGGAAAGATTTCAAAGAGATGAAAGTAATACATACAGGATCTATATTATGAGCAATTTTGGCCAGTAAGTTTAGAAAAAGAAGGGGAGTATGTCATAGAAGAGGATAGCTTAGTCCAGGTATATGGACTACAGCAAGATAGAGAGGGCATTAAGGTAACTGAAATCTAATAAGCCCATGGGGATAAAAAAACATCCCCACAGAACTACAGCAGGGTCCAACAAGCTTAAGGCAAACATGGAAAGAAGAGTTTTTATGGGTAAACTTGCGGGAATTATGAGGGGGAAATTTAGCAGGACATGGTCATCAGATAATAAGAGTTAGTTTTAATCCCACAAAAAGGAAAGGCAGCAGTATATAAGAACTATTGAACAACTCTGACATCTCACACAGCTAAGGTGTTACTTAAAATCATCAATGAAATGGTGGAGCGCAAAAGATTACCTAGGTCACTAATAGAGTAAAATATAGTACAAACAGGATATATTTGTTTGTTTCGTGGATTCTGAGAAGTTGCTTGATAGGATAAATTGGGTAGAATTAATGAATGTATTACATAAGTCAAGAATTGGCTGGAGGTGTAGGAGACTTTTCTGAAACTTGCACCTGAACCGTCTCAGATGGCTCAGGTGTGAGTGGTGAATGGATAGCCAGGAAAGAGATAAGATAAGAAGGGAAGGAAGAAAAAGGATAAGATAATAACCATGACAAGAAAAAGTAATTAAATCTTTTGTTTTACCTCTACTGCAATTGAAGTGATATTTTAGTACCAGAGTATAGGTGGAACCCCTATTAATTATAGAATCAATGGTATGTCTAAAATACTAACATAAATGCTTCTTATTCATTTTTCTGAAAATATTCTTTATCTGGTAATAAATACAAATTGAATTCTCTTTATCGGCTAAAAAAGTAAATAAAATGAAATGTTTCAAAAACACAACAGGATAATGCAATGTCCAGTTTTATCAGCAAGATCCAACAAACTATTTTGAACAAACTTCACTTAAAACACACATTAACAATAGTGAAATTGAATGCCTAGACACAGTAAACTATTTAAGAGTACCTATTTTCTGTAAGTTTGTTTGAAACTGATCAATATGCATTATAAAAAATAAATATGCAGTAAGCTAGGAAACTGAATTATAAGTAATCTAAACCAAATCTAAACCAATTTGAAAAGGAACTACCTATGTACAAATAAAACCATTATAATATCACATTTTGAGAAGTAATTTACAGTGATGTGGGCCATAGGAAAGGGAAATCGAAACATCATAAATGCTGCAAAATAAAACACGGAAAGTCATTTTTTATAAGTATAAAAAAACTCACATTAAATGTACCAATTAATCACCTCCAGTTAAAAACTAAGCATAAAGTAATATTGAAAGTATTATTATTTATTTACAAAGACAATGGGTTCAGGTTTAAAAATTTGTAGAATTTCTAATAAAGATAATGTGCAACACCACACTAAACAACATAAAAGACTAGTTCAATAGTTTCAGCCTCAACTTTGTGGAAGTTCATTTTAATAAATGAAAAAGAAACACTTTGTTCCAATCCACCAATTTATAATAAATGAAAAAGAAACACTTTGTTCCAATCCACCAATTTATTACAGGTACGACTAGTTTCGACGCTACGGCGTCATCCTCAGGTACAAAGTTTAAAGTCACAATCATAGTATATATACTCTCTTCTGGAAAGGGTGGGGGAGTTGTGGGAAGAGGGGGCGGGGAGGGGAGTACGGGGGTAGGTACGAAAGTATGTGGGAGAGGGTAGGAAACACCAGGAAAAGCGTTAGTGAGTGGGGGGGATTGGAAGGTGGGTTAAGAAAGGGGAAATTAGGGGAAAGGGGAGGGGATTAGTAAGCTAGGGATTTCATTGGTCAGTATAATTTGAGTCAATGGCTAATGGGGATAAAGGTACGGGTTAGGAGTCAATGGGAGTTGGGGGGAAGGGGTTATTGGTTCTGTTTTTCTGTTATTGCTAGGGAGGCTTCCAGGAGAGGTGATACGTTTTCAAACAGAATGTCATTGAGTAAAGGATGTTTCTTCATTGTTCTCCGGATCTCCAACTCTTCCTTCTTGTCCATCCTCCTCCCTTTTTCTTCCCGATGTAGTATTTTGGGGATGAAATCGCTGGTGTGATTTTCCTCCCACAGGTGTTTGGCAAAGTGGGATTGGGCTAGGTTACACTTCTTGTAGCACCTCTTGTGTTCCTCCGCTCTTGTCCGCACCGCTCGACCACTCTGCCCGATGTACCTCGCACTGCAATCCCCGCAAACCATTTCATATATCCCACTGTTTTCCAGTGGCTCAACTTTATCTTTAGTTTTGTTTATGAAAATTTTAAGATTTTGTTTGTTATAGAAAGCAATTCTAAATTTGTCTTTCGGGAATAATTTGCTAATTTTTTCGGACGGGACACCATAATAGGGCAATTTTACCCACTTAAGTTTTTCCTTAATAGTTACCCCTGAATTGTAAAGTAGCTGTTGGGCTCTTATGGAGCGTTTCTTGCGGAGCATTTTGTCCACCATTTTTTCACTGTAGCCATTTGTAGTTGCTATAGATTTGATTTTCATCAATTCCTCGTTAAATTTTCCTATCGAGAGGGGAATATTAAGTAGTCTATTCAGTAGGAAGTGAAATGTGGATAACTTTTGGGATATATGATGGCGGGAGTCAGCAGGAATTACATGGTCTGTAGTGGTGGTTTTGCGATATAATTGAAAATCGAATCCTTTTTCCCTTTTAGTCACTGTAACGTCAAGAAAACTTAGTTTTCCTTCATTTTCTTTTTCACACGTAAACTTAATATTATTACACTGAGAATTTAAAACCGACAAAAAACTGTGCAGTTGTCTTACAGTGCCAGTCCATATTGCAAAGATGTCATCCACGTAGCGGACCCAGAAGTAAATGTTTTTTGTGTTAACTGAACTATTCATAAACAATTTTTGTTCGAACTCGTCCATGAAAAGGTCGGCTAGGAGCGGTGACAAAGGTGACCCCATGGCTAAACCTTCCGTTTGTCTAAAATAATCACCATTAAATTTAAAATAGTTTTGCTCCACACACACTTTGGCAAGGGTCACTAGGTCACTGACGACGTTTGTGTCCGTCACTGTATTTGATAAAACTTTCTTTGCCACATTGACTGCTTCCATCGCCGGGATGTTGGTAAAGAGGTTCACCACATCAAAAGACACTAAAAAATATTTGGTGGTGGGGGGTTTTATTTTGGGAAGTTGCTCACAAAAAGCCACAGTATTCTTCACTCCATATCTTGGCTGGAAATTAGTCAACTCTCTAAATCTAGAATTCAGCACCGCCGCGAGTTTTCTGGAAGGAGAATTCACACTGGAGATGACTGGTCGGATAGGAATGTTTAATTTATGCAATTTAGGGAGGCCGAAAAAGTTGGGAGCTCTTGGATTCATAGTAGTTGCTTTGTAAATTTCGCTGGACTTTAGAAAAGTTGGAGTGGAGGAAGAAAGAAATTGTGAAAAAATCGCTTTCCTCCACTCCAACTTTTCTAAAGTCCAGCGAAATTTACAAAGCAACTACTATGAATCCAAGAGCTCCCAACTTTTTCGGCCTCCCTAAATTGCATAAATTAAACATTCCTATCCGACCAGTCATCTCCAGTGTGAATTCTCCTTCCAGAAAACTCGCGGCGGTGCTGAATTCTAGATTTAGAGAGTTGACTAATTTCCAGCCAAGATATGGAGTGAAGAATACTGTGGCTTTTTGTGAGCAACTTTCCAAAATAAAACCCCCCACCACCAAATATTTTTTAGTGTCTTTTGATGTGGTGAACCTCTTTACCAACATCCCGGCGATGGAAGCAGTCAATGTGGCAAAGAAAGTTTTATCAAATACAGTGACGGACACAAACGTCGTCAGTGACCTAGTGACCCTTGCCAAAGTGTGTGTGGAGCAAAACTATTTTAAATTTAATGGTGATTATTTTAGACAAACGGAAGGTTTAGCCATGGGGTCACCTTTGTCACCGCTCCTAGCCGACCTTTTCATGGACGAGTTCGAACAAAAATTGTTTATGAATAGTTCAGTTAACACAAAAAACATTTACTTCTGGGTCCGCTACGTGGATGACATCTTTGCAATATGGACTGGCACTGTAAGACAACTGCACAGTTTTTTGTCGGTTTTAAATTCTCAGTGTAATAATATTAAGTTTACGTGTGAAAAAGAAAATGAAGGAAAACTAAGTTTTCTTGACGTTACAGTGACTAAAAGGGAAAAAGGATTCGATTTTCAATTATATCGCAAAACCACCACTACAGACCATGTAATTCCTGCTGACTCCCGCCATCATATATCCCAAAAGTTATCCACATTTCACTTCCTACTGAATAGACTACTTAATATTCCCCTCTCGATAGGAAAATTTAACGAGGAATTGATGAAAATCAAATCTATAGCAACTACAAATGGCTACAGTGAAAAAATGGTGGACAAAATGCTCCGCAAGAAACGCTCCATAAGAGCCCAACAGCTACTTTACAATTCAGGGGTAACTATTAAGGAAAAACTTAAGTGGGTAAAATTGCCCTATTATGGTGTCCCGTCCGAAAAAATTAGCAAATTATTCCCGAAAGACAAATTTAGAATTGCTTTCTATAACAAACAAAATCTTAAAATTTTCATAAACAAAACTAAAGATAAAGTTGAGCCACTGGAAAACAGTGGGATATATGAAATGGTTTGCGGGGATTGCAGTGCGAGGTACATCGGGCAGAGTGGTCGAGCGGTGCGGACAAGAGCGGAGGAACACAAGAGGTGCTACAAGAAGTGTAACCTAGCCCAATCCCACTTTGCCAAACACCTGTGGGAGGAAAATCACACCAGCGATTTCATCCCCAAAATACTACATCGGGAAGAAAAAGGGAGGAGGATGGACAAGAAGGAAGAGTTGGAGATCCGGAGAACAATGAAGAAACATCCTTTACTCAATGACATTCTGTTTGAAAACGTATCACCTCTCCTGGAAGCCTCCCTAGCAATAACAGAAAAACAGAACCAATAACCCCTTCCCCCCAACTCCCATTGACTCCTAACCCGTACCTTTATCCCCATTAGCCATTGACTCAAATTATACTGACCAATGAAATCCCTAGCTTACTAATCCCCTCCCCTTTCCCCTAATTTCCCCTTTCTTAACCCACCTTCCAATCCCCCCCACTCACTAACGCTTTTCCTGGTGTTTCCTACCCTCTCCCACATACTTTCGTACCTACCCCCGTACTCCCCTCCCCGCCCCCTCTTCCCACAACTCCCCCACCCTTTCCAGAAGAGAGTATATATACTATGATTGTGACTTTAAACTTTGTACCTGAGGATGACGCCGTAGCGTCGAAACTAGTCGTACCTGTAATAAATTGGTGGATTGGAACAAAGTGTTTCTTTTTCATTTATTATAAATTGGTGGATTGGAACAAAGTGTTTCTTTTTCATTTATTAACATAAAAGACTGTCACAATTCACTGAACAAATCTCCTATGCATTATTTATCCATAACCTTCACATTTTCTAAAGATAATAAAAAACATATTTGCAATTTTCCCCTTATATCCTCATTAAAAGGTCAGTTCTGATGTATTGTCATTCGAAAATAACACCTTTATAGAAGCTATGAGGGAAGGCTGAAAACTAATGCACACATGCTTGTAGACCACAAACAAAATGACCTTCAGAGGTACTCCTTGTGGCATGTGGAAGTAACATTTCCCCTCAACATGCGTGCGCAGGTTTAAGGTCATTTCATCCATACAGTGTATTTCCAGAAGCGGAAGTATGGAGACGTTCAAGTCCGATGTCAACGCAAGTTAAACAGCATGCTGTTATCGAATTTTTAACTGCTGAAAAAGTGACACCTACTGAGATTCATCATCATTTAAAGGCTGTTTATGGTGACAATGCTGTTAATAGGTCTACTGTAAATCCATGGGAAGTAAAATTTCATGGTTGCAAGCCTGGAAAAGCAATAATTGTTGATGAAACACGCAGTGGACATTCGATCACTACCACAGATGATAAACATCACAAACTCGTCGAAGATTTGATTCAAAATGACTCGCAAATCACTAAAAGAGTATCGAAAACCATATTAGATTATCCAAGGAAGAAGTTTGTCGTATTATAGGCAGCCTGGCAACATGACAACGCTTATCCACACACCTTGCACGCAACTGGAGAGGCTCTGCAAAACTTGTAATTTGAACCGATTCCACATCCTCCTTATTCTCCTGATTTTTTTCCTCAGCTCAAGAGAAACCTCAAGGGTATTATACCTCAGACAATGAGGTGAAGGTAGCTGTCAAGTCCTGGATTCAAAATAGGTCGGAAGAGTTTGTCAGTGACGGAATGAAAAAAACTGGTTTCACGTAGGGAGAAATGTGAAGCCTTAATGGCAACTATGTTGAAAAATAAATATATGATTTTGAAACTTAAGAATTGTACTTCAATTTACTTTTTGTCCAATCTTGCTAATTGTTTTCGTTCCCCCTCTACAAGCATGTATGCATTACTTTTCAGCCTACCCTAGTAGTTTTTAAATACAAATATTAGTTAACATTGATCTATATGTATTTTTAATCATTATGGAATAATTCTGCCACACCAAACTTAAAACCATATCGTACTTTCTATTCTATTTGCACATCCTTGCAATACATGGATGAGGCTATAGTCATCATCACAACTGTCTAACATAACAGCTCACAAAATCAATAAAGAAATTGTAAATACATTGACCTACATATAATACTACTCTACAATTATATAAATACCTCTTTACCAGGTGACATAGAATGTACAACTCGAGTCAAATTTTTTGTAGCCAATGACTCTGAGGATTTCATGACATTAGAGAAGTTTGAAATGCAGGATACTAATCCATCATAGAAATCTGCTAACTGTGGGCAGTCTTCAACAAGCATATATCGATCTTGGCGATTGGTGAAGTAATCATGGCTCAAATTAGCCCTATTAAATTGAAAAAATATTTGTAAACAACACTTATAGAACTTTCTTCTTAAGAAGAAAAGAGGAGCATTTTATGAACGAGCAAAAAATTTCTAAATGCAATGATTTCCTTTGCTTTAAAATAGGAACAAAATTTTATACAATAAAATATGTAGTTTCTATTTTTTCTAGGTGATTTGGCAGTCAAAAAAACTGCTTGCATGATATTAATTAATGTTTGCAACAAGCACACTTACCCACTGATAATGAGAGAATCATCAAACAGATAAATTTTCATATGCTGCAAACCAAACACCTCATTCCAACGTTGTGGAATAATATTTCCCAATACTCCACTTAAAATTGGGGTCCTGTACAGGGCAACCTGAATAATTAAAGCAAAAGTTTTTTTTAGTGGAAAAACCTTATGGAAAACCTGACACAAGGCTGATAAAGTTTGAGCTCTTAAATCAAATCATTTCACTTGAAATTTTTCTTGTTTGAACACACTTTGTCAATAAGGGTTGAGATGGTAATGAATTCATTCTGATAGCAATGAACTTTTATCATTGAATTTCATTGATGTTAATTGTATCTATTTCAGCAATTGCTTAATAAATATCATTTGCAAAGTCAAGTACCACTGATGATGCCATGTGAGTCTTCTGTTCAGTAGATGGAACAAAAATATGAATCAAAATGTTACAAATGCAACTGCTGCTTTGACCAGTAGTTTCATTGCAGTAATTACTAATATACGTATTTGCTGTCACTCACTCCTTTATTTCTTTTCTTTTTCTCTCTCTGAGCATAGTAATATATTTTTGCTGGATTTTACTGACTTCCTCACTGGCCTAATTTTCTCCCCTCCATCAATTTTCAACATCCCATCATCAATCAAAATACTGCATCCATCTGACCAGCTTTTCTCAAATTCCTCCAAACAAACCTCTTTCCTCCTCCATTATGCCTATTACTTCCTCACTTGTTTTCCTTTCAGTCCATTTAATCTTTTCCATTCTTCTCCAAACCCACAAAAGCCTCCAACCTACACCTATCATCTTGATTCAATGACCATGTTTCCATGCTGTACAAAACCAAGATTCATATCTAAGCTTTGATGAGCCTTTTCTAAACATCATTACTCAACATCCCTGTCATCTAGTCCCTTCTCCTCATGAAAACTTCTTTGTCTAAAGCAATTCTTCTATTATTTCAATACTCCTCGCTCAAAGTCATATTGTGGTCCAGAACACTTCCAAGATAGGTAAACATTTTCTCCTGCTCTAGTTCATGAATGCTTACTTTAATATTTCACATGGCTTTCCTTTTCTTTGGAATTTTTATAAAGGCATTCTCTTATGTAGCTTACACTTGTAATACCACATACTGCAGGAGTAAGAATAAATACATACAAATGTATTTCGTATCTATTCAAAAGAAAATTGCTCCTTTTTATATTATTCTGATGGTGTCATATTTTAGAAATGATGGCAGAAGTTAGTGGTGGTGATGATCCCATTGTGATGGTAGTAGGTAGTTAAAATTTGGAGAAAAAATTACACAGGAGAACACTCAGTACCCTGCACAGTGCTAAGACCGTTCTCAAATTTAAATGTTTGTCTTTATTCAAGTATAAAAAAATTTAATAAAATATAACATACATCTACATAATACCCCGCAAGGTCGTTTGGCGGGAGGTGTTAGGTCAACACCCGTAAATAGGAATAATAACACATGCAAAATCAACAACATGAAAAACTACACCCACAGCGTAGCACAAACTCATGCAAAAATCCCTTCATCCAACAAGTATTACTGTGTATTAAAAGTATCTAAATTATGTTTCTCCAATAACTGCAAGCCAAATTGGCTGTGTGATTCAAGCAGGATTCATTACCTGGCAAGATCCTGGATATAGCTTTACTAATGGACATAACAATGTGCGTGAATTCTCCTTCCCACGGGAACCCCTATTGGAATCAAGCAGAACCTTCACTTTCAGCGACTGGGTTGTCTTACTTGATTCTGATAGTCTTTCGCTGATGGTCTCAACCTTTACAAAATGAAAGGAAAATTTGAAAAATGAAGACATGTAAAAAAGCATAAAGTCAACCAGTTTACATCGTGTATAATTTATCATACTTGGCTAAGAATCACTTGAAAATGAAGGATTTTGATGAAGATAGCATATTATTTATGGGATGTACTATTAAAATATACCCTAAAATCTCCATTTTACATGACAAAAGGGAGCCATAAAAATGAAGGGTACATAGAATCTAATGCAGGAAAATCAAGCCATAATTAGAATAGCAGATTATATGCAGTAATCAGTATGAAGGATTTTAAGAGGAATGCAATCAAAGACAGAAAGGTATTAAATGGATTAATTTAAATATATGCATTTTTTGGAAATCCCTCTGCTCTCAATTATAGGTCAATGAGGTTGGGAAGTCGCCTTGATCAATTTTTATTTCATTTTGAATGAAAATGGGATATGTGAGGGTAGGCATACATTTGCTACATGAATTGGTTATAGGATAGTAGAGATTTTGTAGAAAAAATAGGGGAGTTAGGTTGACAAGTGGGTGGTTTATGAAATAAATGTGCTATGCTAGTTTGGTCAAGTGGATTGAAAGAATGAGATTCAAGTCATATAACAGACACATGACACTAGAGTGGATTGTCGGAGAGGAAAGGGGATGGATTGAGAAATTTGTTGGTGAATGAGTATAAGCGACTCTGAAGATAAGGAGTGTTACAAGTCTCGTGTGTAGAAAAAATGTATCAAATAATAAAAAAGAAAACAGTCAATATGCCGGGACAATATGTCAGTATGCATAGAGATCAAGTCCCTGAAATGGCTTCACATCGGGCTTTTAGACTTTACCTAGGGGAATGGTGACACGTATCATTACTTTTAAAAATATTAAACAATAAACAACTTCCTGAAAGAACTTCATTTAACCGTTAAAAACAGGGAGATGGTACGGGGAAGTATTTCTCAGGAAGCAAATATTCAATATAACAAATAGCATTAAGCTTTCCTCATAGTGTTCTTGACAACTACATTAATATTTAAAAAAAGGATTAATTTAATATTTAAAATAATTAATTTTAAACTGACTGCATGTTGCATTGTACTTCCATAAGTGTATATTAAATAAGTCCTAATTTGCTTTGTAGTTGACGGAATACAGTAGTTTCGTCATACCTTAAATCCAAAAATACCCCGCACTGCAGCCGTTTATTTCATTCTAGAACAATGATTAAAACATCTACTCCATCACAGTCAATAGACAAAATTTTACATTTAAACTAACACTAAAACAAACCTGGGAAGAATAATATAGGTAATGTTTCTAGCTAGCAAAATTTGAACGAACTTACAAGTTTTCTCTCGAGGCTCCCAGTTCCAATATACAATGAGGCTAGTGTTATCCGCTGACGAGCTGATCTACACTTGTCAAGCAAAGTTTGATAAAAATCATACGGCTCGTGGATTACAGTTACCTAAAATATTAATTTACATTGAGGTGTGAAGTCTTAAATGTTGAAACTAATAACAATAATATATTCACAAAATGACTTTGTCAATACTTACTTTGTTGCCACTCAAGCCGAACTTCATTGCTAAAGAATCTAACCAGTCAAAATAATCAGTATTCTGGCTGCCTCTTTGGCTTAAGTGACGGGTCATAATGCTTCTGGGTGATAAAGCACCCCGTTCTTGGAAGGGGACGCAACGAACATACATTTTCAAGCAAATAACACTTGGCAAATACAACTGAAATCTGGAATTTGTTGAAACGTTGACATCCCTTAAATTATTTAGGACAAATAAATATGACAAGTCCTAGATTACATAAAATAATGAACTGCACAAAAATTTTAACCTGGTCATCATTCTTAAAGTTTCAGAATATGATAAGGGAAAATATTTCCTCCATTGTGGTGCTTTAAACGATTTTATTACCCGTCACATTTAGCAGACGTATTTTGAAAATGTTTAAAGAATTTTCATTCCCTGCGCACTTAACAGCTCTTCTTTCGTAAGATCAGCGAAACAATTCGACATGTTACCACCATCTTCAAATCATATGGAAAGTGGTCTTTTGCCAAAATCTTAGTCAAACTAACGATTACTATTTTTATTTCTTATATAGTGGCCTCTCTTTGCGCTCACACTCTCGTTGTAAATATAGCGCATTAGAACCTTGCTTCTGCGTGAATAACATGACTTTTTTTTCAGGAAATGCATGTCTAATTTCCATCTTAATATACTGTTACGCTTATTAACTACAATTCCATAGGGACATATAACATTTCAATAAACAACACCAATAAAATGTGACGAAATGAAGAACCTTTTAGAATGCCGCTCGTAACATTTCATCACAAATGGATATTAACTAACGTTACGAATTCCAGCCAGCTCAATCCCAGATAGTAAGGTTTGAACATGCGATGCGTATCTCCTCATAAAATAGGTGGTATTGCCTGTGGTTAATGATTTTTATCTCTTTCTCTATCAGATGGATCTGTTATGTGAACACTCTAATCACAGAAAAAGGAACTAGTCTCTCTTTCTCTCACCATAATGTATGAATTTCTCATGTCATTATCCTTAATACAATGAGCTCCACTTTCACCTACAAACCAATGTTGGGTTGATCACTGCATTGGTATTTACACTAGTAACTAAAACGAATATTTGGTAGAAGAATCGTCATTTTGAAGTCAGAGGCAAAATAATTTAACCAAATATACTCATGTTATTACATCAGAAGTAGGCGTTTCCTTAATCTAGGAGACTAAAGTGGTAAAAATACACAGAATCTGTATTTTAATAAAAATTGTGTAAAAGAGAAAAATTAGTCTGCACTTATTCATGGATAACTCTGGCCATATTGGAAGCAAATTTGAAAATTTTCACCCCTATTAGGTGCTGCTTATTTGATCACATACAACCAAGCTATTGCTCTATGCCAACCTATTTCATTGCCAAGCCGTTGACACACTTTACCCTACCTCATCAACTGATTGATAAATACCAGTGTCACAGAATGTCTTCTTCTACAATCGCATAACCAGTTATAAATGCATGCATTTCAATTATCAATACTGTGAATAGTTGAATTCAGCTTATGTCCAAATTCTTCGTGCCTTCACACTTTTCACATCTGCCATTATTTTTTTCCTGTATTTCACCTGTTTCCATGCAACTTACCTCTGCTGAGTTATGAGGACCTTTATAAAGGCCAATGGCACTCAGACTATTATCAACGTTATATACTACTAAAGTTCCACCAAGGGATTCCCAAATGTTCATGTCGTAGTTATTCACTCCATTTCTTTCCCTCCAGCCTTGTCCCAAAAATGTTCTTTCTTTTTCCACTCTTCCTCTGAGATGTTCTTAATACGTGTACATTCAATATTAACAATGAACAGTATGTACATGAGATTTACTTCACTTACCTCACTTAAAATTAGATTTACTATAAATACCTATATAAATTGAACATACACATTTTAATTTGAAGGGAGAAGTAAGAAATATGCAATGCAAATTTTGAAATAGGTAGGAAAAGTGGGTGGAAATGTTGAGGGGTACTAGGATGATGAATTCACAATAGAAGAGAGAATGTCAAAGAAGCAGGAAAGAGGAAGGACGAGAACAAAATGCTATCCAAATGTTTTCGAATAACAAAAATGTAGGCAGAAGTAATGTACATACAACTAAAGAAGGAAATAATGCAGGGTAAAGAATATTAATTCCAACCAATATGCAGTACAAAAATAGCTTCAGGATTCATACAAAACCCACCTTTAACAGACAAATTATGCAGGTACCCTTGAATTTAATATCTTTATGCTCACATTGATCAGTCAAATAAGGCCTTCATAGCAGCAATAAAGCCAATGCTAGCAGTTTCCTTTTTACACTACACACATGCTACAGATTATTCAGGCTCTTTAGTGCAACATTAAGAGATTTCAACTATTCATATGATTTATGAGAAATGCTGTTACTCTAATGCTAGCTAAAACATGAGCTCCACAAAATTAACTGAACATTGGACTCCATGAATCAACAATTGGCAGATGTGAGTATCCAAGGCTGCACGGCTCAGCTTACACAAATTTTTGCTAAATTCTACAAAAAATACGTTATTTCCAAAATTAATTCTCCAATGCATAAATAGGATTTGATACTCTTTAAAATGATAAAAACTTGAAGTACTTAAGTCAAGAACTATAATGTGTTGAGCTCTCTTCAGTGCGTTAATGTCCATATGGTATGTTTCCCAGGAGTAGAGGTAAGCAGTGAGTGTGATAATCCATTGGCTGCCTTGAGCCAGCCTGCTGCATGCATGGCTATTGTCAGTATATGCAGCCAATTGGGGTGGAAGGGAGAGCTAGCACAACAGATTAGTTACCACAAGAGCAGTGTGATTAAAGCTTGATATTTCCAGGCTATCATTGAACCAGTAGCATGCTATAGCTCCTAAGGTTTTGGAGATCCCTGGTTCTGAATGGGAGAGAGACATCTTATGGTGATTCTTAGTAGGCTCCATACTTTCTTAAGTCCCTTGAGCAGACTAAATAAGATGAATTTATCATTCATGGCGTGTGCTCAGAATTGTCATAATACTACGCAGCAATGGAAGAAACTTTTGAAGATGTAATGGAAAAAATTATTGATATTCTGTTCAATGTGAATAACGAAACCTTTGCATATTTTCCCTGCTCTTGTTCAACAGAATATACGTGTATTCCTGAATTTTTTTTGCTATATTGCAAAGCTTTTTTATATCTCATAGTTCAATAGTGAAGCCAAGACCAAAAGGAGAATATTTTATCCAACACCTCTCAGTTCTGACGGTCTCATTTGAATACAGTAGCTTTGTGGAAGCATATACATTTACCCATTCAAAAACAGATGATAGGAAATTCTCCGCTCAAAAAAATTTTACGCTGTATATAAAACCTTCCCATTATTAGCATACATTCAAGCAGTTATACATTCTTCTAATTATAAGGAGAGGAAATGTGTGCAAGGCTATCGCAGCTCAAAGGTAAGATGAACCCCTACTTGCATTGAGTCATCATTACTGCAATTGGAATTGTAAATTAGGATGCAGGTATTCTCCAGCATCACAATAAGAAGGAAGTGGGGAATCAAATATAATTTGATGTAATATTATCAATTCAAAGATATTTTGAAATTTTACATTTAAGCAAATGAGTATTTCGGATAAAAATAAATCAATGTCGATAGGCTTACCCACTCACAGAGTGATACATGTAGGTATCTCTGAAGGTATGAGTTAAAGTTAAACCTTGCAAAAATGTATTAACTCAATTATTACTTCCTAAAAATACACAACACACATCTACACCCACCATTGTTATAGGAAAAAAGCTTTATATATATATATATATATATATATATAAATATATATATTGGGGGGGCAGTCAAATGAAAACCGAACACCCAGCATAACAGAGTGGGCATGAAAGGTGGCAAAACTGTTGCTACATATCAATACTGCCATTGCTGTAGTAGAACTATAGTGACACCTCTAAGGTGCATGTAGTCGTTGGATTATGTTCTTGCTGGCTGTTTTAGTGAGTGCAGGTTTTCATTTGACTGTCCCTAGTACTTTGAAATATTTGAATACCTAAAGATTTGCTGGATAGGTAAGGGTAGAGCTCACCTTGGGCAGAGCCCTTAAGGGTGAAATTCACACATTGTAGTCAGGGAATCAATTCTTTTCCAACCAGGGTTTTCCCAGGAAGATCTGGTACCAGAAAGATCATATCTTGGTTGAGACTGAGGGTACCTGGAGTCAAACCTGGGCCCTACACATAGTAGCCCAGCACATTTTTCCGCAAAACTCATTGCATAA
This sequence comes from Hetaerina americana, assembly GCF_022747635.1. NCBI lineage: Eukaryota > Metazoa > Arthropoda > Insecta > Odonata > Calopterygidae > Hetaerina > Hetaerina americana. The sequence goes on from NW_027286874.1 coordinate 81,629,742, forward strand.
ATATATTCGTACGTATTAAGCAAAATAATTAAAATAATTTTCTGGGTATTTATTTTAAAATTTCACCTCAGCTTAAGAAATTAAAGTACTTGGAATGAAATTCTCAGTTGAAAGTAACGATAATCATCAAATTGGGTGCAGATATATGTACACTGATTTGAAAATTACTTACCTTAATTCTAGGTAGTAACCAACTAACATAGTATTATAGTGGGAGTTTTTCCACGAAAAACAAAATACACGAGTAAAAATCAGGATTAGAGAATCACAGACTGTATACTGTTGATTTGCTTTTACACTACCAGAGCAATGGCCTGACTGGTGGAACCCTTTGGCCAGATGGTAAATTTTATGAAGTGGCAGGGAATCAGACTGTGAAGCTGTAGTCCCGGGCTCAATTAAAGTGGATAAATGTAAGGTAGGAATATGGAACCTAACATTACTACGAGTGACTAAGAAGCTGAAAAATGCAATACTCGAGACAACTAGGTTGGAATTAGATATACTAGGACTCAGTGAAGTTAAGTGGGACGGTGGCTTCTGAAGTGGCTGATACAGAGTGATATACTTGGGAGATTACCAAGAAGATTAAATAGTAATGACATTTAAGAAAAAGAGTAAAGGCACTTCAGAAGTATATTTAGGGATTCAGATGATGGATCTAGAAAGCATACCTATAGGCAAAGCGACACTCCAAGTCTAAATGCTGACATCCACTTACACAGTTGAGGAAACGGAAGAGATATATTAACTGAAAGAAGTCCTCAGCATACATGTAGTTAAAGGAAAAAAAAACCTTATTAAATATGGTAGACAGGAATGCAGGGGGCAGGGGGGACAATTTGTCAAGTGGAATGGTACTATTTGGACCAAAAAATAACATATCACAGGAGATAAGCTAGAATAGTTCTGCATGAAAGGAGTATGGTAGAAGTGAACATACACTACATGCAAAATCAACGTAGAAGATATCTATGGAAGATGCCAGAGGACAGAGCCAGATATCAAATTGACAACATTCTTGTGAGACTTGAATATAGAAATGAAACATGAGTTATCCCTGGACTCGTTTATAAATAATGACCAAAGACAAAGGGGCATGGATTACAAACTTAAATGTCAAAAGATGAAGAGGGTCAAACAGAAATCATGATGGAACATGGAAACTGTGGAGGAAAAACATATGATATGAAGATTCTTAATGCCTATTGATGAAAAATACTATGGGAAATGAAGTCAGTACAGAAGGAAGGCAGAATGATAAGAAGGGCACAATGAAAAACAGCAGAAAGAAGCCAAAAAATGAAGAGGAAAGAAGCTCTACTAAAGAAGTTATAAAAACAAGTTGCATGAAACTCTAACAATGCAAAGGAAGAGTGGAATTAATGCTGCTGCCAATGGAAGAGGGAAAAACAACATAATGAAAAAGAAAAGACTACAACAGGAATGAGTATAGAATATGCTAATTAAGATGAAGACATGGGAAACAGATTAAATAAAAATATTGATGATTTTTAAAGCCCCAGAGTGGACAAAATCAGTGGAGAAATGATCATAGCAATTGAAAGAAAAACCAAGGAAGTCTGTTTAAAATAATTAAAGAAAAGTAAATTAGGGGAAGAACTTTGAGTTTAATACTTGCAATACCTAAGCAAATGATGATCAACAAATGTGAGGAACCTGGAGTCTAGTATCACATGTCTGATATACTAAAATCAATACTCAGCTAAGCAACAGAGGGAAAAAAGAAGACCATCTCTCAAAAAACCAAATTGTAATCAAGAATCATACGTCAATGAGAAAGTAATGTGTGAGGACACTGACAACAATTGATTTGTAACAACAAGCTACTGAAATTTACATTTGTAGACTTGGTGAAGGCCTTTGACCATGCTGAGTGGGACAAAATGTTTAAATTGCCGGACACACTTGCCATGGATTACCTTGACAGCAGTATAAAACACCAACCAAAATACTCTACGCTACTGTAATATGAATGGAAAATAAAAGAAAATTAAACTGAAAAGAGATAAAGAGGTATAAGAAAGATGAAATCTATCACCAGCTCTATTCAACAAATGCATACTTGGAACAGGCAATACAATAAGCTAAAGGAAATTTGCCTTCAGGAATTCACAAGAACAATAAAGAAATTAACATGTACCATTCACAAATAACGTCGCAATGAGATGAGATAATCCAGAGGATCTGTAATCACCATTGAATACAATGAATCAAATAATTCAGGGATATAATGCAAAATTAAACAAAAAGAAGAATAAACTTTTTACTATGTGGAAGAAAGACGTGTGTAGGCACTACATTACCAGGAGAGAAATAAGAGCAAGTGAATCTTTCACCTCATCAGTGAATCTTTCATCTCAGAAGTTGCATAATATGTGACAAGGAAATCGTGTACCTGTATAATCCTCAAGGTTACTTCAGGTAAAATTAGCTCAAGCTAAGAAAGCATCTCCCAAAGAGGCAACTACTATACTCATTGAAAACAAACTGATCTACAAGAAAGCACTACATTAGAACCTGTATAGTATTGAATGAAGAATATGAATCAGAGACATGGTCATTGGAAAAACAGGTAGGAGAAAATCAAGAGGACTCAGAAACCTGTAGCTGGAGGTAGTTTCTGTAAAGTATAAACAGGAATAAAATAGCAAAATATAATATTGATCATGATAAGAAAAGGAACCTGATGCCTGGGAACACCTTGAACCAATGAATTTCTTTGGGCCTCACTAGAGGAGAAGGCTGTTCGAGGATCAAAGGACTCATGAAGGGCAAGTAATGAAGGGTTTTATATGAAAGATATGGATCTGCAATTGCTTTGTGGATTTTTTCCATCATACAGACAAAAAAACACTGCAATTCCACAAATATTTTCACACAAGGCTGGAACTATGGCTGAGGAAGTAGAAAATAAAAATTGATTTCTTGGATTGCGGTAATTTCATTTCTTTTAGATGGAATCGCAACCAGGAGTTAGCATTAGAAAAGGAATAGAGGGATGCAAATGACCAATCTTTGAATACTGATGAATAAGATTAGAACTTCCTACCTTTGGTCACCAATGATTATAAAAATTATGTTATTGCTTTACATTCTCTTTTGACTTTTAGTTTGCAAATGAAATGGGAAATTGCCTAATTAGTACGTACTGTAATCTTGAAGCACTAAATATTTAGTACTAGGAACATCATGCATACACATTCCCAAACTGACCTCTCCAGCAATTTTTTACTCTCTTCTCAATCCTTTCTTGATCCAAAATATATCTGATGAGTGGAATTTAACTTATAGTCCTCACATACTGCTACATTCCACTTTTGGTAAGATGTACTTGGGAAGGCCCAGAAGTACCCGGCCTGACCTAGAGCTGGCCGTAGTTTCTTGAAAAATATCACTATATTAGAAAGTACGCAATCTATTAAGAATATGCTTCAAGTTTGAAGACACCACATTGTTTAGTATTTGTTTGGCAGCCATCAATAGTGAACGTTTTCAGTGGATTCGGGAAAACAGAGAAAATCTGTCATCGCTATGTGATACAATACTTTTATTTGAAAGGCCTCAGCCCAACCAATATAAAAGCTGAACTGAAAACTCTGGGTGAGTCTACACCTTCATTTACAACAGTAAAATATTGGGTATCAGAGTTTAAATGAGGCCGTATGAGCTGTCAAGAGGAGCATTGCATAGTTTGACCAAATGAGGTGACAACTCCAGAAATGGTGAAGAAAATCCACGAAGTGATACTGGATGATCATCGACTGAAAGTGCGCAAGCCAGCAGACATACTTAGTAGGCATTTCAAAAAGTGCAGTACATTGCATATTAACTGAAAATTTGGACATGAGAAAGCTGTGTGCAAGATGGGTGCTCACACTCGAGCAAAACCAGTGCCGTGAAGATGTTTCAATTGAGTGTTAAGCAAAGTTACACCGCAACAAAGCAGAATTTTTCATAACCGTTTGATAACCATGGATGTAACATGGGTCCATTACTTCACACCCGAGACAAAAGAACAAATCATTCAAAAGGGAGAACCGTCTCCAAGGAAGGCGGAGACCTTTCATCTGCAGGCAAGGTCAGGGCATTGGTTTTTTGGGATGCAGGTGGGATAATTTTCATTTAATATCTTGAAAAAGGAAAAACTATCAATGGTGAGTATTATGCGAACTTATTGCAAAGTTTGAGTGAGGAAATCAAGCTCAAGCAGCCGCATTTGGCTAAGAAGGAAGTGTTGTTTCATCAACACAATCCATTGTTGCAATGGCCAAAAATCATTAAGTAAAGTTAGAATTGCTACCTCATGTACCATATTCACCAGATTTAGCCCCCTCAGATTATTCTTTTCGCAAACTTGAAAAAATGGCTCCGTGGTCAAAGATTTTCCAACCATGAAGAAGTAATGTTGGCAGTTAATGGCTATTTTGAGGAGCAAGACAGTTCTTATTATAGAAAAGGTATCGGACTTATTGAACATCGCTGGGAAAAGTGTACAGAGCTAAAAGGATATTATGTTGAAAAATATATTTTTTTCCCAAAATTTGTTTTCTTTGTTGGGTTGGGTACCCTAGTATAGGTACTGGGATTGGGATCCCTCGTATAGTACCCTGGGATTACCCTAGTATAGGTACTGTTCCAACAATCTTACAAACACATTCTTGAAATCAACCAATAAAAAACTCTACCAATCCTTATTCCCGAGTGCTTCTGGAGGGATGCAATCCATCCCCCAGCCTTTTCCAAATGCATATCCATTACTGCCCTTTCTACCTTGTAATCAAGTATTCCTGGTTCTAAGTCATCCCAATCGACATCATATTCTCCTTCTATGTTAAAACTTGCTGCCTTATTATCTTTACTATATAGCTCCTCTGTGTATTCTTTCTCGAGTGCTTAACATGTATATAGAGCTAATTCTGAGTTGGTGTGAAAAAATTATCCACGGTAAGCTATAAAAATTACAATTATGTATTTCTTATTTAAGTATAGTATTCACATTAAAATATCACTGACTTTACAGGAGTATTTACTCTTTAATAAATGGATTATGAAATGGCACACTTCATTTTAACATTGATTATTATGGAGGATGCCACACATTTCTCTCACTTTGTCCTTTGGCTTTTATACTTGGACACTTATGGCATTTATTGAGAAATACCCCTTGTAGTAATTTGTTAAATATTACATGCACATAGTCATGAGAATGGTGTACTGCCTCAAGATATGCAGTTTAGGATCAATTATGCATAGTAATTTGAACTTGAAGAGAGTGCATTTCTCTCAATTTTGAGCCGTCTTCTTTTTCTGAGATTTAATTTAGAAAGAAAAGCTGCTTTCTCAATTATGTAAACAAGATCCTGATAATTGCCAGTAATAAGAAAAATAAATATATATACATACATATGCGTGTGTGTATATGTATACATAGTTTACATATTTTCATTATGAACCTAGTTCCATTGATTTTTTATGTATATTATTTAAAAGATATGTCACAGTTAGTGTCCTAAAAAAAAACATTTCTACAACTTTCATCAATATTATTATTTCCACAGAAAGAGTTAAAGTTTAGAGCATGGCAAATCAACATAACAATCAATTGTCCTTTTCCAAATTAAAACAAACACAACAACTTTCTCATTTTGTGAAAATATACAATGAACTTATACTGACTACCTCCCTGGTCTTCATTTTTAATTATCCAAACATTTTTACAAGCAACAATGTGTACGAATGAGCATTATAAGGAATAAATTGACTCAAAACAATTGGAGCCAAGTATGTCTTATTTTTCTCAGATGAACCATCCGATGTTTGAATATTCAAAGTAATCACTGGTTAGAGGTCATTCCTTAGCTATAAAAAGAGAAAAACATCAGGTTCATTTTATAGCACTAGAGGACCTCCAAAAATACTATAAAATAGAACATGGGCCAAAATGTTACACTTACATGCTTTAAACAAAATGGTTGAAATTTTTTTAATTCAAACACTTTTTTAAGAATTCAATTTGATAGTACTTAATGTTACATAATTAAGTATGTATACATATGAAAATAAAAATTTACAAAAGTAAAATTAGGTAACAGCAGAAAATTTCATTATTTTTACACCCATATACAAACAGGTGACATTTCTTTGAAGAACACATACATGAACAATTAGCCATTTAAAATTGGGCACATTTTTAGTGGGCCGTTAACATCATGCTCTTCTATATAAATTGTCTTTGATTATTAAATGCATGATATGCTTACTCATTCTCCCACTAATTTGAAAAAATAGTTGTTAGACAAAAAAGTTGATTAAATAAATATTCTGGAGAAATAATAATTTAGGTGCAGCTGAACCAATTAAATTATTTCTGTAGTTTTGAACGCTGCATTTTACTCACTTGTCCCAAATATATAGTATGTCACACAAATCACCGTTACATGATTCCAGCTTTACTGAGTAAGTATATCACATGACATTAGACATGATTGATTTCAAATGCCCAAAAACATAACGTGTGCAAGAGAACAATGAACTACAGTAACATATGTTGGCAGTACTCTTTCAATTAACAAGGATATTAAAACTTAATACAGCTGAGAATTTTAATACATTTTGACACCTAAATTCCATCCTTGAACTATCCATTTTCTCATATGTTCTGTGTATGAGAAATGATAAATGTGATTACACTCCATACGTTCCAATCTGTTTTACTTGTAACTAGCTCACAAAAAATATCTCAAAAGCAGGTGAAGAGTTGTTACATTAACAGTAATGCTGAATAAGAACAAAATAATGGGGACTAGCACTGCTGACATCATTAAGAAACTGCAATTTTTTAAAACTTTGTCCATTTACATTTTATTCTATAGGATGATAGACACCATCATACTATTTACATAACTTGTGAAATGGTCAGAAAATCTGCCAAATAGTATAGTCAACTTTACAGGGAGACCTTTTTTATATTTATATATATATATATATTTATATGCATATAATGGACCAATCTGTAAGCAATCAAATGTGAAGGCCCTCCTTAATGATCTTATTTTTTAATCAACCTTAATGATATAAAATTCATCATCTGAGCTACTGGCTATTTTATCCTGAGAAGACTCAGTTTGATGGAACATTATGCTATATCATCTCTCATTTCAACTTGGAGACCAGCTCATCTGTAATACCTAATAAAAAAGACTACCAGATGTAACTTTAAGGCTGCAAGTTGCCATTAACTATGTATGATAAAGCCACCTATTTTATTTTTCCTCACTGTTCAGGCTTTCCAATAACACAATGTAGAAAGACATTAGGCATTAGGTAACCTATTGTCTTTATCAAAAGGCATTCAACAACACACAGTTGTACTTGGCACATCACCACCATTTCAAATGCAGAATGTCACCCAGAAAATAAGGGACATTCTTATAGGCAAAGAAGGTATTTAACTTTAATCTACAGAAACATGTTTCTTGTTGCAACTATATTTTTTCATAGAAGCCCATGTCTGAATGCATCAATTGACAGAAAATATATTGATTAAGAATTTATTCCCATGGTTGGTTGTGAACAATTACAATACCATCTACATAAATCACAAGCCTATAATAATTTTACTATAGAATTGTACTTCTTTGATTTTTATTCTTCAATGCATTAGGCATGAAGTTCTCTAAAGAAGCTCATTTGCAGCCCCAAATGTGGGTTCTCCAATCTTAATTTTATATATTAATTTTCGGCTATCAAATGTACAATGATAAAAATTTGATTAATAAAGAATAACTATTTCAATTCATTCACAAATAGGTGGAATGGAAGCATGGAGAAAGTACGTGGGTTGAGATGGAATTTAAAACAGTCCCAATCCATCTTCCTCATCATGCATTCATTCAACGTTCATGTGAAAAAAATGAAATATAGCACAATGAAAGCAACCAAGGTTTTCACAACTTCAATTCATCAACACATATGAGAATCAAGGCAACTCATCTCAATGAACAAGCTCGCAACAATTATTCTTAGCAATGTGATGTTCCTGCAAAATAACTGACAAAATGACTGACTGATTATACTATCTTAAAGGAGTTGTACACATACTAATATGAGACAAATAAAATACAATGGCTGACATTTTGTGACATAGTCAAATAACATAAGCAAGTGGAACATATTAAATCACTAATGAACTTCATTATGCCTTGATCTTTATAGACTTTTGTGTTATTTTTACAAACATACACATTTCCTGCTTTGCATTTCAGTCAACTATTGAGTACAGATGCATATTTGCATTCACCAAAAGTTAACAACTGATTAGGTTCTAAAGTGCAATGCTCACTAGCATGGGACGACATTAATGCACAAGCAGAAGAAAGAGACGGTGGAAATGGTAGTAAAAGGGCCACAGTCTAAACTGGGTGGATGGGAGATGACCTTTAAGCAGGGAGGGAAGGCAACCAAAATACATTGATCATAACCTGCCTCAGTTTTCACTGTCATAGTTTCCCTCTTTCTCCAGCTTTGGTTTCTTTAGTTCTCCCTCTGAACTTCCCCCATCTCCCCTTTCTACAGAAGCAAGCCCTCCACCAGCTTCCTGAGCATGATGTCTCTTTACCCCAGAAGCTCCACTCAACTGCTCAAGACCTTGAGCTGTTGGAGTTACAAATGCACCACTGAAATAAATAATAAAAAATTATGAGAAGCAGTAACACAATTTTGCTCACAACCACGTCATAGTTCATTCAAATCATCTTCATAATTTCATAGATATGAGCTGGGTCAGTAAGGTAGAGCTCAGACAGAGACCAGCCACCTGATTAGCACAGAAAGCAAAAAAGAAATGTTTCGATGGACATAGATGATTTAACATCTACATCCAAGAAGAAAGACACTAATGAAATCAGTCTTTTAATTAGTATACTACCTTGATCAAAAATTTCCCGGAATTTATTCAGAAAATTAAAAATACAAGTTTATTCATCTAAATCTATATTGTCCCCTTCAAAGTAATCCCCATCGACTGCAACACACTTATGCCAGCGCTTGATCCAATCCTCGAAACATTTTTTATATTCGGTTTTCGGTATGTCCATCAGTGCTTCCTGCGATTTTTCCATTACTTCCTCTCGGCTGCTAAAACGCGTTCCCCGTAATGGTTTTTTAACTCGATTGAACAGAAAGAAGTCACAGGGAGCCAAATCAGGTGAATTCGGTGGCTGTTGGATGGTATTTGTTGCATTTTTCGTCAAAAAATTACGAATAATGATAGCACTGTGCGACGGTGCGTTATCATGGTGCAAAATCCACGAGTTTTCTGCCCACATTTCTGGTCTCTTTCGGCGAATTGCTTCACGCAAACGTCTCATAACGCCCAAATAATACTCTTTGTTTACTGTCTGGCCTTCTGGCAAAAATTCATGATGCACTACACCGTTGTAATCCATGAAAACCGTCAGCATTGCCTTCTTTTTTGACTGAAAACGACGTGGTTTTTTTGGTCTCGGCTCATTTGGTGAACGCCATTCACTTGCCTGATGTCTGGATTGCGCGTCGTACTCATAAACCCACGTCTCGTCTCCAGTAATGATCCTTTTGATGAATGTGGGATCGGATTCAGCCTCGCAAATCATGTCTTTTGCGACGTCAACACGGTCTCTTTTTTGCATGAAATTGAGGTCTTTCGGCACCAACTTTGCTGCTACACGACGGAAACCCAAATCATTAACCACAATGTCTTGGGCGGATCCATAGGCAATGTTCAAGTCCTCCGCTATTTCTCTGATGGTTAATTTGCGGTTATTGACCAACATTTCTTTTACTTTATCAATTTTTTCACCGACTTTCGATGTCGATGGTCTGCCACTGCGTTCATCATCTTCGATTGACTCACGACCACTTCTGAACCGCTCGTGCCACTGGTAAACGACCGTTTTTTTAGAGAATCGTTGCCGAAACACTTTTCCAACATTTCCAACGTCCGTGCGCCACTAAATCCGTTTTTTACGCAAAATTTAATACAAGTTCGTTGTTGCAAATTTAAATCCATTTCTGAAATTGTAAAAAATCGCCAACACACACAGAGATAGATGTACTCTTGGCTACGTAACTTTTGCAAATGTCAAGTTATGACACTAAGATTTAAAGGGAATATCAACAACAGATGTACCAATTTAACAAAAAAAACAGAACTCAAATCGGAACGATGGGAGCGCCACACGGTGGTTATTCCGGGAACTTTTTGATCAAGGTAGTACATTTAACCTCTCAACAAAACAGAATTTTTTATGCCAGGATAATGCCATTAATAGCTATAATGTTCAAGACTGCACTTTTAACAACCTTTAAGCCAATTAATTATGAAAAATCATTTCCGTGCTCTTAGCATTCCTTTCATTACAATAATGCAGAAGTAATTTCCCAGGTGGATTACAACAAGTCAAGAGGCAAATTTTGTACAATCTCTCAGTAAATGTGACTGGCTAACCTCAGTCACAATTCAAGGCCAGCAAAATGTTATCATGTTTTTGATATAGCAAACATTGTAATAACCAAATGTTAAAAAAATACTAACTAACCTAGGGTGGCTCTCAACTCTGGGTAACTCATTCCAGATATTCTGAAAATTTCAATATGACATTGCTGAAGTACATTTTATCATAAGGGATGACTAAAAATATCTCACTTTGGTACTCTTTGCATTAATTTTCCTTAAAAATTTTTGCTCCCGATGAAAAACGAACAAGATAAGTTCAGAAACAAATGAACATGAAATAGACTATGAATTATAACCAAAACTACACAAATACTAAAAAGTAGGTGTTTACCTATAGTTTGTATAAGCTGACTGCACAATAACAGGAGCCGGAGAAAATGCAGGAGATTCTGATCTTTCTTCATGGACAGTCACAAGTGCAGCAGCATTATTGGGTACCATGTATTTCTCTGAAAATATAATTGTAACTCATTATTTTTTGCACAACAAATATTTGTTATTTTGAGATAGTAATTACACATTGCTTGAAATTTTTACAGGATTCATGCAATAACACATAAAAACTAAAAAATGTAAAAATTACCGAGGACTATGGTGAGCATGCGTTTCAAAGGACCCAGAATTCTGAATGAATTAGCCTGTTCAATATGAAAGCCAGTGATATCTTCTCGGGGTCTTGACTGGGTTAGGTCCTCCACTTATGCTGATATTCTTAACTTGAGAATAAGCTGTTTGAACTAAAAACCCTAGGCTCCAGTTTTCTGGTCTTTAATTGAAAGATGCTATATAATCCCTCTCTCCAAGAGTGAAGTGCCTACTGATTGGTCTACAGGGGATTTGGTTGCGGTAAAGTTTACATAGGCAAGACAGGAAGTTCCATTGAAACTTAGACTGAAGGAATCCAGAGGTACCTCAGATTAGAACAATTACTAAAGACAGCAGTCTCAGTGCATACTATTAACTGTGACCAGGACATTACAAAGGACAAGGCAAATTACTTTGCCTTTTGCAGGGTTATTGGTTTCAAACTCAGTTATGCATAGAAACATACACTGAAATGCAGCCCAGAGAGGAGAAAACAAAGACAGCCAATTAGAAGGTAAATAGGTATGAATATTCAGCCGACCAAGCAAAAGGAAATAGATCTATTCAGAGGGTGCACATACAATAAAATAAAGCTGGTGCCCAAAGTCTTGAGCGAGGAACAAACTGTCGCGGGTGGAAATTTTGGACTGTGTCCAGGAAGATGAAGATTTTTTTGACAGCGCTATTACCTCAAAAGATATTTCGAAAGGAGCTCAAAGGATATCAGTTTGACTCCATTGAGGCAGTTCAAGCGGCGACGACAAAGACTCACAACAGTATTCTGGAAACCAACTTCCAGCGGGCTTTAGACGAGTGGCAGATGCGCCAAACTAAGTGTATTGATGAAGGAGGAATGTATTTTGAAGATGGTTAAATAATTGTAATGACAACTGCTTTAAATTTTGATTTTTGGAACCAGTCCTGATACTTATTGTACAGACACAGTATGTTGGGATTATAATATGGGTGACACAACTTATGTACAGGCTATTTATGAAGTAGTAACTTATTAATTCTCACTCTGTATCTCGTTGATGGCATATGTATGTGTGTGTGTGCGGAGCAAAATTTAATTGAAATTATTAAGAAATATTGAACGAGTGTTCTTTTTGTGTGTTCCTATATTGTTTGTTGCTGTTCAAGTTTTAATAATTTAACTGAAGGAGTAAGATAGAGCTAGCCAACAAAAACACAGAGAAACACATACAAGTGACACAAACTTATCCCAAATGTTTGTGTACCATAAACCTAAATATTAGGATTAATAACCATTGTGCCTCGTGAAAGAATTCTTCCCTGTTTGGGATTCTCCCAACCCCAAAGCACATCTCCAAACATAACACTCCCTTAGGTGATTGCTTGTCTCTCTATTTTAGCATCCCTCTCACTCCCCACTCAAATTCAAAACAATAGAATAGTCATAGTACACCTGGCTCCTTGTATTACATCCTCTGTTTCCTTCACTTCCACCATTTCTTCCACCGTTGTCACATTTTTAGATGCACATATTTCCCTCAATAACAAATTCCGTACCTCAGCCCATACCAAACCCACTAATAAGATTTTATACCTTCATTTCAATAGCTGCCAACCTCTCCACATTAAACAGCCAATGCCATACTCTCTGCCTATTAGGGGGCACCATGTGTGCAACAATTTTGTTTCCCTGAATAAATTCCTTTCAAGACTCCATGCCTCTCTCATCAGACATGGCTGTCCGGACTTCCTTCTGCACAAAAAAATCTTTTAAAACTCGTACATCCCTAAATCATCTCATTAGCTGCAATATGAAACTCTTTCCATCTGCACTATTTACTTCCCTAGTGCAGAGTCCCTTATTAGAAATTATTCTTAGAAATTTTTTAGCAGTGTAAAAGGATCGTAGCATAACTGCCCAAAGCACTCCGCCGGGCATAGAGGGATTTGGGTTCGAACCTTGGGTAATCTTGGGGCAAATGCTTTTTACACTCTGTTAATTCTGCATATTAGCGGGTGACTCCATTTAGAGTTACTGTTGCAGTATCTCCTGCAGTTCTTTCAATTTGTCTAGGGTGAACACCTTTGTGTTTAAAATGTTGGCTTTAACCTTGTGAACTGTGGTGCTACATGCACGACTACTAATACCTGTAACATTTTGTGTACGGTATTTCATCTTTATAATTATTCCCTTTAAAGCCCCCAAAATTTTGGGGTTTAAGAGGATGCCGTGATAGCTTAACTGGCAAATGCACTCAGTCGGGCATTGAGGGATCTGGTTTCAAATCCCAGTCAAGGCAAATGCTTTAAACACACTGAAAATTCGGCATTTTAGAAAGTGAATTTTTTTAACTCTAGCACATAGTGAATTAGTGGGAAAACTGAAAATGAAATAGTCTAAATACGAGGGTCCACAAATGTTGGAATAATTGGGAAGTTTATGATACCTGATAAAATTGTCATAAATAGAGGGAAAACGTAAATACCTATAATCCAAATATGGGGTGTAACTATACAGTGGAACCTCATAATACAAGCATAATCGGCTTTGCGATCTTTCCCGTAAAGCAAACACTTGTTTAGTGTAACAACCTTTTGCCCTCTGAATCTACTTGCTTTTCTGTTATCAATATGAGAAGCAACCTTTCAACATTGTAGAGCATACATAACCATTGGGTACTATAGGGTAACTCTTATCACTCAATTTCAAGCATCTATCTCCTTAGTCTTCTCCTAGTTCTTGAAGAAAAGGCCAATTAATGATGTTGACCAATTATTAAGGTGCATACTCAATCAAGCTCACACCTTATTCCCAATTTTCAATGATTTTACTTTTAATTTCTGTTATTTTTTATTCTCTTATAGCTTTCCTACAGATTTTTCTTTGTCGCCATTTTTCAAACTACACACAAAATTTTATTAAACTTTGCACAAAAAGATTACCAGTTTCGAAAAATGTATGATCACTAGCGACACAGAGATTCTAGCAGAACGAGCGCTAGAGACAAACTGCAGTAGTAGGTGCACAATGGATCCGGGAATTACCCCCTTCACATATTAAGACAGTAGTTTTCTGGACCAACATTTTTGCTGGTTGTGTGAATTACTCACTATGCTAGGTGCTTGTTAAGTGAGGTTCCACTGTGTGTGTGTGTGTGTGTATATATATATATATATATATATATATATATACACACATAAATATACAAAACTGTATATATATACACATAAATATACAAAACTGTATATATATACACATAAATATACAAAACTGTATATATATACACATAAATATACAAAACTGTATATATATACATATAGTTGAAGTATAGAGTATACATATAGATAGTAGAATCCAATAGGATCAAGTTCAAGTTACATGCAGTCAAGTCGATTTATTCATTTAATAACGATCTTAATCAGCATAAATAATATATATACACACACATATGCAGAAATTAAAACCATTATGATGGATAATTAAAGAAAACTTTTTTTCATGTGATCTTACCCTCTTGTGATACTTCACCACCAACTCCATTGGTCACTACAGTTATCTGTTGAGCAGGAACCATTAGTCGTGATTTTCCTACTACAACCGGAATACTTCCAGACCCGAAAGTTGAAACACCTGACCAAAATTAGAAGAAATGGTTACAAAAATATTTTTTAAGAATGGTAATTAACATATTTTTCTGAATCCACATTTGGAGATCAATTTTATTAAATTTAAGGATGTTTAGAATTAGCAATTAAAAAACCTTTATAGATAACATGGTCCCTGCTTAACTAGTAGAACAAGTCAAACCTTTTCAAATAGGATTCTCAACTCTCTGGGTTCAATTCTTCACTGCCATCAAAGATCTGTTTATCAAATATGTGGGGCATTCTTAACCACTCAACACCAACCAACATAGTCACTCTGTCACCACATGTTAGGGATTGCACATCAATTTCATATTTACTTAAAGAAAAATTGTTTTATAATAATATCCTTTGGTGCAAGAGAAGTTTTCTTCCCTCATAAAGCCTGTATGCCTTGCTTTCCTCACATCCTGAGGTATGATTCAGTCGGATGAAAAATATCGTTGTTCACTCAAACTTTGAATTCATGAATTGATTAGAAATATATCAATAATTAATTAAAAATCCTCAGTATCCTTGTTTACCATGGCTTTCACAGACAGAAAAAGGGGATAAATCCCAGCTGAAATTGAGGATTTCATCTGAGGAGTAAATGATAGGCCATGTCATGCTGCTATTTTGCGCAAATGTAAGCAGCGACAATTATCATATTTTACATAGATTTACATGCAAAAAGTAGTTTTACTACTCGAGTGTTTTACTTTATGAGAAAGATTGCGGAGTAAATTCTGTTCATTGTATGAGATTCCACTGTAAAGACTATTGTGACAGAAACAAATTGCTATGCTGAAATACTTAAAATTGGCAAAAATTGCATCATGGAGAGTAGTGATGGTGGAGGAAATTTACACTCGTAACTTTTCATGCTGATAGGAATTATTAATAGGACAACAGCTCATTCTAACTTTTTTAAATTTTTTACCCTTACCAAGATTTGGTGATGTCTTCTCTAGGGATAGGGGCTGGACATAATTTTCTTATAATGAAGAAAAAGATCCAGCCCAACAAAACAATAACATATTTCTTATCATTCACTATTTTAATGCAAATTCAAGGAATTATTTATAGCAAGTAGAATAATTTCAACTAATATTCCCCAACATTAGAGAAGGACCTTTGGTATTACAGTTGACCTTCCCCTCTCATCTTCCAAGTGCGGAATACAAATATTTGAGCAATGTAATAAAAAAATGGATATTTACGTTAATACCAGAAAAGACAGCAATGCATATCTTTCCATGGGTGACAAATTTACAATGACAATAGTTGTTTTTAATTTAGCTGACCCCTTTTGAATGAAAAATAAACTCTTTGAATGGACAATTCAACTGACCTGGAAGAATTCCCCTCAATTTAAAAAATCATACAGATTGTGTGGTACACTTATATCATACAAAAAAATGTCTCCCAAAATATGAAAGAGATAAACCAAAGAGAAGTAAGGTCGGAGCTCACTAGCACAATTTACCAGAAAAAATTGTAACTGCACATTTCTCAAGCATACATTTGGTGGATTGGATGGACACTGACCAATAAGCAGCAGAATTTTCCTGTTCTGAGACCCTATTTTAGCATTCAGAGCATGAAGCACATCCTACAATATTTCTAAAGTCATTTATGTTTTGGAATCTGCTTTGTCCTTGTTAGGCAACATTTTTCCACATTTAACCAAGAACGTACCTAGGACTCTTTGATTTACCAACCAATAGTGGCTGAAGCTTTTCACTTCCATCTGCATTTATGATTAATGAGACAGTAACTCTATTTTCTCAGCACCCCTCCATGATATTTTGTATCCCTCTGAAGCACTGTTTTTGCTGGCAGTGTATAAAAATATAATCATCCCATCTTCATTGAAAACATCTTTTGGAGTATAGCTATCAAGAAATTTATTCAATTCTGATGCCTTCCACTGACTTCCAGTCTCGACATCAACAATTCTACTTTCACCACACGCAGCCTTGTACACAATATTGTGCCTATTTATAAACCTATACAACCAACAACTGGACACAGTGAAATATTTGATGCCCAATCTTGTGGAGATGTGCAAACCTTTTTCTCTTATGATAACACCATTCCCTGGAATATTTGACAATTTATCTCTTGAAAACCACTATTTCAGTAATTCTTCATGCTTGGATTCTTAACATACTTCAAATTTCTAAAGAAACGTCTGCACTGGTCTGTCAATTTATTTCCTCACACTTTCAAAATATAAGCAATATAAATAGTATCCCTAAGGTGTTATTATAATGCATTAAGTAAGTAACTAACTCCTAGTTGACAATGGTTGAGAAGGACAACTCCCCTGACAGACGGATATAGTGGGTTCAAGTAGTTCTCATTTCCGTCGTGCAGGGTGCTCTGTACTGCCCAGCCATATTAAAATTCTTCGCTAAAACCCCTCACACTACTTCTCTCACTTCTTTTTTAGACGTATATGTACGTAAAAAATTCACCAAAGTTTTTCTTAAAGATATTCTCAATTTAGAAAATAAAAGATGAAAGTAATAACTTTTGAATGAATCTATTGACTATTATCATGGTAGCAGATAAAACTTTTTAACACCTTTGTTGTTCTTCATTTAACAAATTAATTGAATTAATCTAAAACAAAAGAAATAAATCCTTAGGCTTCCGCGCCGTATATCTGATGAATCCATGCTGGTTTCCGGGAATTACCGTCGCGTAGTTTAGTTGGTTGACAACTGTTTCGCCCCCAGTCCTGAAGGCGTCTTCAGGTCGAAGTGCTTCGACCTGAAGACGCCTCCAGGACTGGGGGCGAAACAGTTGTCAACCAACTAAACTACGCGACGGTAATTCCCGGAAACCAGCATGGATTCACAAAAGAAATAACTTCACAATCAGCCCGAAAATCTCACCTGAATGTCCCGGTGACCCTGGAGCTGATTGACTGGTTTTGCCTTCACTCTTCACATTACCATTATTGATATTGTTAGATGAAGAGTGATTAACTGAACCAACAGGAGAAGATGAGGCATTGTTGTTGGAAGTAACATTAGATGAAGGCCCTTCAGAGAAATTTTCTGGTGTGGGAGAAGGTTCACGAGAAAGCGACTCTGGTGTGATGAGACCACTCCCACTGCCAACATGGCTTGGTGAAGCAGGTGCACTCCTGAAATCAGACAAATATTGTAAAATAGAAAACAAATTCCTCAAGCAGAGATAAATGCGAATTAGATGAACATATATTTTTGACAAATACAAATATTACTTCAAAGTTTTAAAATTGATGTTAGAAGCAGAATTTTTTTGACAAATAAAACTGAAAATGATTCTTCATTAGCATATTTAATCTATAAATGTATTTAATCAAAGAAAATTCTGAACTAAGTACACATAGGACATGTGTGCTAACATGGGATTCAGGGAGGAGTAATTGGCTTGCACTATAGAAATAACACAATATACAAATGACAAATATGTGCGTGCAATCTTTGTTTGCATCGGATACACTACTTGATTTACGGTATATTTTGCTAAAATATCATACTGACACTTCTTTTCTACCGCTTGTCTGTCAATCATTTGTTGCAACTGTCATTCAAATTTTCATATAACAGGATAGAAGATAATAACCCCAAAACAAAAAAGATAACACAATCTAGCACAGTTCTAAATTGTTGAATAGTAAATACCCCAGCAATTATGTTACCACAGTTACAAAATTATCGTCTTCATGCTGCCTGAAGCTTAATGGCCTAGAACTCAATGTTGCAACCCTGCGCATTAAATAAAAAATCAGGATATATATCACAGTCAAAGGCTGCAAGAGTTGTCCATCTCTCAACTTTCAGAACTTCAGCAATGAGTTAAAATTAGCACCTGCCATGGGTAATTTCCTCATCTTTCATTGGAACACATGTATGGATCAACAGAATTCTCTCTTTCCTTCTCACACTTCCACAGGCATACATCAGTATAAGTCATAATTGAGAGCATAAAAATATAGTGTATGTGTGCATAGAGAATGCAGTATGTCTCTAGGAACAATTTAATCCAAACAATATGGATTAAGAACATTAGAATGGATTTAAAATCATACCAGCAGCCCGAATAAACAACATTTCCAGTCAATTGGATAATGCTGAAAAATTAATCTATAAAACAAACTTAGCAATGAAATAAATTGGCACTGATGATGCATTACCGTGAAACAACGTATGGGTAGTTGGACACACTTCTAACAGGCTACAATCTTTATCAGACACGAGGCCCCTCAGGATAGAATTTAAACAGTAGGAGCTCTGGCTCACTGGAAATAGGATATAATTCAATCTTAAAGAATTGAGTCCAATTGACACCTCTAAATATTAAGGTGTCATTATTTTTCACTTCCTTTTACCCTACTAAGTTTGATTAAGATCCAAAGAAGTGTCAGGGAGTTCTTCCAACCATTGTCCCTGTAATATGGACCATGTTGAGGAAATCCTTGAAAATATGGATCTCTAACAACATTCACACTGTGGAGGCTTTCACAATGAATTGATTATAATCTCAAAATAAACACTAGGTAGGTAAACACCCTTGTCAATATGATTCACTTACATAAACTGCTTGCAGTAATCTGATCTTGATCCACTTTTAAAATACCAGGGCTAGAAAACTAACTTTCCACATTACTACTTCATTAATTTTAGGTTTACAGTTTGAGATGCCTCTCATTGATATCACTTTGAATAAGTAAGATACTCCTGCTGCCAGAGACAATTATATAGAAAGCATGTGTGTACCTGGAAGAGAGTCCAAACGGAGCTCTGAAGCAGGGAACACCTCGTTGCCTCCGTCGCCTAAAAGCTTGCTCGATTAGTTTTGCTTCTGACTGTGGATCTATCCTCCAAAATGAGCCTTTTCCAGGCTCCTCTTGTGAGCGGGGCACTTTGATGAAATATCTGTTCAAGGATAGGTTGTGCCTAATGGAATTCTATGGAAAAAGATATAAAATAATTTAAGCTTCCATTATAGCAGTTGCTGAATTTGAATAAAATATTATAAATAGGTTCCCCAATAACTTACTTGCCATCCCTTGTCAGCGGTTCGATAGTAGGGATAATTTTTTGTAATATATGAATAAATTCCACTAAGTGTCAACTGCTTATCGGGGGAGGATGCAATGGCCTGCACAATAAGTTGTGCATATGAATATGGAGGTTTGGAATCATCCTAGAAAGAAAGAAGACATTTTACTAGAAAATCCAACTCATTACTTCAATTAGGAAGAAAGATAAAACAATACTTCAGGAGATATGCTAAAAAATAATGTTGGAAGGAACAAATTAATAATTTCACCTACTTCTAAGCATACATTTCTAAAACAAAGATTTAGACATCATCATATACACCATTGACATTCAGTAGGGCAGACCAAGGACCATGATAGCCAAAATATTGTAAGCAGCCAGAAAATGTCTTAGTTTATATTATGTAATACCTGGTGTCAACTGATAGCAGTTGTACAATCATTTCAGGGTTTATGCTGATTTGCTAAATACATGAATATGAAAATAAAATACATGAACCATGCTGAAATAATTAGTTAATGATCGTATTACAAGTTATTTAAATTCAGCCTTACATCATTTTTACATAGGTGTCAAATAAAATACATTAAAGCAATGTCATAAACTCACTGTATAAATTCAAATAGCACTTTGTTTTTTATTAACATTAATATATAATAAATAGAAAACTATGGTGACCAAATTTCCAGACACCAAGGTTTCTGTTTTCATGGAATTTTTAATGTAAAAATGAGAAGTTTCAAAAAAATAGTAAAGGGGCATGAAGAATTCAAATTACTGCATTTCTGCTGACATTTATTTAGATTTTCTGTTCAAAACCTAAAAGACTAAATCTCACACACACACACTGGTGTATAAGGTGGGGATCCTACAAGACACACTGGTGGTGTTATACGGTGGGTCCCCTATACCTAATTATGGAAGCAGATTCCCAACGCTAAAATATTATTTCTCCCATTATCCTTTTCTTTTCCTCAGTTTAATAATTCTTCATGATAAATGTGATTATATTAAGAGCATCTGAGAAAGCCAGTACATTTCATGTGCTTCCTAATAGTGAGGCATGGGCAATGCTATACAGTGCAGAACATACCAGCTCATGAAGTGTAGCACTGACACTTCAAGATCAGGTATTTGTCTATACCTTTCATCAATTACTTCATCAAATTAAATCCTAAAACCACCAAAGGCATATTGGGTGCAATAGGCTAAATTAACTGGTTAATAGGGAATGTTACCTGGTTCATTAGTACTTGCAAATATCCAATATGAGCAATAACAAGTGATTTACAATGCTAGGTAAAAACAAAATAATCAACATCCAAGGGACCATAACTAAAAACAACATGTATATTTAGAATCCCTTTAAAAACAATGCTAAGCAAATTGGAAGTTTTCTAAATTACATCATGCACATGAAGATAAGTGATAAGTGGTACAAATTACATACTGCCATTTTGAAGTTCTGAGAGATAAAATGTCAAGGGCATTTATCTTTTAAAAATGGGCCCCAATGTCCGACATGTTCCCAATCCGAAGACAAAATCCTTGATCAAGTGACTATGACAATGACAAAAGAAAATTAAAAGATCGGCTTTGCAGATAAATTCAAGAAAAATATTATCTAGTGACTTAGCATGGTCTTTCTTTAGTAGATTATGGCATCTCCAGCCAGAAAAACTGCAGGAACTTTTGACAACAGAAAGGTAAAAGAAATTGAGTTTTAGACCTTTTTAAGTTAGATTTCTTGAGAAATTAAATAAGCAGGGTCAAAAAATGCAGAAGAAGTTAATTCTGGGCATATTCAGCAGCAATAGCATGATGAGGACTGATAAGAGTTAGCAATGGTGGGTAACAAGATAAGAGGGAAGAGAAGATAGTCTCGTTGGATTGGAGGAAGGTAGGTGCACAAGTGGAATTAAAAAATGGTTAATGTTATTCTAAGTCCATTAAGTGCACTATGTATCATTTAAGCTGTACCTAGGGGTGTAGCAATACTTGGTACATGGATCAATCAAACACCTACCTGGACAAGCAGATTACTGTTATAGCAAGATAAATATTTGGCTATTCTTTCACCTGGATAGATCTTAACACAATAGGGACTATTTGAATAATGGTGAGTTAAACCTGCATTTCATTCAATAAGGCAATGAAATACCTAACTGGTACATTATTAAAAATACTTTTCTAAACACAAAATTCATTACATATATATAATCGCTTTTCCATTGTACAGAAACACTGCCATTCCTAAGATTAGCCCATGATATGACTAAGACAATAAGCAGAATTCTCTCAATAATCTCTGTAATATGGTTCTCTCTGTAATTTGCCAATATTTGGCTACCGACTTCTGTTTTTAAAACCACACAACTTCCTGATTACTGTAAGGTTATTCCTGACCATGAACATACCCAATTTTCTTAGTCCCTGTCTCCGACAAGTGACTCCTTTAACATACCACACACCAAAAATCTGGTGAGAGAAAAAGCTTAGTGCTTATCATATTGTTGTTCTTCTATCCACTATACAAGTTATTATATGAAGAAATAAATGTGCTATTATCTACATTCCCACATGACTCAAAATAAGTTTGTTTCATTTATGCATCAACTAGTACTTAGGAAAGGAGTTAATTCTGTGGACTTAATATTGTGATTATATTCATAACAGTAATATAATATCCACCACATGCATGATAAGTATATGATAACCAGTGGTGAACTGCATTTACTTCTCTGCAATCTGATGCCAAATAAAACCTCATGTTGAAAATACTTATTCATGTAATCTCAATCAATTGACATTGATTCAGAAAATACTCAAAATAATAAAAGAGAAATGAAGTATAAAATTATCACATTTAAATTATCAACAAAAGAAGTTTAATGTACCAGCTTAGTGCTTCCATCATCAGCCATCTTGATTTTTTAAAAGGTCAATGGAGAGTTCATATGCATGTTCCTTCACAGCTAATGAATATTTTTTCCCATTGATGCATATTCCTGGGTATTCAAGATTCTGTAGCTGAAGAGATATTATTTCTAAATACTTTCAGAGGTAGCATTTAAATATACCAAAGAAAAAATCCCTCAATTTACACCATTTTAATGACAAACTGTGGCAAATTTGGAAGTCAGGTTAAAATGTTATCAAATAGGGCAATATTAAAAAAAATATTTGATATGCTCCGTTATTCCACATTTCATAAAAAGAAAAATTAGTTCTCCTAGAATCCTTGTTGACATTTATCATTAACAATCACAAAACTCTCAGATCTAAGCTAGTATTAGCTAGCTAGTAGTTTCTAGTATAGCTAGTATTTTCCCCAATTTAATAAAACTTTAAAATCATCTTTTAATAGCTTTACTACTTCTTGACCTCCACAGCAGTGGTTAAAGTAGAAAGAAACTGTGAACATGCCAAGGGCTAGGCATAAACAATAACTATGTACATATGTACCTAAGAGTCTATCTTTCAAACTTAACAAGGACTTTTCAAACTATCCACACATTGTAATGGCTGTAACTGATGATACTACCAAAAACATTTATTTTGAGCCAGCCCATTTTCTTCAAACAGCCTTTCAAAACTCATCATTTGGATTGAAATTGATATATTTATCTAAAATAGAAGTATACACTTCTCATAATATACCTGCAGGCAGTAAATCCGAAGAGATAAGAGTCTATGTAAATAGAAGAATTATTATATTCTTTCATAGATTATATAATAATAAATAACAGCTCCGTTAACAATGGGAAAATTGATGGAAATGAAATAAGCCAGTTGCTAAATATTTATGAGAAGAAAATCTTATGCACATATGGTGTTCATCAAATTATGTTAAAAGCTTTTGCATGAAACTGTATTCCTGAACAAATTTCAAATCATAAACAGGAACACCTGTAACTTCATCACTGAAACTTTCAAGATAATGAAGCGAATGGTAAATAAGAATAGTTTATGGTGGAAGCTAGTATGCCTTCCTATTTGCATTCCAACATATGCAGCTTCAAAAAGACAGCAGTTGAAAAATGTTGTTGTTTGATAAAATCATAATACAGAGAGGTACTTTCTACATAATTTGGCAAATATAGGAGAAGAAAGTTGTAACACCATTGAATATGATGAAACTTGTTTGCAGCCCTACCATTACAACTCGAGGGATCAATGGAATACACAAGCCCTTCCACCACATTAAGGTCTTAGTTCATGAACATACAATGTCACTAAGTAACCATAGTTGGGTATTAAGCTACATTCCATGAAGTAGAAGACATAATTTAAACATTGGTGGAATTAGCTTTGACTAATTCAAAGTAAGAGATTTGGCAATTTCACATTTGGGTGAACAGTAACTTTAGCTCAAGACATACATAATAATTTTAAACTGGTGTTTTTCCAGAAGATAAGTATGAATGGGATCATCTATATTAAGTTATAGTTGAAACAGAAAGAGTTGCATGGTCTCCCACAACCACATCGGTAAAAATGTACTGGTTAAAATACAAACATAACATACAATGCATAAATGAGAAGTTTATTTCTTGCTCCATAATTACTGTTATTTTTACTGCTTGCTTCTATTCCAAATATTAATTGGAGACATTCTAATAGCCTCCTGAACTCAATTGTGAAGGAGATGAACATGTTTTTCTTGTAATACTCCTTGTTGAAAGCATTTACTGCAGGGAAATATCAAAATGGTCAAATTTCAAGCCATATTCACTAATGATCTACAAATTTCAGTCTTCACTAGGATACTATATTATAAGCTGCTCACAATGAAGTAACTTCTATGATAGAACTGTAAAAATAACACAATAAAATAATCTTGAAACACCTTATACTATCTATTTTAACCATATTATTTACCTATTTTCAGGTTCAATTCATCACATATAACCCATCTCAAGGTATTGATGCCAAACGAATTCATTTTACCTATAGTTAAATCTCTTTACCTTTGGTGGACTATATGGTTCAGAAGTAGGGGGAGGTGGGCATGACACAGCTGTGCCATTTGGTCCACTACGGTACAGCTTGTGGCTTCCTCCGCCCCCTCCTGGTTCTTCATGGGATTGGTGGGCATTGGAATGGGATGCTGAAGAGGATAGGCCGGATCCACTTCCCTCTGTCCTTTCCTCCCCAGCTAAGATAGAGCTTGTTCCACTAGTACTACCAGATGGCGATGCCGCCGCTGCTGCATATGCCGCTGCCATTTGCAGATCTGCACTAATATTCCGCCGGCCATGATGGCCTCCTCGAGGACTTGCTGGACATGAATTAGCAGCACTGGAAAAAACATCAAAATCTTAGACAGGAAATAATATAGCAGACAGTTCATATCAAAATGACAGGAAAGATGAATGACACAAATCCAGTGGTCACAAAAGCAGCGAAAAGTATCGAGTGGTTTTATGTTAACCTTAAATAAATTTTTTGAGTCTCATTCTATTAAAAATGAATTTTAAAAAATGACAATTACCGCCTAAAAATGTCATCACAGTCCCTTTGAAAAAGGGCACTCATGATGAATAATTATGTGAATGCCATTAATATTGCCATTTACAATCATCTAATTTATCAGTCTGACAAAATGATACAGAGTGAATAATTAAAGTCTCACTCAACATATATTTTACATTTCACTCCCAATCACATTTAATATTACATAAATTTGGGAACATAAATGCCCGTAAATATGAAGCATTGTTCAAGTACTCCTTTGTGATCCATAGTACTAATTTGTAACTCATTGAATGGTGGCATGGAATCAGTCATGAAAACTCAACTTATTAAGATAATATCTTACAACTTCATCATGTAAACAATTATTAAAAGTGTCAAAATAAGGTGGCCACTGGATTAGCTAATGACTTGGGTGAAACCATACTGGACAAAAAGATGTATTTTCAAGCAGATTGTAAAATACACAAAACATAAAAGTTAACAAGCTTCATTATTTTCTCTTTGAGCACCATGCTCTCTACTCAGTGTGAATTTCATTGACTGCCAAAATAATGATGACTTATCTGGAAATTAAAACCTTAAAAGAAAGACAGCATTAAGTCAGCTTTACTTAAAAAATTAAGACAGTAAAACTTTTTCTCAGCACTGGGGAGTTATAAAAAAAATGAAATGGTCTGCCAGGATCTGGAATGGTTAAGTTTCAGAATAAATATTTCCTTTAGTTCTCTATAATTGGTAACATAACATTCAAGTATGTTTACGACTCTTAAATAAGCACCTAATGAGCCTGTCTTACTTCCATCAAATCCAAGAAATACAGCTTCAGATTATTTCCTACATTTACCATTTAAAATTTTTAGACAAAATCAAAATTCACTACTTCATAAAATGAGGGCACAAATAAGTACTATTATTAACATGATGATTTGCTAGGAATGAGGGCTCCATACACTATATTTAGCTGAGTAATTCTACCAGATTTTAAGTTGATTTCAACGCAAAGGAGACACTTTAAACATACACTCACTAACTTAGCCACACCTATATCACACCATACATAACAACCATAATTTGTCATTTAAATAAAGCCATTTTTGGATCATTTCAACTTGCACATAAGGAAAAAGAGATTCTTAAGGCAATTGATTTATTTTTAACGTACATCCATACATAAATCTATCCTCATCATTTTTAACTTGAATGTCCTTAATATTCAAAGGAAATGATCTGGAACTTTCCATGCCACATAAGAGCAGATTTCTGCCTCAAATTTCTCCTGATTTCCAGATATTGTGTGCTCCTTCAATAGTATTAAGGTGTGCTTTCATCAGATATGGTGTCCCTGAGACTTGGGACCTATTTTTCAAACCTGCATAGGCCAATTTATAAGGTCTAAATGATACATACCAATGGAATATAAAAATGAACCAAATCTTGTGAACTTTAAATGCAAGATCATAAATGGGAAAAACTCATTGTTATAGGAAGGTTTTATGTGAACATTGAACAGGGCTCATCAACTAACACATGACTTCATCAATGGGTTCCACGAGGTTAGATAGCTTTAGGGAAATTGAATAATATGAGCTGATGATTAATTGACATTTTAAAATTACTCTGAAAACTAAAACCCCTTCAACAACCATTAATTGCAGATTCCTACTACTTCATCTTACTCATTAAAAGCCTTTGGCACCATACAGTTATTATTTTTTCTAAATGGTAAATTAAACAATTTCGCCTATGTAACCCTCAATCACACCACACATTATTATACAATATTCACCTGATTGTGCCAGTGGGTGATGGAAAGGGACTACTGAAGTTCGTGTCTGGCTCAGGAATGTTGATACGCAAGGGCGGTAGAGGTCGTTGTTTTGACGGCGAGGGTAGTCTCATTGATGGAGGCACACCGGGTGCTGTTGACGTTCCAGGATTTGCTCCAGGGTTTGGTCCAGTGTTTGTCATTTCTTCTGATCCATCATCCACAAGGGATTGAAACACTAGTCTAATAGTGGTACTTGGAAAGCGGAATATGCACCTATAAAAATCATTATAGAAATCAAAGAAAAATTGTCACGGAAAATTAATAACCATTTCCTAAAAATAATTGTTAATTAAGAAGGTGAATTTGCATGCTTCATATCAAAGCATCACACTATGAAATGGAATGATATGGTTTATGAAAACATTCATATCGACTGAGAATAAGGTAACGTGGGATAAGCAGACGTAAATATAGGAAATATGATACCACTTATCAAAATAGCGATACCAAATTAAAATCAAGAGAAACATTTTTATTGTCTGGCAGCCGTTTCCTAAGCATACAACTTTTTCTATCTTCTTAAAAGACTACCTAAGTAGCCAAGAGTGGAGGCCAGTTTCCTCATTCTCGTCATTAAAATTGTAAAATTACCGGCGAGAGGAGTGAATTTTTTAACATTAAACAAAGGCTTTCAAAACCACTTTCGTATTTATGATACATCAAAGATCCTGGATGATGGAATACTTAAACCTCAGATAACACTCGCGAACATTAAGCGCATTTATTAATTACAACTTAAAATCCGATTTTTTCACCGAAAATCCGTTCGGAACAATGACGCATTTGATGGGTCCAAGTAAATGATAAAATTACATTTACAAAAACACTTGGGTGAAAACAAATTAAAACATAGGATTTATAATGATTTACTTTGCTCTTCAAAATATAATTAATTGTGGTATTTTAAAAATCGTCATCTTAGATAAATAATTAGTTTGGAATTAGCGGTCGCAAAAAATATCATCGGGGAATACCAGGATTTACGTCGTATTAGTAGAGTGTATAATTATAACATACTAAATTCACCATATCATAATATAAACAAACCTCAACAGTTAAATAAAATGTAAACAAAAACAAATAATGAAAACACGTCAGGATTATACATTCTTCAATCGATAACATGTTTTCAACCACGAGGTTTCTTCAGTTTTATGCAATTTATACCAAATTTGATTTATATTATAATTCCATGCTTTGGCACGTGGTTACTGATGGAAGGCGGATCAAGCCACACCGTTTGCCATTACGAGCAACAGAAAGCACGAATATTTTTAAAGAGGCTACTACGTTAAAAATAGAATAACTAATTCCCATTCATCACGCATTCTTCGTAAAATTAACTTTCAGTAAACGTAAACACTCATTAGTGTGGCCTCCTATTGTAGTTACAACGAATTTTCGGCTGCCACCATACGGCCTTCGAATTGGTAAACAAGCCGCTTTCATAGCCAAGTGTTACCATGTTTACATAAACTACACACTTACGATTTCGGTAGCTGTAAAGATGGGGCTCCTTTTCTTTGAAAAACTCCGTCAACGAAAACTCCATTCTTGCCGTTACATATCATATAAAAATATGGGTGATCGAAAAAGAGTTCAAGATGCTTCCTTGAAATAAAACTGGAGTGTCCCATGTTTACATCGACCTCGCCTCGCGAGCTGTTTCGACCTATGACTATCCTCTTCTGTCGCACCATGTACTCGAATTCGCGACCTTCTAGACGAGCAATTGCGGTTCCCTTGCTTTCTGGACTCCATTGAACTTTAGAGGGACTAGCTGGGGCCGATTTAAGGGCCAAAAGAGCCCATGCATCGCTCTCCTGGGTCCGTGAATGTGCAGACATCACTCAAGGAATATGGCTTCCTTATGACCGGAGATGTTCGTATGGCTGAAGTTTACCCATAATCCAAAACAAGGGAGAGATTTACCAAAGAAATTTATATTAGACTACCTATTTCCATGACTCAGACGACATTAGCGACAATATGGCGAAAAGAGGAACTAAAAACAAGTAATATGCTAGTCATTTTAGCGTGCGTTCGTGACGTAATGAAAGGGGTTAGTTAGAATCTTCAAACCACACACGAAGAAAGAACGATAATAATCAATAGAAACGAAGGTTTCATGAAATTAATCAGGATATATTTAAATCTGAGGTAAGGTATTGCCGACGGATATTTACTAATTCGCTCGACAGAGTAGTGTACGGATATAGGTCAAGAAATAATTACAAAAGTTAAAAATCACCTGAATTATTTATTTCATTATAACTTACCTCTTTTATACAAGTGTAGTCTTTCCATAACACCCTTCATTGTTTCATTCTCTAGGTTACGAAAAAACATGATCCACCAAGTTAACAAAAATAGTGGAAGAAATAAATTTGAAGTGGCTACATAGTTTTGAGTTTTACAAAAGTACACATACAGAGCCAACCAATTTTTTATAACATTTGAAAAATCGGTGCAGAAAATTATATGTACCTAAGAACCAATCAGGTGACAAAGGAAAAAACAACTAATCAAAGCAACATTAAAATACAGTTTTAAAATTGCTCATCTGTACATAATTAATATGTAATGGATCTACAACAACAATAAGGGCCCAAATAAGGGCTGCTACAACAAAACAAAGAGGTCTCAAACTGGTATTCTGTAGACTGAGGAACAAATTGTGACATAAGCTGATAATTAATCAGGTTTGTCATTTCAAGCATAAAAACATTTAATCGACTTCCAAAATCTAATTGATCCTCAACAGCTTTTTACATAAAATCATGAGAACCAAATCTGGATGTAACAAACAATCGTAATATTGGGTGACTATACCAAGCTCATGTGTATCAACCACTTCTAACAGCTCTCTCATGAAAAAAGTAAAAACTGTATATATACATATACAAGACAATAAAATTTCACATATAATTCATTATATATAATACACAATGTACATGTATAAAGATAAACCATTAAAATAGTCAGAGAAAGATGCACATAAATAATAGATTAGTTTGTTATTAAATTAATTTCTATTACAAGTTAACCTGCTTGTAACTGCAGGCTACATCAGCCTTCAGGAAAGCAAACATTCTGTATGATGGTGAACCATTTAACTAAAAAGAACTTTCCCTGGCTATAGTAATGTTAAGCAAAAGGAATGGTGATACCCTGATTAGTCACATTTTAGATGTCAATGAAGGACGTTAACAAAAAGATTTTGGTTGCATGCATGAAAAATTCATAAATACATGAAAGCAACATTTGTCAGGTTCAAACTAAAGTTGCTCAAAACAAAATCAATGTAATAAACAAAATTTGTACATGGTCCACGTGCATCTAAGGTAACACCATTTAACACAATCTTGTACAAAATTGTAGATACTATGGATCACACCACCATCTTATGAAGGTTTATTTGTTTTAAGGCCACTATTATGAAAAATTCTTCTTTCTAAATATATATATATATATTTATATATGTATTTATATATGTATAAAAATGTCAACCAACTTTTCACATCCCCACATGAATCCATACTCCATTTTCTTTTTTGATATATGTTATTCCTATTTATACCACCAATCATACAGGAAGGGTCAGAAGAGTCGATGGACATGATATAATGAGTGTGATATCATCACTTAGAAATGTTAGTTTTTATGTCTTCATAACAACTGCAGGCAATCATCATTATCCTTTCAAGACATTCTATGGCACTTGTACAAATGTTTGAATTAGTAAAAACTGGTTTCAGTGAAGGACTGGGATAATGACTTTGTGTACATGGAGAACAACAGTTTACTAAACTGTACAATAGATCACCTGAGTTCTCATGGGCAGTAGACTCGACATTTTACCAGGAGAGTGGGAAGGAATAATTGAGGCATTTTGTTTTCAATCACAGCAACTGATTGAGAAGAACATGAACAAGAAGTGGGGAGTGATAGGATACTGAGGTGGGGAAGAGGAATGAAGAAAGGAAATGAGGCTTGTTAAAGAGGGAAGGGAAATTAGCATGAGGAAGAGATGCAAACAGAAGGGGTAGTGGACCTAAGTGGATTCCATACACATGGGACGAATACTCAAAGCTAATCTCTTAGATTTGTTATGCATTCAACAATCACACACTCAAACATTCAAAAATACCACATCACATGTCAGCATTCATTCCTACAAATTGAAAAAACTTATCAGAAGTCCCCACAATGAAGAATCCTCTCTTTAAAATCAAATACCTCATCTGTTTAACACCACCAGGGTCATTTAGAAACACAGCTCTTGATCATGCTTAGCACCATTTGAAAACTTCCCTCTTAATCCCTCAAGTTAAAAAAAATTAGTTAGTAATAGGAAAATTCACTGGGACAAAGTGTGCTTCACCAAAGCAGATGATAAGAAAGTAATGAAAAAGGAAGGAGCAGGAATCCATTAATATACATGTAATTTTAAACATTATACCTACATCCAAATTTATCACTGAGTAACAAAAATATGATCTCATGCTATTTACTCTCTTTCCCTGACTTTCTCTTTGTCACACTACACACCTAGAATATTGGACCGGACACACATGGACACCCTTTCAGATTCAGGAACCACTTTACTCCTGTGAGTGATGCATGCATGCTCTCTCCCTATATGGCTTCAGAAAGGCAATATTGGCACTAACTCACACACTTTGACTGCAATTGCTTCATAAAAACAATGATTACATTACCCATACCTGCACCATCCTTCGTAATGGAGAACAATCCAGTTGTCACCTTCCATTACTTCCTAGCTTAATTATTAATGAGTTGTCATGATGATCCAGAAGAAGCATTTGCTTAATTACAAGCTAATATGTATTAAGATGAATTCACCGCATCAAGTTGATACAATGGAGAAAAGGGCTCTTACCATAAAATGTTTAAAAACACTTAAATATAAATATATCAGCATGTTATACACAAATTACTTCAATAATATTATTTTAAAGAATAGAAGACTGGAACACTTCAGAGAAAAACTACAGGAAATAAGTATTTGGGAAGGCTTAAGTTCAAATATACAATACCTATTTTGATGGTAAAGGAAGACAGTCATTAATTGATTCTTAAATAAAATTTATAGCTTTGCCCTCTATCTCCATATATTCATCTTAATGCTGAATTCTTCTGCAAGCATGGAATCCAAAACAGCACATTCCTTTGCTTTCAACAGACTCAACAACACTCAGCCTCTGAACTTGTTATAGAGATTTTTAATCATGTGGTGATTAATCTTCCTCTCAATATTCCAACTAAGGATAGCACACAAAACACGAACTTGCACACCTGGCACACTGCACACCCAAGTCCAATCTTGCGTCCTTTAGAAGTGGCACAAAGGAGCCACAAATGCTGAAACAAAGCCAATATGTTGGCCAATGCTAACAATGCTGCTGTTGAGGTGACTGTTGCATTTGATGGACTTGGTGAATGAGATGATGATTTTGCTGTCCTTCTATACTGTCTCCACTCCCTCCTACTGAGTTGGCCCCTGGTCCTCCAGGCCCATTTCCCCCTAACATAGGTGAAGGGCCTATGGCTGAACCTGACCTTCCTAACATCCTACTGCCTTGCCCTGTAGGACTGGGACTGTTGTAAGGCTGGTTCGGATTTCGTAGAAAAGTGTACACACTGTCCACTTTGCTGAGCCGTTCAAAAAATGGCACCAGGTCCAGCAACTCAGTATCACTCATATCATCAAACCATGAAGCAACAGGAACCTAAAAATATACACATGAACATAAGTTCTAAAAAATCCTAATAAAATGCTTTCATTTTCATTGCAATTCTTCAATTGGGAAACACTTTTGGGAACATGCGATATTTGCACAAATAAAGATTTAATGTTTATGTAAAAATTGGACTGTCGCATAGTAAGAAGTCTCCAGAGAAGAATAGATAGAACCAAAAATTTTCTAGTGGGCTTGAACATGACATACCTCTTAAAACAAAATGAAAATACAATTACTTTCTCTACCCTCATCGAGAAGGAATTCCATAAAGTTAAGCCTGAAACTGTTATGTTTACTTTTTGGATGGTGACTATTTCAATAGCAATACAACTTCAATTAAATTAAAATTATATTTCATATTATCAATGCACCAGAAGCAGTGACATTTTTTGTTTTTAATTTTTTAAAAGTTTTTAACCCACCAGTCTTTAATAAAAAATATAACTTTGTAATCCTTGCCATAAACTTTTGATGGAGATTAATTTACTTGGCAGAATCACTAATATTTTTACCCATGAAGAATCGTGCTTGATGTTTAAAAAATTGGCTATCCAAGCGATCCATAACATATGACTACTAAGGTTGTTTCATTCAAAATAATGAAAAATTTAGTCTCTCTCTCAATAGCATTAATTTTCAAATGATCTATGGATACCATGAATACAAATAAATATACATAAGGATACCATATATATTCTTACATTTAGTGATAATTATGGACTTTTTGTTGATAGATAGTCATGTAAATGCTACTTAAACATTACTTAGCAAGGCATCCCTTAAAATTAATTATCATACACCAACAGTATGACTGCATATTTAGTCATATGACTCGAATGATGTACAATATACAAACAAACTGAGAAATACCATAAATATTAAAGGCAATTAATAACAATTTCATTGCATTTATTATTTATTAAATTAATAATAATTAATTGTGGGTTGCAGTAGTCCAGGGGTAGAGCATTGGACTACTGACTCGAGTGCCCGGGTTAAATTTCCAGGCAAGCCTCCCCGGGCACCCTCAGCTTCACCCTTGCTATGTGATTTTTTGGGTACCAGATCCTCCTGGAAAACCACAACTGGCACAGAAAGGAACTGGCCCCCCTTCCCTGATGTAAGAATTCCACACACCATTGGACATAGTGCTGGGTGAACTCTAGCATCACCTTCCAAACCGACCTTCATGTTGATTACTGTGTTTATGGTTTTTTAAATCATTTATTAATATATAGTTTATGGTTAATGATGCACTGCTTGAGAGAAAATGATTTTGATGTTTAAAATCCATATACATTCATCTAATGATATCTTTAACATTAACCTTCTTCAATAAAAGAATATAAAAAGAGTTGAAAAATGTAAGTAGAACTTTGGTAGCATGAAAGTAACATGGGAATTTTAATATAATGAAATCTTTCAGTGTAAGATTTCTTGTTAGGATAGCTTTCTAGCAAGTTACTTGCATTGACAACACAAAATTATGGACAATACAGATGGGACAAAATAATAACTTATGGTATATGCCTTTACTCATAATGCACTGATGTACTGATGACAAGACTAAAGGGTGAGGTATGTCATGCCGATATCACATGGTCATTTATTATTATTACGTTCATGAAATATTTCAAGCTATAGCTTATCAGGCACAGGACAAATAATAGCTTCATTGGCTTGTCTGCCCACAACATCATTTCAACAGTGAGTGCTTTTCTTTTGCCTCTCTATTAAATCACTTTGGGTCCAAAATTTTCTCCATAGATTTGATGCTTAAAGTTTGAGATATTAGAGTCAGATTTCAATTGTATTATACTGTGATGAATGAGCTATCAAGAAGAGATAATCAGGTATCAGATTTTGCTCGAAGTTGTGGGAGTTAAATTTTCATCAAAAAATGATAGAAGAATCATCCTACTAGTGAGAAAAATTCATAGTAAGGGCTCTTAATTTTGGAGTATTAAAACATATGACCACTAATTTTTTTTTAAACCTTTTTCCAATTTCCCTGAAAAATTCCATACTTTGCCAATGATTGTACAGAGTAAGATTAGGTATATCAAGTGAATCATCTTTTTAGTTTGGTGGGTGTTTTGACAGTGTTGGTCATTTTATTTGGGAATAATCCCTCATCACTTAACAATGCATCACTGGTGCTATGTCAAATTGCCAAATTAAGTGAACTAACAAATAAAAGCAATTCTCTCTGGGAATCCTCAACTCCCATATCATATTCCTAAATTGGATATTGAAGTCTTGATTATTACAAAATTATGGTCCTTTTCCCCATGTCCGACCCTTTTTAAAAATTGAAATATATCCAACTTTTTCTGATTTTCTCAATTGGATGGCCACCTGGTAAAATATAAGTCAGGAAGAGTCAGGTTAGAAGAAAAGGCAGAAAAATTATGGAAAACAAGTTTTCAATGAATGTAAGACTATGCTGGGAAATAGGTTCACTTTCCTCCGCTGATAGTAAACTTTGCTAATAGGTTTGTTATAGTTATCATCATGAAATAACCAAATAATTCTCACATAAATATTAAAATAATTCAGGCAAAATATATCAGGTAAAGAGATGCAAAGTTTAAGCATTAGAGTTTCATGACACACAGAATTGAGTATTAACCCTCATAGGCGAAAATTAGTTCATTCACAAAATAATTTTATGTATCAATTAAATTACTCATCATCTATATCATTCATTATTAGAAGATGATAGAAAATTATATCCATAAAAAATAGAAATTGATAAAACTGTTGCTCAAAAGAGCCAATCACCTGACCCATGAGTTAAGAAGTCAAGAGACTATTGAACAGACTACTTGACATTGACATAAAGGGCCATCAGGTAAGACATTTTGGATGTAAATAATTAAAGTCTATTTTGCTTAAATCATTCAGTTTATATACTTGAAAGCGGGATGACTTACGAATAATTCTTTAAGGATAGTTTGGAGCAAATTTTGAGATGTGTTAAGTAATAATCCCCATGTGACAGTAACAGATGGCATATCTTACTGAGAAATGCATTGCAAAATAAATAGCTGAAATACTCAAAGCAGGAATGTTAATTCTTTCATTTTCCAATATCCATAAAAATATTCACTTTAAAGAGAAAATTTAAAAACCTTCATATAAGCTATTCCTAAAATAGTGATTTCCCATGAAATATGTACTGAATAAAAAAAGAATTTCTTAGGACTGGAGGTTTCTATATTAAGGCCTTACTCTATCAGTAAAACTTGAGTAAAATTCAATGAAAAGGAATATGAATTTAAAATTTAATAACAACTAGTTAATAAAATTCACATATGAGTAATAATTGAGCTTACTAGATAACAAAATTTAGATAAAATAACCTGTAATTAAAAATATTACTTAAGCATACACACTTTTACTCTCCTTAAATCATATAATCACACTTGATGGAACACTCAAAAACATTTTCAGAATTCTTTGACCAGACTTTAGTAATGATAATCAGATAAAATGTGAAGTAACTATAGCAATGTGATGAATGTAAGCTGTTTGTTTAATAAAATTAAACCCATAAAAATATTTTTTGCTTCATTGCAATGGATGTGAAAACTGAAACTTCAATATCATGCTAATGAGATTTTTAAGTACAAAATCTATATGATCCAGCAAATACATTATAATAAGAATAGATAGTTCAAGTTGTTTACTGATACATTAGAGCTTGTTATAGTAAGAAAAGAAAAATATGTACTTTTTAACTTTTGTTAACTATTTAACCATTCGTTTTACAATAGGGGTAAATAGTAAAAATGAAATCAAAGATGTAAATAAATTTCTTCATCTGAATTTCATAATATTGGCATGACATATGCCAAAAAAAGTAAAGTCATACATGCAGATATTTTGAAACATTTTGATCAAAAAAAGGTATGTTTTTGCGTGAGAAAAAAATTGCAGAGATTAATATACGGGTATGCAGTACAATTATTTTGGAGTGTAAAATTTCTTAATAAATAGGGTGTTACATATTTGTAGCTCCAAAGACAATTATTACATGGAAAACAGAAGTTACTACTCCATACAATAACAATTTTTGTCATTGTAAGGGTAAATTAATGAACCATAACTTCTTGAAATCTCCCCATGGGACATACTAGTATAAATATTAAATTTTAAAATTATTAAATAGGCATTAAACTTGTTATCATTATAAATTATGTGAAGCTTAGCGATGCTGATAGTTTCATTTGATTTATGTTCCAATACTAGTTCCTTATGGCTAGCGGTTATAATTAAATGGCTGCAATACAAGAATCTTCTACAAATCTCTGCTGGTTCAATAAATGCATAGATTAAGCATAATTTAACATAGTTAGCTGTTTATATCCAAAAGAAGTTTAGTGAGAAACTGAACGAAGATCACAGCACATAACCTAACCTGCTGAAGTTTCAACTAGGTAAAATTTTAAAGATAAATTCAGTTGATTCAACCACTTAACATTTATGGTGAAGTACCCTCTGAGAACTTATATCTATGGAGTAATTGGGAATGTTTTATGATACTTCAACAAAAACAGAGCCAACAAGTAGGGCAAGCAATAAAAATTTAAATACTGTAGAAATCAATTTTAAATGGGTGTGACACTTACAGCATTGTCAGGGTGGAATATATAAGAAGCAGGAGAGTTGTCAACAATAACAATGGATTCAAGATCTCGCCCAAGCTTGTTGAGGTCCTTTACATAGTTACCACGATGGAAGACACAAGACTCACGGAAGAGGCGGGCTCGAAAAACTCCCCATCTATCAAGGAGGTCAGCCACAGGGTCAGCATACTGCAATAAAGCATGACAAAACTAATAGACTAATAACATAAAAATAAACAGCATGTTTTACTGCCTGGACAAAAGAAAAATGAGGACACTATTTTCAGGAATCTAGCAAAAGCTACATTTAGATTTTCTATAAATACAATGCAGTTAACAAATGTCACACAATTTGGATTAACACATTAAAAAGTGTTATTTTCAAAAGCGATAAACCATAGATGTTCCTCAAATAAAATCACTGCAGTGTTTTTTCATCAACCAAAAAATGACCTTACAGTTTAAATTGAATTTCTTAATAGCCTTTTCATTAGTTGGCATCGGTCATACTATGAAAAAATTTATGAAAGTTTGAAATAAAATAATCTGAACTCAAGTTCAGGATATAAAATATAAAGGTCTGGTGAAAAATTTTAAATTAAAAACTGTTTTACCCGTACATACTACATTTATGCAATATATTAAGTGGTGAATAGCAAAAAGTCCAATTCCTTTCAGACCAATACCCAGGTAATGTTAGAGGTTGGCTGTCCAAAATTTAGGATAAGGACTGTTTACTGTTCTCAGTTTAAGTTTTTAATTGGGATAACTCTTGTGCCTAATTTAGATTTTCTTAAGCTAAGCCCATTTTTTACATGATGGGAGAGTTTGCAGTTTTCGGCATTAGTGATAAAAACAGAATGAGTTCAACATGCATGAATCACATTTTTCATAAGCTTTATATTGAATTATGTTTGCGAATTTGTGAATTAAATCCAAATTGTTGTCATTGTGAATTATCTTTTGAAATAAATGGGCAACATTTTAAAGAAGCCTACATTAATAAGTGAGCATGCTATTAACCCATGAAATTACAGATGATTCTCATACAGTACCAAGTTCTACATGCATTTTGAACATGCTGATTTGATTATCGATGGTAGAATGGATGTAGCCAAAGAGGCAACAAATTAATTCACAATCATATTGGATGAGGCCAACACAAAACTTACGAAACCAAAACACACACAGCACCATATCAGACAGGCACCACAAGGACAAGGTTAAGATAAGAGCTGTGAAAGACCATGGAAGACTGAACCTTTT
This sequence comes from Hetaerina americana, assembly GCF_022747635.1. NCBI lineage: Eukaryota > Metazoa > Arthropoda > Insecta > Odonata > Calopterygidae > Hetaerina > Hetaerina americana. Next base: position 81,668,480 of record NW_027286874.1, read on the forward strand.
CTGTGGCCTATTTGTTATTAATTTTCAGAGTTGCGCATGAAACCATATCATATCTCTATCCTAAGTATTATCCAATACTTATGTATGTAAAACTTAGCATTGCTCACAACTCGAATGTATTCTTAAGGTATAATCCAGAATTCTTTTTTTCTGATCAATTTTTTTTGAAAGATGTGAAAAGATGTTTTTCCCCCTCCACAAAGACATGTAAAGCAGAATTCTTACCTATGCAGCAGTAAAATATTGTTATGGTGAACTCATGCCTGGTGTTTCAAATAAATATCCCAACTCTGCATTTGAAATATTAAATTGCTGCAAGTGAATTCTTTAGAAATATGCATGTCAACAACTAATGAACTGGGGAGGTTAGAATCCAAAGATAGAACATGGGGAGATAGATATTTCCAAGAGAGTATGGGCACCAGCACATTTTGATGCTAGTCTGGTTAGTTTCCGATTTTAAAGATAGGAGTTATAGTAATAGCTTCAAGCCCTGGGGAGCAATGCCTTCAAAAATTAACATACTCAACATATATTCTAGAAATTTGTTGAAATTGGGGGATGAGCTCTTCTTATATTGTTAGCTATATATATAATGTATACATGGTACAAGTTTCATTGATTTGACACCAGTATTGTATTGGTGGCAGCCATCACAAAATGAAACATGCTCAGTCCAATGATGAAGTTACATGTGTAAAGCAATACATTGCATTGACATTATCCTTTCATCTGAAAAAAATCTAAAGCCAAGACGTATGTCATGTGACAGGAGGCTTATAGAGATTCTGTCCTTCACTATAGCACAGCTACAATTGCTTGCATGATTACTAAAACACATTTTTAAACTAGGAATGGTTTTATATGTTTAAAGAGGAGAGAAAACTAATTACAAATGATGGTGGACCTGGAGCTCCAGTCACTGCTCTTCAGGAAGAAACAATAACATCACTTCTGCCATTGCAAGAAGAGATAATTGAATAACACTAAGAGCACAATCTGAAATATTGAAAATCCCATTGGGTGCCACCCACATGCTGCTAACATAAAAACTGCATAAGACAAGATGGTCTGCGGTGGGTCCCAAAACTGTTCATATTCAAACAACAAAATGTTTACATGCCAGTTTATTTGCAGTTGATGCTAATGTTACAAGAGGCTGAGGAGTTTTTTTTAAAGGTTATCAATGTAGATGAACCTTGCCTACATCATTTTCACCCTAAGAGCAAACAGGTAAGTTCTGTGAGGAAATCTCTCATAACACCAACACAAAAAAAAGCCAAAGTGGTGACTTCTGCTGGGGAAGTTATAGTAGAATCACTTTTTAATATTCATGGAATGGTGCTTCAGCTAGTCTTATTGGCACACAACTGTAAATGAAGCATACCACAGGGATATAGTGAAAATTCTTCAAGGCCATATCAATTGTATAGGGCCAAATTTAATAAAAAACAACAGGCTGGATGCTGCATCACGGTAATGGACAGCTGCATATTGCAAATGTTTTTACTGAATAGCTCAAGATAATAAATTGGAAGCGTTTATCTCATTCTCTCTCTAGTCAGGGTCTAGCCCCATTTGACTTTTTCCAGTTCCCCAAGTTGAACAAACACCTTTGTGAAAAGAATTTTTCATCAGAAGCAGTAGTAAAGGCTGCTAAGGCAATTTGGAAGGACCTATCAATAAATGGCTTCCAAGAAAACTGGAAAAATGTGGGATAAATAAATTGTTTCCAGTGAGGACTACTTTGAGGGAGACCATAAAAATTTGAAGGATGAATGAAGGTATGCTGTTAACATAAATTATGATCATTCTGTATAGAATAGCTCTCATAAACGAAGTAACTCTTCCATTTCTAAACAAGAATGAATTATAGTCAATACAAGTAATATATCACACTTTCCACAATTATTTTTTGTTGTTGTAGTTTTTTATTGGAGGCGACCGACAGCCAAGGTCATTTACACCATTAGGGATGGATGGGAAAGGAAGGGGGGAGAGATACCCGGCGTCAGCATTAGCCTGCTCTTTTCGAAAGGCACTAAGGGGTACACAGTTTAACGTCCTATTCGATGGACATCCTACTCACTGAAAGTGCTCTCCACAAAGCACCTCAAGCAGAGATTGGGATACCACTGAAAAACATTTGTTGTCTCCAGGATTTGAACCCGGGTCCTTTCGGTAGGAAGCCTGTATGTTAGCCTCCACACCATCCTGATCCCCTCCGCATTTATGCAAATAGTCTGCTGAGTATAGTATTTTACAGGATTTGCAATACATTGGTATACTAATATTATTATCAAACTTCTCCCATTATTAGTCTACCTATAATTTAAAAATAACCTCAATGTAAATTTTATCATGATTATTTTGTATTATACCATAATTTAAAGATGCACAGGAATCGGCATGGCTTTCTTTTGCTTAGAAAAGCCCATATTTACATTTTTCTCACGTTGATACTCATAAACCAGCCAACCGACAACCACAAATTCTGAGGTACTTCTGGATCATACTGAGAACATTTTTGATCATTTTCTGGATTATTTTCACACACCCAAATCGAATTTCAAATGAAGGGTCAACCTGAGTTAGTGGTAAATTCTATTAATAATTTACCTAAGAATAATAGAATTATATCTTATTAACCAAATTGACTCGATGAAAATATTACTTTACTAAAGGTTACATTTTAAAACTGTTAACAATGTTAAAACTGAAAATAATTTAGAAGCGTACAAATATTTTAACATTTGTAGGCCAACGAAACAGAAAACTCAGGCATATCACAGTACTTCATTTTCTTAAGTTATTACTGTTTGTTATAAAATCCTTCAGCAAACAATCAACTACATATTCAATGAAATAGCAACAGTAGTAACAGGTGTATCTGTACCCCTGTGACATTGGATTACGGGATGAATGAAGCCCTAACTGATATTAAAAATTATGATGGCAATGCATCTTCTTACCACTAAAAACCTACTGTCATGTGCATCTTACTGGCATGCATGGAGTGAGTGTAACCTTCAAATAGTGCAAAGATATATATATATATAGGACTATTTCAAGAAGTGAAATATATCTAAAAACAAGTTTTCACACCTATTTCTTCAAATACAAAGCTGCCATGGCAGACACAATTGGTGACGTTTGTGCCCTGGAGGTGGAAGGGGAATAGGAAGGATTGCACCCTACCTTTCCCACTCAATCCCTCTCTAGCTGGCCACTGTCGAGACGAGATAGTACTCGCTTTAGGACACCGCCTTTGAATATAATGATGCAAAACTAAAGGTTTTCTGGTTATTTATCAAGCAATATGCATTGGTTTCTATTATCAGATGTCACTGTAAATTGAAAGTGTGCCATTGAGTTACAAATTGGTATGCTAGATGTAGCATATCAAGTTTGGTTTCTTTGGTTTAACCTGGAGTTATAATAAAATAAAAAGTGGTGGACGTAGTGTCAGTTTGCATGCTGAGAGTCATCACAGGTTCCTCAATCCCTTATGGGTAATGAATTTATAACAAGTTTTGCAACACATTTTCATGCATTGTAGATTATATATAGTTTACAAAAATGATTAACTTGACTTGACTGGGAATCTCCTCCGAAATTCTCATACATTTTAATGCTTAGAAATTTTATTTAGTGATTAATATACAGGCATTTTTTCAGTGACAGCCATATTACAACACCATAAGAGCATGGCATATTCAAGACTTTCAATGAACCAAAATGTCCACTAAGAAAAGTTAACCTAAATGGAAAAATCATGAAAACTACCATAGAACTTCAGAGCCAGCTTAGACCCTTTCTTGAAGCATGCATCAAGAAACCAAGTGTTCTTAGTACAGATCTTGAGTGGTTTGGAGAGGATGCCGCTTTAAAAAGTAGAAACTTTCAATGGAGACCATTGAGGTTTCCAGCAGATGGATGACTAAACAGTCACTGTTCTTTTTTTATTTGTATGAATGCTACGTTATTCAATCACATATATATTAAGGTACTTAAACACTACCTTACTTATAAGTGACTATTTCAATGCTAATTTACGCATATGCTCTATATAACTTCCTTAGCATGTTTGTTCTGCACAGATCACTCTCCCCCAGGTTTCTAGCTCACATGTAAATTGAAAAGGTGTAGAGAAATTGACACATTTAAACTTTATATTATTTCAGAGTAATGGTTTGGTTCTAGCAAATAATGAGCATCGGCAAACCTTTGTCCAAAACATGAAAGCACCATTGCCCAATTTTCCTAAGTAATTTGAGAAATCTTCCAAGGGTATACTCTCTGATTTCATTTTTACATAAAAAATTCCTAATTTCTTCTTCCTTTGTCTTAGGTGTATTAAATTTCTTCATAGCCCCAGAGATTTTAAGTGAATTAAATTAATCTAATGCTTAACAGTGGTGTATTCTCTTGGAATGTACCTAATACTTTCCTAGTAGTAGTAGTTTTGAGGGGAGGCGACCGACAGCTAAGGTCATTTGCGCCATAGGGGATGGACAGGAAAGGATGAAGGGTGGAGAGAAACCCGGCGTCGGCATTAGCCTACTCTTTACGAAAGGCGCCAAGGGGTCCGCAGTTTAACGTCCCATCCGACGGACGGCGTACTCACTCAAAGTGCCCTCCACAAAGCACCTCAAGTAGGGATCGAGATACCTCTGAAAAATATTCAACACCGCCGGGATTTGAACCCGCGCCCTCACGGTGGGAAGCCAGTACGTTAGCCCCCGCACCATCTCGATCCCCCTAATACTTTCCTATCTTATTATTCATCACATCCTAATCCGACTGACAAGGACCAAACATTTATTATTACAATTATCAATTTATTTTTCCATCTGGTCATCTTTCTTCATCAATATGTAGAAGATATCTAAAGATATGTTTATCTGCAGTTAGCCTAAGGCATTATAGCTGTAAATGCCACCGACTCAAAAACAGAAGCCACGACTGTTACGATTTCCCATGGCTGGCTGCATTCATGGTTAAATTATTACCATATTGCGATGTTTTCTGTTGATATTAAAAATTTGGTAAATATGGCTCCTCCATGGAGCCTAATTCAAAGAATGGCAACTTACCCACTTTAATTTTCACGATGGTGTATTCTTTTCAAGTAATTTTAAATATTTTTGTTATCACTGTAGCCCCCTTTCTATTCCATAACTCTGAATCACAGAACAAATATCTTTTAGTCTAAAAAATAGGATGAGATTACATAATTGTCACATTGTTCATTTCCAGTTATATACTCCTGAATTTCTTCTGAGCCAATTACATCCTATAACTGGGTCAGTCTTTATAGTCTACTTCCTTGCTCATACAAATGTCATTTAATCCTGAGTAAATAATTTAAATCAATCCATTGTTATCATTGCAGCAGTAAACTCACTGCTATTGCTGATCAAAAATCAAATCAAAATACATTCATTTGGCTATATGGCCAATGAAATAATAATATTGTGCCGGCAAATATATAGAGGTAGAAAGAATTTTTCTTACTGAATCTTCAGTGATGAGATATGGTAATAAGAATTTTCCAAGTTACATAATAGAATCAAAACCTCTGCCTATTGAAAAAAAAATTCTAAATCCCACAAATTTAGAAGGCCTTTTAAAGACACTTGGGTGCATAGTGAAAAAAATATATGAAGAAACATACGAACATCCAAATAAAGAAATAAGCACATTTCCTAAGATGCCATTCCCAACAAATTTTTTGAGATAAATTTCAGACTCATAAAGCTTCAGGAACAGAAGTTAGTAGCGGGGTTTCACGAACAAAATTGAAGAAAGAATGAAGATTTTCAACTTCACAATTCAAATACTTATTCTAGGGAAACAGCAGCAGTTTAGAAGTACATTTTTCTTGAACAATCTGGAGTATTTACCAGGCAAAATAAATTAGTAATAATTCAGCATTAAGGGAGTATTTTTAAGTTAGAACTATTTTTGGACGAGAAAAATTATTTTGTGCCAAGAACAGTTGACAGTATGTTCAAGTTTTTAAAATTTATTTTACTTTCTACTCCTTTCTTATTTGAAGGTATGTAGTTTCTCCCAGTCAACTTCATTGTAACCTCAAAGAAAATGGCCCGAAGAGAATTTAATATAAGTATTATAGCACGTATAGAATACATCACACTGCCCATTATTAGGCTTTTCACAATGTTGGAATAATTGGTTTACTGATGTAAATTTCAAGATAATGACTCCATGGGAACTTGCATTTCTTAAGTCTATGTGAATGCTGTTTTTAATGATCTAAACAAACTGCAATACTTAACATAAATTACAATTCAATCTAATCAGCTCTTGATATCAACTCATTAGCCTTTAGATCTCATACATCAGCAACTTCTATATTTCCATTGACAAAAGGAAAATAATATATTGACATTTTTTTTCAAAATGCATATTACCAAGTCCGATTTTATTGAGGATGAATTATTATTTTGAAACCACAAGCTGGATGAGTCTATTGTTCAATATTCCAAAAGTAATGCCATTGATTACTGCTACGAAGTTGTTCATCAATCAATTGAATTAAGTCAAACTAAGTATTTTACTGTTCATCCTATCCCAAGGTGGTACTCCTAAGAAGACAATTGCTTGATCAAATATAATTATACATAGCATTTAACTCATAGATATATTTAACTTAAAAATGAAATTGGGCTATTGCACATAATAATACATTCAATTCAATAAATCCAAATATTGTTACCTACTGAAATGGAAAATAGGCTTCCTTAAGTGGTGGATATCTACTCATTAAAATAAATAACAACATAAACTTAACTCTATCCAAGTAAATTATACCAAACTAGTAAAATTTAAAAGATTGAGAAAAACTTATGAAAACATTTGTCCGAAACAAGCACTGGCACTTAAACACATTAAATAGTCCAGTCTAAATATTATTAAATATTGAGAATGGAAAATAGAATATGCACCATTGACATGTTTGCACAAGTTATCTATAACAATAGGCAAGTCTATCTAAAATTGGATGTGTCCTTGAAAAGTATCATCTGCAAATTAGGACTGGTTAGTTTCAAGAGAAAAGACTGCAATAGTAACCTGAAAATTAAGGAAATATACCAGATGATGATTTTCTCTAATGCCTGGGCTAGATAAAAATTATTCGACTCGGCAGCCCTCGTATACTTCTTAGATTCGTGCATGCATGGAGTTGAGTCAAATTTTACATCTTTTGTCACAAAATTCACTTCCTGTTAGTAAATGTTATTAACTAAATTCAATGCTTAGCTTTAACTATTAATTAAATAATCAACTTCTGAAGAAAAAAGGATCTTTTAAGTATATGACACACTGTAGTAACATATACAAATATAGCTTACCTTAGCTAAGGAAGCAGTAAACAAAACACACTCATAAAGTTCCCCAACCCTTTGAAGGAACTCATCCACATGAGGTCTTTTGAGCACAAAAACTTGGTGAACCGTTCCATCAATTTCAACTGGCACAATGAAATCGGCATTACTGATTGGCTGAAAATAAAAATGGAGAACATTATATGAACTGTATGCACATGGAAAACTTTTTTTTCATATTTCTCAGTCTATGAGCAACCATTAGTCCTATAATGCCAAAATATCCATTTATACAAGGCAGAATCTTTGAATTAGCAGAACAATGGAAAGTTTAGGTAACAAATGAAAGATGAGCATAAAAGGCCCAAAAAATGTTTTTCACAAGTCCATCGTTACTTATAAGGAAGCATAAAACTAGGTTAAATGATGAAGTTTATAACTAGTAAAAAATTTACTATTTAGGATAACAAACAGCATAACTTATTATCACAAATGTGGCTAATCAAGCATGACAAGCTACTCTGCCACATAGTTTGCCAAGACGAAGGAAAATCCACTTCATTCAAAATTGCCACAAATATTTCCCTAATTGATGTACTTAGTTAAAACATCTTACCATTAGTGCATCACTGAACGCATCACATCTTTGTTAAAGTATTAAAATACATTCACATTTTCAGTAAATCTAGCCTTAGCTCTAAATTAGAATTCCTTTTGCATTTTAAATGAAATAATCATTGACTTAGAAAAATAAACATGAATAGATAGATCCACATTTTGCACCAAAAACCCATCATTTATGACTGCACAAGAGCACTTCTTATTGATACTCTATTCCTTATAAAACTAATATAGTTTTTTGACAATGCATTAATGAATTCATATTCATTTAAGAGATTTTGGGGCTATGTTGGACCATAATTTATTTTTCACAATTACTCTGTGAAACTAACAATGACCATCACATTTTTTAACTTCTTACTGCTATTAGGAGTTTTTAATGAATCAATCATTTCCATCTGAGTTCATCATACTTATTTAGCAAAACATCATGCTATGTAACATCATGTTTTGGTACAGTTTTACTGCATGCTTCACATGCAGTTAAACGGTAACAAAACAAATGATAGGCTGACAATGCTGGTGGAATCACATTATTAAACAAATATTTTTTAGGGGAAATATCACAAAAATGAGTAAAAGAGTTATTTAAATGTGCTAAATTGTAAATCTGAAATGATTTCCGTGGAAATACGCAAATGGATAATTTAAGCCAAGTTTAAATACATTTATATTCTAAAGCATTTTATTTTTACTGCTACTTTATTACCTTAAATGAGCTGTGAACCAGGGTCTCGTCAAGATCAATGACCATGCACTTTCGGTGCATATCCTGGTGTCTAACAGGTGGTAGCAAAAATCTAGGAGATCCACCACTTCCACCAGGGCATCCAGGTGTCAATGGTGCAGGAGAACACCGTCCATCCCCTCCACCTGACACGTTACCAGACCCTCCTCCTGCCCCCGCGAGTGAAGATGATGATGAGTTAGCTGCAGAGTTTCCATGAGGGGTTTTACTGAAAGATGAGCCTCCAGAATTCCCGGAGCCATTTCCACGGAAACAACAAAGTAATGATCGTAGGAGACCTCTACTCCGCCTGGGCTTCTTTCCTTCACTATTCGACCCTATTAATGACACAAAATGACTCTGAGATGAGTAATACTTTGCATGCTTCATCACAACAACACATGAAACCAAATTGAATACGCTTCATAACTGGTAAAAGTAAAGAAAGTATTCCCTGGTTTGCTTAAAAATAAAATCATTACAAGTATTTACAAAATTGTTTTCCATCTATTGAGGAAGTAAGTAAATAAAAAATTATGTTAAGCTACGCTGAATTTTTAAAATCATATCTCACCTGTGTTGGTACAATCATTTTCTACACGCGGCAACTGAACTGTAAATTAGAGGCAATCATTAAAAATGTAGCACGGTTAAAATTTAATGCAACTTAAGTTTTAATAATTTCGTATAGAGCTATGAAATAAAATAAAAGCAATCAAAACGTCATTGCGCAAACATTTAAGCAACACGCAGTGCCTCGGTGAGCAAAAAACTACTAACGGACGATGGGCGGTATGCCGCAAATAATTCACAAGTTGTAGCCCGAGTATTAAAGACAGTGAATACATCGTGCGGAGAGTATTAGGAAACAATAAAAATTCACAACATCAAAAAATCACCGCCAAACTTAACGTTAAGATTTTCTACAAATACTCACGACATACTGATACAAAAAATTTCACTAACCCAAAAGGACGTCTACGCTTTCATTGTCATCTTTAATAGATTTAAAAGATAGTTAAAAATTGTTGTAATAAGAGCATTCCTAATGAAAATATTGCATATAATGTAAAATGAATTAGGAAAACTACAAGAACGACACGGTTTCGGTAAGTACAGTAACAGATGAAAACCCAAAACAAACTATACTCAAGTCATTCATACGTTTGCTCAGTTGATCGTCCTCTCGAGAAACCTGAGTGATGATAGATGAAGAGGGGTCCATTGATACATTTGCTGCTCTTGTTTTCTTCAATCGCGCGCAGAAAGCGAAATACGGTACTTTTGAAAATCATAAAAATCTCTCCGATCCAAATTTCCACTTCCCAAAATGGCTTTCTAGCGCTCGTAACGTGTTGTTTGTGTTGATGGCCAACGACCGTCAGAGTCAAAACAAGAACGATAGTGTTCCGCGGCGGATTCAAGAAAATAACCTTTAATAAACGCCTATATGCGGTATTTTTTATTGGAAATATTATGGCGTAACTGATTTCAATATCAGTCACATCACTGTTCGTTAATGATAACTTTAAAAAGCTGTAAAGTCGTCATAGTGTGTAGCATAAAACGGTAGTCGCGAACGCAGGCGGTGCGGTAATAGATCGCCCACGAATGTTTCATTCATAAATCTTTCTTAACTAAGTAAAAATGGGCGATTCACGATTAAAATTATCATCTTCGGATTGGTTTGCTTCGACTAATTCCATTCCGACCGTTCAATTACTTCGAATATGAGTTTGACAGTCTACATTCGAATAGCAGAAATTATTAAAACGCAGTTTAATAATCATGTCATGTTTGAGAAAATATTAAATTTTCGACTTTGTGCAGCCATGAAAATGATTATCATAAAAATTGTTAATTAATTGAGAATATTAAATTATGTGCATGATTACTGTGAAAACACTTGAGTTGCGAAAAATATAAACGTAAAACCTTTCAAAATTAAGAATTAGTTGTACTGGAAATCCATATGCCGTTGGCAAAAGAATGCAAGTTTGGCAAAATTAAATAATTTTATTTCGAGTTCCCAAAATTACATGAATACGACTAGTCATTTGTCGTCGCTCGCTAGGTAGAGCAGAGGCGTAAGCGGCGCTGCGCTTTCAGTGTTTCGGTCATGTTCCGATTTTCGTCGACTGTAATTTCGAGTCTATACAACTATATTACCCTTTGTTGTTTATTTTAAGAGTATATTTGTTTATGGTAATAATATGGAACTCAAGGGTGGATCTGAGTATGGTGTTTCAAGGAGAAAATCGACGACTGAAAATAAATTCTGGATCAAAGAGGAAAGAAGCGCAGCTTACAAACGCGTATGTTTTTAATTGTGTTATAATTATTATGTTATGCTCTATTTACCGTCCAAGTTAAGAATCGCCAGTTTTTATTAATGCTCTAATGCAAAATAAATAATATATAGTCGACGCTTCTTAAACTAATGAGACCTTTCGAACAGGTAAGCAGTATTTTGATGAAGTCGGAGAGTGACAGAAGTGATGAAGAAAAGCAGTTCCTCTTTGAATGTTCAGAAGTCGTGCAAGAGGTCAAAAAGAGGTAGGACGTATACATTTTGGGAGAAATAGTTTAACATAATGATTTATAATCCAATCGTACCACTAATTTCGCTTTTACGTAATTTTTGTGTTTGTTTACTTTTTGTAGAATTGGAAAATATACAACCTTGAGGAGTATATTCGATATATTTCATAATTTAAACTAAAATCATATAAATTAGTACTTCTCTATTTAGTTATATTCCATAATTTAACTTTTAACACCCCTCTCAAGGTATATATATGTGCAATGATATATGGTAATAATATTTATTAGAACGAAATTGTCACATTTCTGTTGTCTTTTTTTCCACATGACATACTCGTGTACATGTTAAAAATTTAAATAACCCAGAAACCTTTATTTGCGAGTATTTTAGGTTGTATTACATATTTTAGGAACAATAATTCTCCGTTGAATGTGTGTAGGTACTTAATATGATTAAATAAGTAACTTGTTATTTAACATAAATTGTGAATTTCGTGGACAGGTTTTTTTCTTTACCAATAAAAGACTTGACCCAATGATAATGTGATTGGTAATGATAGACTAAAAGGTTCATTTTAAAGTGTTGTCTCTACAGATATTCACAAAATGTATTATTTTAATTAGTTTAAGTTTGTTAAATATTTGCTAATTGCCTCAGAATGCAGTCGCGCCAAAGGCTTAAAGAACGCTTGAAAGAGTTTGAAGATCCTCCTGGAGAATTGGCGGAAAAGTGCTCCGCCCTGGCATCGGCTATAAAATTAGCTCGTCACCTTGTTGTTTACACGGGAGCAGGAATCAGCACTGCTGCATGTATACCTGATTATAGGGGTGCTAATGGAATTTGGACGCTGCTTCAGCAAGGAAAAGATATTGGGTAAATTATCTTCCCATGTGGTATCTCGCCTGCTTGAGTAATTGTTTATGTTATTTGAATGAAATTTTTTTGCGTGATATTATCATTTCATTGGGTGTCTTACCTGATTGAGTCATAGTGTACACCATTTAAATTTTTTAATGGGAAAAGGAAAGGGTAAGCATTTAAGTATTTAGGCTACATTTAAATGTCAAACTTAAGTCCTATTTAATAAATAGTCTACTAAGGAACCTAGCAAAAAGTAAAATTGACTTTTTATATATCTGATTATTATTATTAAAATTCATAATTTTGCATAAATAGAATTAGTTTCTGTCTACTAGGTAACATTTTCTTTGATATTGGAATAAATCTTTGACACTCCTACTGAAAAGTGTTGATTTGAGATTTGATAACTTGTATTTGGTTCTACACATTGTCTTCAGTTCATGTCATCTCGGTTCATGTTTGATCACGATGGAGTGCATCCTTGAAGTTGTAGTTTTTGTCATAAATTGCATGTTTTTCATTGAATTAAAACAATAACTAAATACAAAAAGTGTATCACATTAGTCTGACTTATTTTCATTCAATAGGATAAAATTTTTAAACTAAACTTGTTCCTTGATTCAACTTCAATTAATTTAAAGGTTTTCTAGATGTTACTGATGACCAAGAGTATCGGCTTCAATTCTTTATGGTGCATACGTAGGGTGTCTCTTTATATTGAACAGTTTGCAGGTGACATAATTAATCCTACTCAATCCTAGGCAATACCTCACTGATTGTGATGTAGTTTTTTTTGGGTGTGCGTGGGTGCTCTGGATATTTGAATCAGGGATGTTACCATGGATTAAATTTGGATGTCAAATCGTGTGGAGCACCCTTCACTGTATTATTATTCTTAGTCATATACATTTCATTGACCTCAACCTTGAGTTTTTGGCTCATTCAAAAAAATCCTGATGGTAATTTAAGCTCTTCCAACTAAGAACCATTATCTCCTAAAATGAATTCTTTAAAGCTATTTTCTGATTGAAATATTTAATTATTTCAAGGGAAATTATTAAAATTAGAATTATTTCCATTAGAGCTATCAGCACATCATATAGTATGATAAAACCCTGTTAGCCTGGTGTATAATTAGTTTATCCTTAATATATGGTGGAAAAATACCATTAATAATGCTCAGAAGCTTGAAAACAATGGACCACGAGTGCTGTCAGAATTTGCCTCTACTGTCTATCAAACATTTTATTCTTTCTTATAAGTTTATGAGTAATAATAATGTAAATAATGTAAGTTTATGACTATTAGCAGCATATATAATTGAAGGAAGAAACTTTTGTTTCCTGCAAGACTTTTACTAAAAATGACCCAGGTTTCATCATGTTGCTACATAAGCAAGCACACAGCTCTACAATACATAGGTTTGCAAGGGTAATGTGAAAAGTTCTTGGCCAAATGATGAAAATGACAATTCATGTTTTCAAAAAAATTTTGTTTATAAAAATAATCGCCTTTAATATTAGGTAATATATTTCATCCAGCAGTGTTCCATTGTCATTATCCCATCTCTGTAATGTTCTTCCGAATTGCAGCAAAATACTCATCTGCAGCCACAATCGCTTCTTGATTAGATGATAAACATTGACCAGCAGGGAAACTTTTTGAATTTTTGATAGAGGTGGAAGTCCAAGTGTACCAAATCTGGGGAATGGGGTAGATTTTCTAACATTTCATAGGTGAAATCCCTCAATTTTCCCATTGCCTAGACACTTTTGTAGGCAGGGTCATTGAATGAATGAATGTTTGTGTCCAGTTTCATTAGAAAGTTAGAATATTACTCCCCAGTTATTGTTTACCTTTTTCAAGATAGTCGATCGACAGAATTCATTTTGCATTCCAATAAACCAATGTCCATGGATGTCACCGTCTTTGAAGCTGAAAAACTGGCTTCTATCCACTGCATGGTTTGTTAGTTCGATTCTGGTGTGTAATGGTGAATCAATGTTTCATCCATAGTTGCTTATCGTTGCAGAAAATCACTTTAGTTTTTCGTAAAGCACACCAAATACTGTTTGGAAAGTGTTTTTTGAATGCATTTTTGATACGCAATGAGCACTCACAGCACCTATCTTGCCCAATACTTTGTCATGTGCATTTCCTCATGCAAAATATAACTGATGCATTCTTTTGATATCCTCTCAGTGGTAGCAATTTATACACCTTCATACTTGGATCTTCCTAAATCACTTGTTTGATGATTTTTGGTGTGGTAGCTTTTTTTCAGGCATCCTTAGCATGGGTTATCTTGGAGGCTTTCACGACCATATTTAAACAAAGCCACCTATTTCTGCATGGTGAAATTGAATTAGTTGAGTCCCTATATACATTTAAAATCCTTGAATGAATTTTGGTCGCTATTAAACCTTTTACGTAGAATATCATCACTGCATGATACTCGATATTTTCCATTTCTTACAACACATGCAATATAAATGATTCAAGCAACTGCCTACAGCAAACTGCTTGATGGAATGGCTTGGAATTTCACTCAGTTTCTACTTACAGTCATGGCATCATGAGAGAAAAAACTCATGCAAATAGTGATACCATCTATGGGTGAGGCAGAGAACTTTTCAGACCATCCTTGTGAATAGCATTGCACCTCCTCCAAGAATTACTTCTCTTGGAAACCATCACCATTTCATTCATGCTCCACCTCCTAATATCTCTTCAGATGCTAGAAGAGAATTATAGAAAATAATGTACACAATCACATTGCTTGTAATAGTGGTTACTTCACGGAATTAATTGATAAAATTTACAAGAGAAAACTTTCCAAATCAACCTTTTGGCAAAAATGGCTCCTGTAAAGAAGACAAGCACAAATGGCCATAACTCATTTTCCTAGGGAACATCTCAATAAAATTAAAGAACATGTACACAAATTTAATATAGCCTTTTGCAACCAAGAAAGCCTAAGGAACCTAATGTCTTATACTAAGTCAAAAAAAGTCCAAAAACTGTGGAATTGATAAACTACTATCCTGTGACTGCCTTGTAAAGTTCAATGTCCCAAACAGGGAGGAGAACTGAGGAAAGGATTGGAGAGCATAGGAATTGTTTCCTAAGGAAGGATCACATGCCCCTGTTTGCCAAACACCTCATTAAAGAGGAGCACTCAAAGAATGTTGAAAGGACCATAATACACTCTACTACTAAGGAGCCAAGCACATCTCTTTCTTCTTTTCCCTCTTTACTCATTCCCATTGGGCTCACTTCAACCTTGCCTATGCAATGCCCTGTGGCTAATTACCCGTAGCTCATTTCATTTTCTGGCTGAGTGATGCTGTTACATCATCCATTTCTCCACTGTACTATATAAACCTATACCATGCTATATAAAATGTAAGACTGTCTACCTGATGATATCACGTGGTGAAACCATATTAAATATAAGTTGCGTGGAAATCAAAGTTTCTCATTTTGATTTTAGTATGAAAATATTCGGTGAAGTTTCACCAGATAGTGTTGAATTAGCAGTAATAATTTCCCTTTAGATAATAATGTATAGCTTCCCTTGCACAAAAATATTTTGAATGTCCACAGACTTATTTTTAGCATTTATGTGAAATCTTTGAATCGTAGAAAAAATATTTCTACAGTTGAAAGTAGTCTAGTACTTGAATAAAATAGGCCTAAAAATGTAATTGTAAGAGGTGCATTCTCTTTTATGTAGTGTATTTTGCAAATGAATTAATTGATGAAATTAATCCTTTTGTATAATGCTTATTACTTGTGCATCATAGTTTTTTCACGTAAGAATGACATTTTTTGCTTTGGTTTACTTGTCTTACATAAACCAACCATATCACTCTACTTTTAGTGCTACAAATTAGCAGTTTTCCAGATTTCCATTTAGAAGACATATAGTAATCGTAGTCATAAGCAAAGTGGCCTCCAAGAGATTAAGATGTTAGGCATATGGCTTCCTTGGAGAACTCGGGTTGCTATTAAAATTTACTCATTACAGTCACCAGTGTGTGTAAATAATGTGAAAGAAGGTAAAATATTCTCTTGAATCAACTCATTATTTCTGGAACACCTTCTCTTCTTAAGAAGTTCAGCAACAAGGGGATAAAATATTGACATATTGTTCATTTATGAAAATTTAAAGATCTATTGTATTTGAACACGATCTTTCCATGAAGTTAAAGTTGCTTTTCAGTAACTGTTGCAAAAGGACTCGGACTACTAAAGGAGTATTAATTACTAGGATCCAGTTGATTTAATAAATAAAAATTCAAGAATATTTCCTGCTTTTACCCAATCAATCACTTATTGCTAATAATTCTACATCTACATAATACCCCGCAAGCCGCTGCAAGTGCGTGTGGTGGGGGGTTTTAGGTCATCACCCGCAAATTTGGTTACCCTTTTAAAAATTCTTTGTTAATCTAAGCATTCTTGCATGCATATTATATCCAGTTAATGGAATCCAAAATGTTTTTATACTGTTGATTTTAAAAATTGTATCAGTAATTTTATGATGAAAATGTTTACTCATTTAGCAAAATTTTTTTGAATGTGCAGCATCTTTTTAGAGAATCTAGCCATGTCATAAAGTGAGTGCACATGTTCAATAAGGATTTTTTTAGAAATATTGTAATATTAACAATGCTAATGAATTGAAATAGCATTTATGATGACAATAATGAAGTATTTTGTTCTCATGAAAAGGGATTGGAGCTATCTTATTTCTCATACAATGTCATAAATACAAGCTTAGGTAAACAAATATTCTTTATGCCCAAGTAATTGGACTTTTATAGTTTACCTAATTGGAAAAATGTCCATTAATGTAATATTTCATTTAGTTGAAATGTATTAATTTTTTTTTTGACATAACAGGCTTCATGATTTGTCCAGAGCAGAGCCAACATTGACGCATATGGCTCTGTCACAGCTTCAGAGAGGAGGGCATGTTAAGCATGTGGTATCTCAAAATTGTGATGGACTTCACCTTCGAGCTGCTTTGCCTCGTCAGTCCCTTTCTGAATTGCATGGGAACATGTATATTGAGGTAAGTTAAATATGATAGTTTCAGCTTGAGAAGGAAATTGCTATATTCACTGCAAATATACAAACAGGAATTCCAAATTTGAGTCACATATTAAGACAGTTTGTTATCACTATTAACAACTTTAAACTCTCAAATATTGTGTTATTGTCAACAATATTGGAGGAGGATGGCCTTACATTTATCCATTTGTCTCCTAAAGACAGATAAAGAAATATTTGAAGCCATTTCACCAATTCACACCTAGGTATTCATTATTGTATTTTTTTGCAAAATACTTGCTATGGCAAGTACTTTCTTTCCAAATATAGCAAAATCATGAAATTTAAAACTTGCTGTCCCTAAAAAGCCACCAATATCAATTATCAAATAAAATACCTGTCCAAAAATGTGAGAAATAATGTCAAAATAAAACTTTGCATATTCACTTTAAAAAGGAACTTTAATATAACGCAGGTTTCCCTGCTGTGCATCATCATCATATGATGATGCTGCACAGCAGTGAAACCTGGGTCACATTAATTTTTATTTTTCATGTGGATTTACAAAGTTTTATTTTGACATTATTCATCGTGGAAAGATACCATAAATTTACACCTGAAATGATTTATTACAAAAATTTGAGTCTGAACTCCATCAATATTGATTATTTGCAGCAATCTGATCTCTGTGAGCTTGAGGTTGATTTTTGTTTGATGTTCTTCACGCTCTATTAAACTATATTAACGTGAATGAATTTTGACTCTTGTAACCATGTAGAACTATATGAAGTTGAAGCTTTTGAGTGCACACAAGATTTAAGAAATCGAATTCAGGTTCACATTATTATTTTAAGTCTGTTTGACAAATTACAGAGAAAAGTGATGCCAAATAGTTACTTTATTTAAAACCTATTTCTAAAATCAGCACAAAAGCATAAATGAATTGATGATATTATTAAACCTCAAGAAGGCCAAGAGAGCATCATAATTGATGTTTGACACCACCAGTCAAAGGTTTGTGGTTTGATTTTATAGTGCATTCTTTGTCAAACTTTATTGTCTGGTGAAGTCTGACTTTCATGTGGCACATACACTGGTTTTATAACAATTAGCTTTGCAGTTATACATTGATGAAGTTAACCTCATAGAGCATGAGTTCTTGGAGTATATACCTATATTTTATTTCAGTTCCACTTTACATAGCTCACTTGTGGTTCTTCAATCCACATTAAGCTTCCTCAGTAGAGCTCTCCTCTTTAATGTATCAATACAAAGGTTCATTATTCATTCCCTGACCAAGTGTAATTTTTTCTTCAGTCTCACACATCATATAATAACATCCAGGGTGGGTGGAAGCATGTAGCATTAATCATCTACAGTCTGTAAGAAAGTCAAGACTCTCAAGTTTCAGGCTCAATGTCCTTATTATGAGGTAATTGAATTCTATGCAATAAATTAGCTATCATAAGATATATATATGTCAATTTTTGTGCAGAAAAAATTTGGCTGTCTTAGATATACATAATTATTAATTATATTTTTCAAAGTGGAACTTTTTGGCTTTTTAAATCCATAGCTACATCTTGTGTTACATACCGTCATATTAACTTTCAATTTATTGTTGAGTAAGCCAAAGTTGTTTTTAATACCTTGCAGGAAATAATATCTGTATGTATAAAATTTGCCTAAATTGTTATTAAAACTGTGAAACCCTAATCACTTTAAAATGAATGACTCAAAATATAATTTGTACTGTTGTTTCACAATGGTTGTCGGCATGTCAAATTTGTAGTTTAAAATATCATTTACATCAATAATGATTTTATCTAAAGTGAGTAAGTGTTCATTCTGATGTTCGTACTGGAAATTGTTTTCCTAGATATCTAAGGACTTATGTTTTGTTTTCATCTTAGGAGTATATGTAGGTATAATGAAAAATTAAACATATTATTGTAAATATTAGTACATGGGGTTATATAAATTTAGTAGTGAGTCAATTAATAGAAATAAATGTAAAGATTTAATATGTTGGAAAATTTATGACTTAATCAATGGGCAGAAATAAAATAGAATCAATTGAAAGAGAGGATGACCATAGTGAATATAAGAGTTAGTGAAGTAAACTATGGGTTCATGGAAAGTAGCATAATTGTGAAGGAGCATTAATCTGGGAAGAATTTATAGGGTTTGCTGCCTGTATTTGGTTGTGGTTCTGAAGTTATTTGATAAAACTAAAAATACTATTTGGGATATATTCGCTGAACAGTGTAACATTCCTTCAACTAAAACCAATGAGATGAGCTAATAAGTGCCGTCTGTTCGCTGAGCATTGTAAATAATAATAACTTCATTGTGAAAAATAAGGAAATAATTTTTTTTTCAATTTCATCAATGGAATTATAAAATCAGCAGTTTTGCACGAAAAACTTTTCAAAAAAACTCAGCTGGAAGGTGAGGGCAAGTATGTATTACATGTATAATTTTTGATTAATTTAGTTAGAGTTTCTCAGTGAAAGGTCATCAATTTTGGTATTTATAGGTATGTAGGAATTGCAACCCCCCAAAGGAATACTGGCGCCTGTTCGATGTTACGGAGCACACTGGCCGATTTGCTCATAATACTCGCCGCAGGTGCTACACTTGCCTTTCCCCTCTGGTGGACACCATCGTTCACTTTGGTGAAAGGGGAACTTTAGCGTGGCCCCTGAATTGGAAGGGGGCATGTGATGCTGCTGATGCTGCTGACACGATTCTTTGCATTGGTTCCAGCCTCAGGGTATGCAAAACATTTGGCAGTATTTCTATGAGTGTGGAAACCTCAACAGCTGCTAAGTTGTGGAGGAACAGTACACACTTCTAATGTTTTATTGTAATAAATGAATGATGAAACAACATACTGTTTTTCCCAGCCCTTGAGATGCCTTTTTTTGCTACTAAATATGCTCTAAAATCAGCTTGTTTCTTACAAACCGGGGGTTTACCAGAATAAGAGAACATCGACCAATAATACACAAGCTGATTCACTGGGAAAAACTATTTTATAAAGTATTTGTTCCTCAACAGGAATAGGAAATGGCGGCCTTTATTACAGGTTTAAATAATGGCACTGTTTTTAGGCAGTAATAAGCAATAGAGTTTTAATATTTCCTTGAAAGTACTTCCTAAAAAATCCCTGGCGATATTGCCCCATTGCTAATACATAGGGCAAGGAAATTCAGTATATATACTGAATATATATATATAAATATATATATATATAAATATATATATATATATATATATATATATATATATATATATATATATATATCTACCAATTCCAATTTTAAATAAATTATATAATCTTAACAGAGGTCATAGAGGGTCCTGTGAGTAGAGCCCTGAGCTACTGACCAGAGAACCCAGGTTTGATTGACATTTCTGGGTGCCCTCAGCTTTTTTCCAAGCGGTGTAATTTATTATTTAGGTGGCAGATATTCCTGGGAGACCATTGGCAGCACAGGAAAAGAAACTGGTCCCCATGCTATGATTTTTTGAATTTCTCGAGTCATGAATGACTTAGTACTAGGTGAGCCCTACTCATACCTATTAAACCAATTTTAAGGTAGGTAACTAGGTATTTTGGTTTTTCTGTCATTTTTTTACCAGAGCTCCATCATCTCTAGGCACAGAGGTGTGATAAATCATATCAAATCCCTGGGTTGGAATTACCATCTGTTGACTACAGTTTTTATTACATTAAATTGACTACATTCTCAACTGGATATCAAGCATATTCTAGTTTACAGATATAATTTCAGGTGTTTTAGGTTATGAACATACTGTCGGAGTCAGATGTTTGAGATGTGTATGATACTATAGTCAGCCTTTCTGTTCTAACCTAATTGGGTGATGCTGAGGACATGGGTCAACTGAGTGCATAGCAAAACAGCATTAATTTTAAAAATAAAAAGGTTATTTGTGATTCCAATGATTCCTAATGTATGGATAAGATTAATTAGTTGATAAATATGGACATGGAAGCATTTTTTAGTGTTAATTTCAACTGCACTGACTTTTAACCAGTGGAACTGGTGGATTACCCCTACTGCCTTGTTTTCATTGCCCACTTTGCGCACTTAGCATACTGCAATTCATAGGTAAAATTTAGTGATAACAATGTTCCTTTGGGTGAATTTTTATAACTGGGTAAACATAGAAACTCAGGTTTGATGATTTTCAGCCAGCAGTTTTCTAATATATGAAGAATATATATTCTTACAGAGTGGATGCTAGTATATGTTGGTCATCAGAACCTAAATGAATAGTTGGTGTAATGTTAGCCTGATAGAAAAATTATAAGTTAAATTTGAAGAGATGTAGATAATAATACGGGAATGAGATGGTATTATCCACCTCTCTAGTGCTTATACTTTCTGATAATCATTCATTTAAGACTGATCTGAAACTTCTCGGCCTGATTATGAAAATGGCAATTAACGTTTTTAAAAAATTTTATTTTTCTGCATAATCACCATTAATATTAATACAGTTCATCCAGTGGTGTTCTAGTGTCATTATCCCATCTCTGTAGTGTTCTTCCGGAAGTGCTGAAAAGTACATGTGACAGTCAGTAATGAGGGCAGAAACCTTTGTGACATTAATGAGAGAATCAGAGGGTATTAATAATTTTTGTTCTGCAGAGTCATCTAAATATCTTAAGTGAGCTTGTGAAGGGTACATACTTATACCAATAGTTGTAAAAGAAAATTGTTGGTTTATGTATATAAGTTCAAATGAGCCAGTTAACAGAAATACTTTTTTCTTGTAGTGAATACTAATGCTAAAGGGGTCAGCAGTACAGACCCTTTTTACTTGAGTATCATCAGAATACACCTGAAATTGAGTCAAATGTTCTGGCAATTGTTGGTATATTTGCAATACTATAAAACAGGTGCAATAATCATTTTAGCTTAAAGATAATTTTGAAAATGTCATAGGACACATCTTCCTTAAATGAACTTCAACACTTGTCATATTTTTCTTTAGAAGACTATTCAAGGTTCTTCTGACCGAGTATAAACATGGCTGCTGGATGCCTGCCAAGGAAATTGATTTTTTTAACAGTATAAGTACAGCATGAAGATTTTCTTCTAAGACAATAATGTAAAACTAATTACTTAATATTTTACCACTCCAAGTGAAAAAAATGAGAATAAATTTTAATTGAAATAGCGGGTAACAGAATTGAAAAAAGATGTTGTTTTTATTTATTAGTTTTCAAATGATTTCATTTATAAGTCTCTACCATGAAAAAGATCTGAGAGATATCAATATATATTTAATGATAAAGGCTCCTTTCTGCAATGCCAGGTCAGAGTTCTTGCTTTTAAATTGGTAACAATTGGATATGTTGGTGGGTATTATGGAGACTAGTATGCTTATCATATTGATACATTGTCTTCTATTTAGCATTTTTAAATTTAGTTAAGTGATATTACCAGTCAATATTTCAGATATGTTGGGTCCGCGAAAGTTCATGGAAGTTCTAGAAGAAATAATAGAGAAAAATTTCTACTGGTGCATCAGATTTTATCCCTCAATGTGGGCTCGAATGTATAATGTATTGTCATCCTCTAATTGCATGTCAGAAGAACAGCAGAAGAATTTTCTTGATGTAAGCCAATATATTGTATTCATTCACCCTGTATTGTTAATGGTAGTTATTGAATATTTAGCTGATAAGCAGGTCTTACAGAATAATATTATTGATATCTTAGGAATGTAATATCAATTAGAATATAATTTTCACTAAAAGTTTCTGCTCTGTGCTTGTGTCGGTTTTTTCAGAAGATTATTACAATTCTACATCTTTTATTTATGATATATTAATGATACAGTTGTTAGGTGTGCTAAACCTGTAGTTCTAATTGGCAAGATATTATTCTGAATGTTTCAGAAATTTTTGTAGTTGCTGAGTCAATTAGTTTGGTTTTGTGTGTAGGGAGTTCAAGTTCAGTACACCCATCTGTCAAATTAGATTCTGAGTTGTCAGCCTCCGCCATCTTTCTAAGGCAGTGGTCAACAAGTGTTGTCTGAAAAGTTTCAGACCTCAACATAAAGATTGCAGCACTCTTCAACAAAAGTTAGGGAATGTTTGCATGTGCATTGAAAGATACTCACCAAACTTTCAGCCATTTTGGACACTTGTTGTTTTACAATCATTTGGCTGAGTCGTGAGGGTTTTTGTGAAAATGGAAAAAAGTGAGTATTAGCTCTCATTAAATATTTGTTTTTGAAAGGCAATACACCTACACAAATCAAAGATAAGTTGGGCGCTGTGTATGGGGACTCTGCAGCATCATTTAAAACTGTGAAATTTTGGGCCAAAAAATTTAGAGGTGGCTGTAGCAGATGGACTGACGATGAGCGTTCGGGATAACCAGAAACTGCGACAGCCACCAATAACATCGAAAAATTTCACCAAATGGTACTGTACGACTGTTGGATTAAAAGGTCAGAGAGATATCAGAGGCTACAGGATTATCAAAAGAATGCATTTGTCGCATATTGTTCGAAGAATTGGACACAAGTAAGCTATCTGCTTTTGCTCACAATGGACCAAGAATGCATTCGAACGAACATTTCCAAGGCTCTGTTGAAGCGGTTCAAGTGAAGCGAGTTAGATTTTTTGCATCAAGTCATTACTGTAGATGAAACTTGGATCCAGTGCTACTAAACTCCTGAGATGAATGAACAGTCAAAAAGTTGACTGCAAAGGGTGAACCTGCTCCAAAAAAGGAGAACATGGTTCATCTACATCTACATAATACCCCGCAAGCCGCCGCAAGGGCGTGTGGCGGGGGGTGTTAGGTCACCAACCGTAAAAAAGAAAAATACCACATGCAAAAAAACAACACGGGAAATTACACCCACAGCAGCGCACACACTCATGCAAAAATCCCTTCATCCAATACTCATGCAAACACATATACCGCAAAACAACTAAAAAACTGCACCCCATGATGCAGCACGAAAGCCATCCTACAACACGGAAGCCAGGACACAACAAGCAAGAAATTGCATCGGCTAGGAAGGTGATGGCGACTGTTTTTTGGGGTAGTCACGGAATTGTGTGCATGGGTTGTCTTCTAAAAGTTAATAGGAATAAAACCATTTATTGGGATGAGATTGAGACTAAATGGCCCCTTCTCCAGCCAAACCCCTCTCTAAAAGGGAAAACAATAACAGGAGAGTATTGAGCATCGTTACTTGAAAATCTGAAGGTAGAAGTTGCGAAACAAATCTACCACGTTTGAAGAAGAAGAAAGAGTTTTTCCATCAGGACGACACACCTGCTTACTCTCTGGCATCGCCTTTGCTAAAATTCATGAATTGCATTTCGAAATGGTTAACCACTCACCGTATTTTCTAGATCTGATCCCCAGCAATGTTTTTCTGTTTTATAATCTTGAAGTTTTCCTTGGAGGACAGCATTTCATCAGACAAAAGATAATCGCATACCTATATGCCTATTTCATTGAGAAAGACTCCTACTACTGTTTGGAAGGGTTAAAAAAGAGTATCGACTTAAAAAGAGACTATGTTGAAAAATAAATTTGAAGAAAAAATGTCTTGTTTACTTTTTAGGTTGGAAACGTCTTTCACTGCCCTCATAGATAGCATGAAATAAAACTTTCCCATGTGATTTTATCAATAAATGAAAATTCTGTAGTGTTTAATGTCCATAATATTGACAGTTGGTTTCTTTCCGAAGTATTTATCATTCTATCAACCACATGGAACCATTCTTATTGCATGAAGTCATCAGTAAATCTCTCATTTTTATCACTCATTGCCTTAGCTTAAAAACCAAAATGTTACCAATCAACCATTTAATTTTTGAATTTTGCTTTGTTGATCCTATAATTTTTATCTGGAGATCATGAAAACTTCAGAATAAATAACTTGCACTTGGGTTTGAAGAGATAGAATGTCATTCATATAATTGTCAGTGGAACTTGTACAGTGACGCTGATAATTATATCCAGATATCAATTAATAACTGTTAGCCTAGAAATTCCTTTTCACTGTGATCACTTGATGCACACAGGTATATCAATGTATTATCAATGAGAATATGTATGAGGCTGGATTAATTCCTCTGATTAACTCATTGTTACATCATGATATCTTTGATAAAGAATATTACTATTGATTGAAGTTTATTTTGATGAGGTATTTTAAAAGTTTAAGATTTTATCCCAAAATTACTTTAGTCCTTCTTTCCCATACTTTGCGCTCAATTTTGGGGATTGTAAATTTTCTTTAGGCATTTGAAATTTTTTTAAATGGCTGTGGCTCCTGTGATTTAAATGGTAGTTATATTGTTTAGTGATTCCCCTTATAGTAAATGGATCCGACCTCTAAAGTTGATGTGCAAATATTATTTTCTTATCCATTGAAAGATAAAGTTAGGTGATTTATTATGTTATCGGTGTTATAATTCATGGGTCATGGATCATCAAAATTTATGATATTTAAAAGTTCTGTTGAATTTTGTTTGACACAACATTTGAATGATAATCATAATTTTTTCAAGTAATGGGACTCGTATCTGTCTGAAATAGTTTTTATTCCTTTAAGTTTAATATAATTTTGGTTCATTACAAAAAATATTTTTTAATTTGAGATTTTGAAATTGCATTGTAAAATTTCAAATTGAGTATTATAGTATTTAATTAATCAGTCATTGTATTCTGTCTACCCAAAGCATCAACTCACTTGGTGGTCATCTGAAGTAGTTGAATGAAATATTTCATTTGCAAATTTGTTGCATATTGTGGAAGATGTGGTTGGTGGAATCTTTCCTTAGGTTGAACAAGGTAGTCAGAGCATGAACTCCTAAGTGACGAGACTCTGTGCTCTTAGCTAAAAGTGTTAAGACACTGCTAGTCAGTTGCCAGAGGAAGGTTTCAGAATTTTTTTCATTTTTTTCAAATTTGCAGGTGTTAAAGAAATATCCTTGGCTTTGGTGCATGGACAAACCAGTGAAAAAGAGGCCCAATCTTTATATAGTGAATCTTCAGTGGACCCCAAAAGATGAGCAGGCAACGTTGAAAATAAATGGTAATTATATTTAAGGGCTTTTTCAGTATAAGGATAACCTCAAGCAAGGTAATGTTTTTATTCTGAATTGCCATTTAAACTTTGTTTTTTCCCATCATTACATTAACTGATTCTTCATGTTTTTCAGAAATTGCTTTTTTATTTTCTACTTTACACAGTATGCTTTTAATTGTAAAGAATATGTGATTGGGTATTCATATTTGTTTTTATTCCATGTTTCAAAATCATTAATGCACTTTGATAGCTGGGTTTTATATAAAAATGATGGTAAATTGGGGTAGAATATTGATGCTTCTCTGCAATGCATCATTCAAAAGTAAAGTATGTGAACTTCTTTTCCTTTGGGCCTATAGGCTGATACTAATCTCAACTTTAGTCATCAGCCTTATAGCATATGAGACGTTTTATTTCTCTCATGCATATTTGTCATACATTTTACTCTTCCTTCAAATTCACTATTTATGAGCTGGCGTAGTAATTTTTAACCCCCTCGATTCTTATGGAATATATTTCAAGTTACTACATGCTTTACAGTCGGTATTGACTTAACAAGAGATTTGATGAGACAGGGATTGGCTACATGTGACTCTATAGATTGTAATACTTTCTTGAGTGATTGTTTTCTCTATATGTGAAAGTAAATGTGATATATTATGATTTAAAGTTTTGCTAGTATGTTTATCATGTTGATAACAGATTATATTATTCTACATCTACATCTACATAATACCCCGCAAGCCGCCGCAAGGGCGTGTGGCGGGGGGTGTTAGGTCACCAACCGTAAAAAAGAAAAATACCTCATGCAAAAAAACAACACGGGAAATTACACCCACAGCAGCGCACACACTCATGCAAAAATCCCTTCATCCAATACTCATGCAAACACATATACCGCAAAACAACTAAAAAACTGCACCCCATGATGCAGCACGAAAGCCATCCTACAACACGGAAGCCAGGACACAACAAGCAAGAAATTGAAACATCACTACCACATGAAAATGCACCACGAAACACTCTACCCCCAAAGAGTCTCTAAAAGGCAGGGAATGCGAC
This sequence comes from Hetaerina americana, assembly GCF_022747635.1. Classification (NCBI taxonomy): domain Eukaryota; kingdom Metazoa; phylum Arthropoda; class Insecta; order Odonata; family Calopterygidae; genus Hetaerina; species Hetaerina americana. Next base: position 81,695,808 of record NW_027286874.1, read on the forward strand.
CCAACGTTGCAGGTAGCAGGAATTTGCCCCCGCGGCAAATATTTTATTCATAAAAGATGATGAAATAAATATCATTATATTGTTAGTGTGTTGTGGAATTTGACTCATCCAGTCACTCACTCATGTGTACTGAAATATGAAAATTTCTCTGTACAAAAAATATTGACTTGAGGCAGGATTTGAACCTGAATCCCTTAATTTCTGGCCTAGTACTTTGGCCAGTTAAGCCACCAAGGCATCCCCTTGCAATGCTATTTTCTCAGTGATTTAAAGGATGAAAGTGCTCCAACAGTTTACCATGCATAAAATGTCACAAAGGAGTAATATTCATACTCTTACATTGCAAAATTTTCACGTTTATGAGCACAAAACCAGGTGACTGCTGAAGTTACTGTTTTTGAATTTCTACTGTTTCTTTGTAATTGTCCAAAGCAGGAACTAATTTAATTTTTGTTGCCTCTGGGGTAACTTTATGGAATTTGCATAACAAAGAAAGTGGAATTACAAAGTCAATAATTTCATTTCATATCAATGAGAAACTAATGTCTTTAAAATATGGTTTTAATGTCTTAAACTGTGGCACAAATTATATGACTATGATTACTTTATGGCACTGTAATAAGGTAAATTGCCAAAGCACCTTATGCTTTTATAAACTGTAAATTGATATTGTGAGAGGATGACTCAGTAACTTAACTGGATAAAAGATATTTGCACCATGACATTCTATTTATTGCTTATAAATATCATCAAATTAACTTCACTTATATTTGATGGATTCAGTTGTAAAACATATATTTTGTCTTTACCATGAACCAGTCTTTATAGCATGTTAATTCTATAAATTATTTGCCATGGGTATTTTATATAATCATTGTGCTATCTTGGTGCTACAAAATATAAAATTACATGCAAAATTAAACTTCAGATATGCAGAAAGGATGGTGGCAGATTTGAAGTTTTTCTACTTTTGTAAAAATATTCTTGTACCATATATCCCAGTACATATGATACTCTTTTTTGCTCCAAAATGTGCTTTAATATCAGCCTGCGTTTTTTGAGATGGGGGTGTATGGATATAACTTAGTCATATGAGTGCCTGTCAATTGGCTACAAAAATACTTGCTCTGAGTATGAAATATTTTTTCCCCACATCAGAAATAGAAAATGGTTGTTTTGATTCCAAATTACGTTAATTTAGTGGAGCCTGCCTTAATGAGTTAACCTCAGATTGTTAGCAATTTGTATAATGAGCAAAAATATTGTGCCCAAGATTTACTCTCTTAGCAAGCGGCATTTTGCATAGTGAGTGACCAGGAGGGGGGATTCCTGGAGTGATTACACTAGATGCTTATGTTTGTGTTTAGCACAAGTTCCCCTAGCATCATAGTGTTGCTAGTGATTGGACGTTTGTTCAAACTTTTGTTCGGGCATGTTATTTGTGAATTTTTGTGCGCAGTTTAATAATATTTTTTAAATTGTTTAGAAAATGTCCCCAAAGAAAGCCGCAAGAAGGCAGTCATTAGAGATTAAAAATTACAAATAATATGCCTTTTACACAGGCAGTCACCTGTGCCAAAGCTTGAACTTTTTTGAGAATTTGAGGAAAGACAAAGGTGATGAATGATTTAAATTGTTCAATGCCAAATTGAGTAGGTTCAGGCATGATATGGTGGAATTCGAATGTAATAAAGAACGGATAGTGGCAGTTTTCCACTAGATAAGATTTATTGTACGACTGAGTGTCGATGTATTACAGCATCTTCAGGTACCAAACTGAAGTCAAATGCTGTCTTGTATACAATTTTAGATTCGGGTTGTAGAGGGTGGATGTAGCAGAAAAGGAGGGAGGGAAGAGAGGGGACAAGTTAATGTAGGATTGCAAGTAATAAATCTTATCTAGTGGAAAATTGCTGCTATCCATTCTTTACAGGGTATGGCAGTTATCTCCAGACAAATTTCAATTTGAGTTTCCCGCCATATCTTAGTTCCACTGGAAGTCGCGGTTGGCGTTCTTGAAAGCTATAGGCATCTAGTAAATAGTCATAACCTAAAAATGGCCTAAATGTTACTTACAAGTGCGCTCAGTGAAATTGTTCGATTCTTTGGGTACCCCAGACCAACTGGTTACGATTATGTGGTTAAGTATAATGCCTCTGAGAAGTTTGGGGAAGCTTTCGCTAATCAGGCGAGGAAATGCTCAGGCACTGATTTCAGAGGAATTTTGCAAATGTTTGCGAATTTGAAAATTTTGAAGAATGTCATGAAACCCTGTATTTAACTGTGGCCTCGGGGAGACAATATGTCTTTCAACAGGATAGTGCACCAGCTCATACGAGTCATTTAGTCATTAACTGGCTCTCAGATAACGTTGACATGTTCTGGTCAAAGGAGTTCTGGCCCCGGAATAGCCCGAACTTGAACCCCCTCGACTATTATATTTGCAGCGTAGTCAAAAGAGTTACCAATATCCCGCTATCGTAGCAGCATTCACGAATATAGACAGCACTGTTTTATAGAGTGCGTGCGATCAATTCAGAATAAGATTGGAGGTGGTCATTGCAGCTGAAGGGGTTATATTGAGTAATGCTACTCTTGATAGATACCACTACTTGTATGTAAAAGGATTTTCTTATTCATTTGTATTTTTACTTAATACATTTGCTTTTAAACAAAAGTTTCATTTGTGCCGTACACTGCATAATGTTCAATGCCATTTCTGGCTAATCCTAGGATTTTAAATGATGAGCAGGTGTTCACAGTGTTACTTTAATGAGCAGTAGATTTTAAAAAAAAATTTTTGAAGTTCCTACTTTGGAAATGTATTATTGTTGGTGACCTTTGTCTCTATTTCATAGCAGTAAATAAATAATGGTAATAGGTTATAAAAGGTGGATTTCAACCTATTCAAAATAGCTCTACAGTGATATCCAGGCTTCTCTGTGCTGCACTGTGAGCAAACAAGTATTTGGTACTATTGTGTTGTCAATACATCTTCAAAGTAGAAACATGAAATTTCAGTAATGTATCCTTGCATCATCATTTGTCTGAGAAGTAGCATAAGACGAATGGACATACTTCAACTATGAGATATAACTCAATGACGTTTCCTGGATTAATCAGTTTGCTGTAATTTTTATATATGTGATTCATATATTGTTTTTATTGTGAATCAAATAGATAAAAAGTTGACCACAACATTAGTAGTAGTTTTAAGGAAGGTGAGCGACAGACAAGGTCATTTGTACCATTAGGGATGGATGGCAAAGAAGGAAGTGCGGAGAGAAATGCGGCGTTGTCATTAGATTACTCTTAACAAAAGGCACCAAGGGGTCTGCAGTTTAACGTCCCATCCAACGGATGATGTACTCACTCAAAGTGCTCTCCACAAAGCACCTCAAGCAGGGATCAGGATACCACTGAAAAATATCTAATGCCTACAGGATGCAGACCTGGACCCTCTTGGTGGGAAGTCAGCACATTTGCCCCCACACCGTCTCGATCCCTGACAGCAACTTTACCTACTGTATCTAGTCATACTGTTAAAAGCTATGTTTGGACACTTTGATGGTTATAAATCAACATCTGAAAATTATTGTGGAGTGTAACAGCATTTAGTCAATTCCTTAAATATTTTTGAAAATCTTTTATTGCCGTTAAGTCCTGTTGACAGGCATAGTATGATGTAAGCTTAGTTACCTATTGTGCCATCTTTGTCAAGCAAATCATTTTTTTATCTTGAAGTATTTGTTTCTTTCCTGGTGTATAATGTAGTCTTCACTCTTAAATTACAAATTTTATTTTTTTCATAATGTAGATAATTCAATCTAATTTGTTGATTGTATTTTAGGCAGGTGTGATGAAGTAATGAAGCAGGTGATGACACATCTGCAGATTCCAATTCCTTGTTATGATCGTTTACGAGATCCAATATTTGCTCATGCAACGCTGCTTCATCCTCTAGAAATGCACACCACGTCAAGGCCTGCTTTGCAACCTTCTTTGGTTGAGGAAAAGTCTCTCTTGGATGAAGATAAAAAATTTATTTCTGCAACTGAAATTAGTGCACCTGTTAAAACTGAAAATATTTCTTCCTCTAATACCAAACGGATTCAAAGTACAAATATTGGTGATGATATTAAGTACATAATTGGTAATCAAAATACAGTGGCTTTAAATGTCAGTGGTGACAGCCGTGTGTGTAAGAAGAATGAAGAGGCTGCTGAAAACGAAAATTGTTATACATCAGTATTAGCTAGTGAAAATGGTGAAAAATCTTTTAAGAAAGAGAATGATGAATGTTCAGAAAATAAGGCTGATTCTAGTGCTACATGTTTATTAATAGGTCCCTGTAGTAACATTTTAGGCAGTGAGTCAGAAAAAGTAAGGAGTATTAAAAAAGAAAACAGTGAAGCATCTCATGTTACTGTCTGTGGTGATATAAACAAATTTGGTCTGAGCAATAGTCCTGAAATTGACATTATTGCAGTTGTCATGAAAAACACATTAGGGAATAAAAAAGGAAAAATGCAAGATACTGATAGCCTGATATCTCAGTCCAAGAACGTAATTGATGTTTCAAGTTCAGAAGATGGACCTACAAAGAACAAAGGTGAACAGCAAGCCAAAGTTCCCAAGTATACTAAAAACAAATGCAAGGTTTTTGAAAGTGATGCAGATGTAAATAGGGATCATAAGTTTAGTCATGGGATAGTGGGGAGGCCTGTGGTAAATGGTTCTATTCCTGCCAGCAGTGATTCAACAAATAGTTTTGGAGCTGGACTATGCCACTACTGCAGGGCTCAGCGAGGTTCATATCGTTGTTTATACTACGTCCGTCGTGTGCCTGTATTTGCCAATCTTACTGGGGACAGAGATAAGACTCCTGTTTGTGAGTGTTGTGAGCAGGTAGGTGTGCTGGGGTCTTCAAAAAAAAGACGAAATAGTTCTAACAAGGATAAAATTGTGTGTAAGGATGAGGAGTGTGATGATAATTGTGAATCTCCCAGTGAGGAATTACAGCCAGAAACAAAAGAATATAACTCAGTGGATAATTCATCCTGTCCAACTGTTTTAACAAATCCAGGATGGTTTGGCAAAGGCTATAGAAAGCGCATGAAGAAGAAAAGATAGGTGCTAATATTTGGGCATTTACTAGGAAGTAACTTCAAAGTGGATGGAATATTTTTATGCCTAATACTTTGAATGAGGTTGTGGGGCTCTGACCCATGAAATGAATCATGGGCCATCTCATTGAATTGTATTTTATCTATTTATGTGTGTTATATTTGTACATATTTGTATTTCTTATTTTCTATGTACTACAACTGCCATTTTTGTGAATACTTCATAATTTTTTAAATTTTATTTACACTCGATTCTACTGTGAAGGCAACTAATAGTGCAGAACATCCTTTTTAATATAGTGTAAAGATGTAGTAAGGAACCTCATTATTTTAATATGCATTAGCTTTGCAGTTGGAGTATACTGTGCTGTTTAAACTTTTCCTGTTCCTAATGCTTGCTCATGTTTCTGTTTGCACCCGAGTCACATTTTCATGTGCAATACAGTTAAAAATATTGATATTTCAGAGTATGGTATTATGCAACTTGGCTGTGTTTTTATAATTAATATTTCTTCTGCAATGTTTATCATGTTGGTTGATTTATTCTGTTTATCATTTTATTAATGAATCACATGAATATTGGCGGAATATTCTTCATTGTCTTATTATGTAATTTTAAGTAGACAAATTTTAATTGTTGTTCCATCCAGTCCACATAAATTTTATTAGCCAGACTTAGATGTGGAAATTTATACATTCCATTAATGTACGGAGTTGGTATTTTATCTTACAGAAATGCAAGAAATAGCATTGTGTTCTTTGAAGTATTTCACTGTGTCAATATTATCAGCAATGGTACATGTGTGATGATGCAGCAAAAGCTGTTGAAGGTGGAAATGTAAGGGATCATGTAATATTTCTGAAATAGCATGTAGGTTTTCCATTATAGGTTTAAACAGCTTTTGCTACACATGAATATATAATTATCCATCATACCCATCAATACATAATTACTACATATGTAACATAAAAGGCAAAGCATTACAAAAAGTTATTTCCAGAAGCTTTCAAATTTGAATGTTCTTTCTCCTGTGATTTTGGCATGAAGCTGAAAGCCCTAACTATATCATACAATAATATTCTTTATTTTTCTTTGGATAATGTTTAAAATGGGAATGCTACTCAATATAATATAATGTATTTCCGGTTCCTAAAAGTCATCTTCCCCAAATCTTAGCTTCCAAAAATCGCATATGATTTTATTCCATTTATTTATTGTTGTTACTTTTGCAAGTATAGGCAAGGGCATTGCTATTTAAACAAGCATAGTAAATTTCTGTACCCACACAAAGACAATATATTTTAAATTCATAACTCATAGAACTCCTAGACAGCAAACTTTACACCTGAGGAAATATAGTTGGTGTAATTAGAGATGCATGAACCCTAGAATGCTTATTTCTCCAAGCCCTTCATAACTTTCTGTCCGAAAGATTATTACTTTTCTCAGTTCTTCAGCATAGCAGTGCTCCTTTCAGTACAACGTGATTAGGCCTAAACCAGTAAAACTAAATAAATCAACAAATCCTATTAAAATGTAGACTCATTATCTTTGAGAAGAAGAATGATCCAATTATTGTTTATTTCTGTTGGCATCATGTAATGAATGTAAAAGTTTGAATTGTTCTCCTGTGTTTATTTAATATGTGTCCTACTCAGTTGCTGAAAAATTGTAATATTTATGAAGATGCTCAAAGTTGCAAAGATCTGCTGGTGCTTCCTCTTGGGAATGATGTTGAAGTAACATATAAATTTCTGCATTCATCATATGAAATTAGGAGACATTTCTGATAAATGGAGCATTATTTTTATTGCAGATTACAAGTTGTTGAAAGTTCAGTTCAGAAAATTCAGTTTTGAAAGGAAACAATTGGCTCATGGTAATTTCAAATCATGAACTGTATAGTTATTTAGTTGTGGAGTCACCTATGTTTGCATTAATGTTTTTTACACACTGTATAAATGTTGAATGTCAAAAGCAGCAATTTTTCTACCAAAAAGAATTTTTGGGTTCGGCATGCATTGATGTTGCTAGGCTTGCATTTTTTATCTCTTGAAAACACTATTTTATTTAATGTTACTGATTTCCTAGTAGGCTACTCACTCCTCACCTCAGCTAACAAAAATGCAGTCAGGTTCATACCATAATTCCCTGCAAATAGCTCTGCTCGGGATAAAGTGTGACCTTTTGAAGAAACAAGACAAAAGATCACCAATCATGTATTTACAGTAAGCTATCCAAAACTAAGTCAGACTACCTCAAAATATTTCTGTTTAAAAATTGCGTTTTTCACAATTTCTGTCCTCAAGACTATTTTTTGTGGAAGAAGTGTCGATGCTTTCCGTCCACATCTTACTCATTCTGCCTCTTGGAGAGCAATGCAATCATTATATGTTTAGATCTTATTGCTTCCAGCTTTTCTTGGTTTCCACCATGGTCTTTCCACCTTTGACAGTGTTTACTGTAAAATGATTTTTTAGTCATGAGAATTTCATGTTTAAATACTAAGTGTTTAAAGTTTGAAAGGAGTTTTCCCTGTATTTTTTATATTTTTTCCTGAAATTTGAATAAAAATGAGTATGATTTGAATTAATGATAGATCACTTTATTGATGGAGAATTCACATGAACGTCTCATGTTCCTCTTCTGTTATTGCTTTAAAGATGCTCCTTCCAGGTCCTAACCACTGTTTTCAGTACGTGAGAATATTCTTATATCATAAAATGGTGTAGTACTAGTTATCTATTGTAGGCCTGAAACCATCAAAGTTTGCCAATTTGTGTGGTTATCATTGGCACCAAATATCTATTGATTTTTTTGATATTTGGATAAAACAAACATGGATGTGTGGGAGATGGTGATAAGTGTACCGATTCTAATCAGTTAAGGTCAATGTACTCATAATAAGCATGTTTAGTGGAGTTATTGGCTCACTGGCAGTGAACATCAAGTGTTTCTTTTTACTATGTGATTCTCTTTCCATATATATACCAGAAGGCCATGCACCTGCAGTCCCTGGTTGTGGTTTGCATTCACCCCTAATTCTGGGTAAATATCGTTGTAATAGTTATTAGAGGAGGTGACAATTGGCTGAGGCCATTTGCACCATTAAGGTTAATAGGGCAGGATTTTAGGGAAGAAGGGTGGAATGAAATCCAGTGTCAGCATTAGTGCACTCTTGATCTAAGGCACTAAGGGGTTAACAATATAATATCCCATTTGACAGATGGATTACTCCACTTGATGTGCTCATCAAATATCACCCCAAGTAGGGATTGGGATACCTCTTGAAAAATCCTGCCACCTCTGAAATCAAACCTGGGTCATTGGGGTGGAAAGCCAGTACAATAGCTGCAACACTATCCATACCAGCACATTTACCTAGTTACCCTTGCCCTTTAAAATCTGGGCAATGTGGCAGTAATTATGGCAGATTCCCATTGAAAATTAATAGTGAAAATAATAAATAAATGCAAATAGAATTCGTGTGAATAAATGATAATGTAGAATCTACAGGTAAATCCTTCGTAAGATTTTACTATGATTTTGTACCAAAATAGCTGAGGCTCAAAAAAGATTATATCCATTATAGGCAAGAAGGATGAAACAAAAAAAAATAATTTTATAATTAAATGGTGCCATGATGCACTTGATAAGAGATTGCTTCCAGTTACATACGTTTTTATCAAATGTTAAACAAGAGTAGCTGGTAGGTAGCATTTGTGTCAGCAAGCATTGGCACTATGAGTGTATTGCAACTTTGACTTTAGAGTTATTATTCTGAAAATGTTTTATGCCTGTCACCTTTCTTATCCATATGATATATGAATTAGTGCTTGAATGAATACATGGTAGGTTAGGTAGTGGAGTAAATTTAAAGATGAATTTCCCTGATAACGATATTAGAAAGTGTGCATTAATTTGTGGGTCTCACGATACTAGGTTGCCAAAAGAGATTTTTCGAAGTATGTACAGTTCTAATGAGACAAAAGAAAGAATTACTAATCAGAATATAGACTGATTGGGTATTAAGACACCCAAAAGACCAAATAGCATCCCCAGAAAGCTGACCCCAGGCCACGCAAAAAAGGTTTTTGACGAAATAATTTTTGTAGTAGTAGTTAACTGCCGAAGTTTAAAAAATAAGATACCAGAATTTCACCACCTCATTAATAGCACAGAGTCAGATATGAATATAGGAACTGAAAGTTGGTTAACAGATGATATCGCAGACAAAGAAATATTTCCCAAGTCCTTCAGAGTTAATAGAAAAGACAGACAGAATAGAGCCGGAGGAGGAGTTTTTATTGCGGTTAAAAACTCAAGCGTCAGTAGAGCTGAGTTATTTTCTGATAGCCGTCTAGAAAGTGTTTGGTGCTCAGTGAAAACACCCAAGGCGAGAAGAATATATGTATGTGCGTATTATAGACCACCCCATGCGGGCGCTAACTCAATACCAGATCTAGGAAGGCAGATAAAACTTAACATCCCTCAACAATGAACATAGACTAATTATCGGTGGCGATTTTAATGATCCCACAATAGATTGGGATTCGTTCAGTTTTATAAATGGGGGTAAAGACAAGGATTTATGCGAGTCCATCTTATTGACATTCATCTCGAATACCCTACATTAATTAGTCACTTCACCAACAAGGGTAAAGAACACTTGAGCTATTAGCTCCAAATATCCCAAAAAGGTCTTAAATGTAGAAGTTATTGACGGAATCAGTGATCACAAGGCTGTAAACGCTAAATGTTCCCTAAGCGTAGAAAAAGTTGACAAACCTAAGAGAAAGGTTTATTTATTCAATAAAGCTGACTATGATGGCTTAAAATGTGGGTTAAACTGTTCCTTTCTGAGATTTGACGACTTCAGAAAAATCAGGGGTCGAGGATATTTGGAACAATTTTCTCGCGATAACACGTCCAGCAATACAGAGATTCATACCTAGTCAACATATAAATAGAGAATAAAGAGAATAGTTTGTACAACTCTGAAGTACGGAATCTCTGAGACGGCAAAGGGTGTGCCATGTCAGAATGAAAAACGCGGTTAAAGATTCCTACCCTGATAAAATCAACGAAACCATACAGAATTACAAAGCATCTAGGTCCACTGCCAAGAAGGCCTTCTGGATGGCGCTAGCGGAATTCATAAGGAAAAAAATTAGGTGAGCAAACGATAACCCAAAGATTTTGCGTCAGGTAAAAAGCCCATCGTAAACTCATTGAATAACAAAAAGGGGGATAAAGCAACGAATAGTTTAGATAAAGCCAACATATTAAACTCATTATTCCAGAGTGTTTTCAACGTATGCTCACAGGATATACCCGAGAACCTTCCGAAAACATTTCACCAGCCATTGCAAGCAATCGACTTCTCCATCTGCGGAATAGAGTTACTCCTTAAAATCATCGACCCCAACAAATCTCCGGGACCTGGTGAAATACCGGCGCGCGTATATAAAGAAATTTCGCCTGAATTTGCCCCTTATCTAGATATAATATTTAAGAAATCACTAGCAGAAGAAAGCGTGCCAAACGGCTGGAAGGTAGCTTCTGTAACGCCCGTATCTAAAAACGGAGACCGGGAGGACCCCAGTAATTATAGGCCAATATCGCTCACCTCCATCTCCTGTAAGATTCTTGAACACATCATTAAACCATAAACACAGTAATCAACCCGAAGGTCGGTTTGGTAGGTGATGGTAGAGTTTAACCCACTGCTAAGCCCGACGGCGTGTGAAATTTACAGATCAGGGTCGGCGTGTGAAATTCACACATTAGGGTAGGGGGGCCAGTTTTATGGCTTCCCAGGAAGAACTGGTACCCGAAAAATCACACAGCTTGGGTGGAGCTGCAGGTGCCTGGGAATCGAACCCGGGACCCTCCGGTCAGTAGTCCAACGCTCTACCCCCGGGACTACCGCAACCCGCAACACATCATTGTTAGTTCCATAATGAGTTACCTCGATAGCCAAGATTTATTGATTAATAACCAACGCGGGTCCCGTAAAGGTTTATCCTGCGAAACTCAACTTGCACTCTTTGTTCATGATGAAATGAATTCTGGTGAAAGTAATATTCCAGTTGATGCGATATTCCTAGATTTTAAAAAAGCTTGACGGTTAAGTTCCTCATTGCAAGTTACTCGCGAAGTTGGAAACTCATGGAATGCACGGGAGTAGTAGTATGCTGGATTTGACAATTCTTAGGAAATGGTGTTCAAATAGTCATCGTGGGCGGTGTATCATCAGATGCTGTCAAGGTCACGTCGGGTGCTCCACAAGGAAGTGGTATAGGCCCCCTTTTGTTCCTTATTTACATAAATGACCTCAGTACTGTGGTTAATATCAAGCTGCGTATTTTTGCCTACGCTACAGTTATTTATAGGGACATCTGAAATAGCGAAGACAGAGTCGCGTCAGCTAACGACCTTGATGCAATCCAGATTTGGTAAGACACATGGCAATCGGAATTAAATTTGAAAAAATGCGTAGTAATACATTTTTGGGAAAAGAGTAATTCCTTCCCATTTAGTTACAAAGTGAAAAAAATCGAAATCGGGAGGGTAGATTCCTTTAAATACTTGGGTGTAACAATTACTCACGATCTGTCCTGGGGAAAGCACATACGGAAAATTTGCGGTCGTGCAAATAAAAATTGGGATTGGTGAATAGAGTGCTAGGTAAATGCGACGAAAAAGTGAAGGAACAATGTTTTCATGCCCTAGTCAGGCCCCACCTAGAGTATGCTGCCAGTATATGGAATCCTCAAAAGATAAATTTGATTTCGGTATCAGATCGAGTTCAGCGGAGGGGGGCCAGATTTGTCAAACATTGTTATGACCAACGCAGTAGCGTAACTACTTTGCTAGAAAATTTAGGCTGGGTTTCCCGTACACAGCGGCGTTTACAATATAGATTAAACTTATTAAAAACATTTAAAGATGGGTCCTTTTCCGATGACATCAAGAACATAATACGAACCCCATCGTATTACGGTCGGAGGGATCACGAATGTAAGATTAGAGAGATAGACTGCAGGAGTGACAGGTTTAAAATGTCATTTTTTCCAAGAACGATAAGAGATTAGAATTCTTGCAGTCGAAATCCCCCAGGAGTCAGTTCGACACAATAAGTATTAACCTACAAGGTAGGGACTTTGTGTGGTTATATATATATATATAATATTGTAGGTTTTTCCCTCCTTCCCCCACCCATTTGCTAGGCGTTAACTTTTAAAACCATAATATTAATAATATTTTAATTATTCACTGAGCATACATATTATGCCAATGAGGGAGTCGTAACACAAAAAAATTACAAAATACAGGTACGTATCAACACTATAAATATGCCTGAAAAGGAACATACATTAGAGTATGTGATAAAAACACAATGCAGTAAAGTTGCTCGTCATAATTAGAATAACTCCATGAATGATAACCCTTCATTAGGAGGTTCTTGAATTGCAATTTGAAAGAAAATTATTAAACTTGAAGTTTGTTTTAAATTGCTTTTACCTCTTTGTGCGATTCCGTATTCATTTCGTCAATGCCTTGTGACATGAGTGATGTTTGCAAACGCAAATGGATATGAACGAACGGGAAAAGATACTTAACAAAATAGTACCAAAGAATTCTTGTTTCACTAATTCATATCATCCGGCATTACCTTACATAAGCTATCCATGATATACTTGTAAAAATAATAATCATAAAATACGAGGTAAATATGCGGTATAAAGCTTAAAAAAGTGAGCCCATGAATATGTAAATAAAGGTATATAGTTATTCACGGAACATAAATAATTGGCGCCTGCTATTTTTCAATTTAAGGAAACTATCATTTCAACCAGTGATTTTGATAGAAAGATTGTTTTTCTGTTGTCAACCTTCCATCAACCTGGATTATCATGTATAAGGCAAGCCGCTTTTACGGACTAATTACGAATTCTATTTTCGGACGCCTTTCGAAGAATAGCAACGAGCGACTTAGGAATTGCGGAATAACCCCCATGCCGCCTAGGATCCAGGGGCTCCCCCCAAGACGCCTTCCGATGCAAATGTCTTTTATTCGGTTCCAATCGTTCGTTGAAAAAACAAAATATTCAAAAACCGAAGGATTGCTGTGATTTGCATGCGGCACCGTCCATCCGCCAACGTAGGCTTTTCTGAGCCTGCCGACCTCGGGTTATTGTTATCAGTAATACTAACTTGGCATATGCCTTTTGCAATATTAACTTAGTACATGTATGGGATGAAAATGGCACCAATTATACGCTCTGCAAGGCTATAACTGCATGTTAACAAAATCGTCAACTTTCATCAACAAATTTGATTTCTGTTCATTTTCTCGATATATTGACGCATTCATTTCCCTAATGGAATGTGACCTGGGTCAAAATACTTTAGTTCGGGTATACACAAAGAAAAAAATATTGGTTGCAAGATCTGGAATTCGAGAGAGCGACTGACTCTATAAGAGGGAAATTAAATGTCCCCTGACAACAGTTTCTCAAAATTCATTGTTTCAAATATAATTTAATGAAATCCATTCACATTGAATTCAAACACGAATACTTAGTTATTCCGCACAATATTTACTTGAAAACCATCCGGATTCTGACGTAAAATACAGGTGATGTTGACGCTTTGCATCAAAACTCGGGTCGTATCCAAATAAATATTGAGTGAAATAACTGTCTTTATGTTTCAATTCAATAGTTCTCAAACTGTTTATCTCCTCAGCAGAATAGGAGGCACCATCTTGCTGCTATCAAGCTTCGAAGATATTTACGTTAAACTTATTCTGTTTCGAAATGAAAAATTTTCCTAACATTTCCCGATACCATTCGCTATCGAGTATTCTCAATTTTCTGGCTTCAATGAAAAGCATATTGGATATGGTGACCAGTAATCACTCTTGACGAGAATGCAAATGGATAATCCTTAAAATATTTATGGCTGATTAAGACTTTTAAGAAACCGTAAGATATGTACTCCCCTCCCCCCTTTTGGAATAGATGAAACAGGTGCCATATTCTTAAGTAAAAGGCACCTTTTGCCTAGACGAACGCGTTTTTCACTATGATTACTGGTACGTGTTTGTTCTGAAAAATAATAAATATTTATAATAATAAGAGAAGTTCTTCAAATTTTAATATTTTAGAGTACACGTAGTGAACCAAGTATTTCGAAACTTTTATACTATGCTCATAAATGCTTAAATAATTGTGAAGTGATAAGTTCTCTAGCAAGTCTTCGCTCAATGCCCTCTTTAGTGATTGCGAGTAATAAAAATTATTTTATCGTAAAAGGTTTCTGTAAAAATGCAATAATAAATTATGCGTAATATTTATCCTGAACCGTGCATCCGCCCTTCATGTGGAGATTTAATGGAATGATACACCCCTGTCATCCCCCACAAAAGCGTTTCGTAATTGGACAGCCGAACAATAAGCACAATGACTATGTAATTTTTCTTGAAGTGCCTTAAAGTTTAGTACTAGTTCCTCACAATACACTTTGGTTGATTCACATAAATCGCTAAAGAAATGTGCATCTGTGTTAAAGGTGGAATAAAAACTCGCTTTCAAAATTTAACCTGCCCGATCTTGTTGTTTCAATCCTTGAAATAACCAATCCGTGGTGGGGAAGAAACGCCTAGGAAAATGTGACAAATATTCCCCTGAAATGTTCCAGGCAAGTTTTATGCTGTAACTTCGAGATTTTTGGACTATGCTGCACTGCAAAGCCTTGCCAATTCTTTAGAGCAATAACAGAGCATCCACTGCCAGAAAATGAGTGTTTTACACGACCACCGATGTTATATATTTTTATATTGAACTAACTAAAATTGTATTGTTTCACCAAGAAATGGGCAGTCTGCTTAAGTTAAAATCACAGTGAAAGCGATCAGTGGAGCACTGTTTTCGTTCCAGTAAATGCAAAGGGGGGTGTTGTGGTCTAGTAGGTAATGTGCTTGGCTATTGATGGGAATGCCTAGGTTCAAATTCAGGTCACTCTGGACGCGTACTCTCTGATTTATCACCTTTACCCAAGTTGCATTAAGTTTCGGGTGCTACGTGATTCTTCACGGGATATGGACGGTGACGTGGGGGGAACTGCCTCATCCTACTGTCATGCATGAATGTCATAAGCCGTAGTAGAGCTTAAAATTAGTACGAGGTGATCTAAACCATTACGCATGAAACCAAACTTAGGGTCGATTACTGTGGTTTTTCATGTAATCAACGTGTTAACAGGTTAGTTGGTCAACCGGCCATCTCGCATTTTAACAGAGCAGTTTTCCCCGGTTGGCTTAAATACATGTGCTCATGTTCAACTGTGATTAATCAGAACTTCAACTATCTTTTCCTAACTACAAGGTATAGCAAAATGTGTGACCTCCAAACTTTAACCTAGTGTACGCCTACTTTAACTCAATGTACGTAACTTCACTATTCTACAGGTACCACCAAAGGATCGCTTGCCAGGACAAAAAAAATCCTTTGGTGGTACCAAAATTTATTGTGCAAATAACCGTCCTAATTTAAGTGTCCCAGATTTGTTTCATTTATCTCTCCTTATGCGATCAAATTTTGGGTAGCATGAAAATTGATCGTCTCGTGATTATTGTAGAGATCTTTTCTCAAAAGCGATTAAAAATAATTCGTCAACCCTTACGGACCAGGAGGGTATATTACGTGAATATATAGGATATATTGACGTAATTTTGGAATCTATTAACCCTGTGATGTGCCAAAAGTTGATGAAATTCGTGAAAGTACAGATGACAGGAGATTCTTGTTCCAGGATTTCTTAAATGAATCACACACAGTATTGGCCTATGGTTGAAGAGAAGGAAGAACATAAGAGAAAAATCTGTCCACACGGAGTAGACAGATTATTAGTGAAAGAATTGATATTGGGATAGTAAAATAAAAAGGCCAACCTTGTACTTTAGTGATATACTGTGGTGGGGCTTAGGAGAACCGTCGAAGGTCGAGGGAAAAGGAAATGCTGGTGCTGTAAATTTAATAGACCACCTTAATACACTAACTAGTCGATGACCCAGAAGAGAGGTTTTAGGGATTGGTTTTGGAGAAAAAATTTGTTCTGTGTGGCCTACATACATGTATAAATTGGTGTATATCCGTACTATCTGGGTGCTATTTGATGTTCTTTTTATTTGTGAATAAAAATTCTAGGAAGGTGAAGATGTTTTTATGGAGTGCAAGGTCTACCAGGTGGACGATAACGTCAGTGTTGGGTGGCGTTGGGAAAAGTGATGTCTAAGATGTTCTGGGTTCTGTCAGGAATAAAAGTGTATTGGATGGTGACGTAATTATTAGCTATATGGTCTTTATGATTTATTGGGACCAAGTTTAACCGGTGGAGGAAGTTTTATGAAACTGCATGAAAGAGACGATGGACGTGACTATGGTCTGGAGGTTAAGTCTACTAATTCGGAGATTCGTTGCTGAGAAAAAGTGATGGAGACAATGGGTCGATCGGGGTTCTTGTGGATTTTCGGTAATAGATAGAAGCCAGAAGTTTCAAGAACGAGAGGGAAGAGAATGAGATATAAATTGATCGGAGTAATTGATTGGGTTTTTTATTGATCAGAAAGGAAAGAATGTCTTTGCCGTTTGTACCGAAGGAGTTCGTAAGATGATGGTTGCCAAAAATCGTCTTCGAAATAGTTAACTTTGTCAAGCACAACGAAGGACTAACCTTTCTCTGCCATCGTGATTGCAATGTTCCTATTTTCAATGTGCCTAAAACGTTCTTTTTAAATGTCTTTTTTATATGTTATCTAAATATATATGAACATATTTGTGTGCATAAATACATGTACATAACTGTATGCGCATATGTTTGAATTCAAATGTTTACAGGATAAAAGCACAGCGAAATACAGCTTTTTTATTGCACAATTTACAGACACACTTTCCACCCTCACCCCAGGGAAGATAAGATCTAGACTTCAGAGTAATTTTGAGGTCAACGTTCTACTCAACTTTTGAAATGGAGTTCCCTTGCTTGTGAAAGCTTAAGTACGCCCTCTCTCCAGATGTCCAGTCAACATGAGGTGAGTGATACTTTCATTGCCATTGACTGCGGCTCACTCTTTTTGTTACTACCGGTGATGATTCCACAAACTCCACTCACTACAGTGCGAACACCATTTTGGCAAACACTAGCATCATGGTGGTCTTCGGAACCTTCTTCGGCACTAAATTCCAATTGATTCATTTTCCATGCCGAAAATAATAAAATATATCTAAGAAAGATCTGCGTATGGATACTTACGGGTACATCACCTAATAATCTTTCCTAAAATGAACAATAAATAATTGTAATGCTTTAATCAAAAGGAATTTCAGCATTACTGAAAGAGTAATGTAATAAATCCTGTGCTAATTACCTTTTACTAGTTTTACTAAGTATTGCAGACGCGTAGTCGCAGCAATTGTCTGAGGACTAGGATTAAAGCATCTGCTCATTAATTCTAGGGTCACCTAGGATCATCGATATCATTTCTGTCCGAGAGGGCAGTTTTACCTTGGTAACATGGCTTCTACTAATATTTTGAGATTATAAAAGAGACGTTTTCTGTATGATCATCCGCATGCTTGTCAACGTATGCATGGTAGACAGATTTTCTTTAAGCTTACCTTAACTAAGTTGAATACGCATATTTTCTTTTGGAAAAATTTACTGTAGCAGTAGCATATTATTTATCAATTACATAGTCAAACAGAAACATTGCCCAAACTAGAAAAATGCTGATGTGCAGGATTTTAGTTAGTACTCTTCTGTAGTAAAATTTCCATCGTCCCTTTTAAGTGGAGAGATTCATCGATCGACGAATCTCTTATCTTATTATATAGTGGATTTTATTGTATACATTTTACGATAAGACCTCGATTCCTACTATAACTATTTGTGTATTAAATATCTTACTGCAGTGTCTTATTCCTCATGTTCTTTCTACTCACCATTGTCCTCGTCTTGGAATGACTTTCTGCTTTCCCAATTACATTTACTTTGCTTCTTTACTTATGCACCACTCTTCAATATACCTTTCATGAGGAAAACCTTAGGGTTAATATTAAAATTTCAAGTTAAATCCTTACGATAATCATTATCACTGCAAACGCCCTGGCATGTGAAAATATCGAAGGCGCACGTTCGCCATTAAATCATTAGGTGGCATCTCAGATGCCACCTAGTTGAGCGTTTTGGACTAGTGTACCATCAGCAGATTTTTCTCGCGTTCCTTACGATAAAACGGCTTTAGAATAATTATTTCTGACATTACCAGCCAACGTTAAAATGTAAGGATAACGCTAGTACTGCATACATGATTCATTTGCTAAAAGCTTACTCTAATTCCGGAATGTTTTTTATTGATTTTTCCAGATTTTATTCCATTTTCTTTTTCAGTAATTTGTGTTGCGGCTTTGACATTTGGCTTAAGCTATGATGGATGATTTCATTGAAGTAATTTCTGGTCGGGAAGATTTGAGAATGATTTCATCTTTCCTGGTATAGGGTTTCCCTCCATCTTCTTAAGTGTCCTCGGTAATTTACTTACCTTAGCTCTCGTTCTTCAGAAAATTGCAATTCTCTGGGTTCAATGCCTGCTTTCTGTCTCCATAAAATCTCTTATGAAATTCTATCATATAAGTTGCCTCGGAAGACGCTCAATGTTAACCGAGAATGAAAATATATTAGAGCTGAAATATGCCTAGTAAGTATGTTTTGATAACAATTAGAATGTATTAATTGGTATTAATACATTCATACTGGGCATGGTATTAATTGATTGTGAAAGGTCAGCAGAAGCAACCTTTGATTCGAATAGTAATTTCATCTCTTAGTGCTCTTCGAACTACTTGAAAACCCCTTTCTTTGATACTTTTTGGCTTTATGAATTTGGTGATGATGACTGTTTATCAGCATCCAAATTGTTGATACCTGGTTTTTCTTAGTATTTCCGTAGTGAGGAGAAGCATTTCTTAATACGACTACATTAAATTTACGGTTATCACCGCAGTTCTTTATCTCTTCCTCCCGTGAATATATTTCTTCCCTGGAGTCATCAATATTGGTGAATGCCAGGCGCTTTTACTAGTTGTAATTACATTTTCTCTTCGTACTTAATGGGTTTGTCTACTCATTTCATTTTTGTGGGACGCGTGTTTTCTTAATGGTCTTCGGAGAGCATAAAGTCGCGCAATCGGACAAGACTGTCATGGGCCACAGCTGCGGTGCGAATCAGCCAATCGCCCGGAATGAAGAAAACATTATATAACCTTTGCTTAATTCCATAAAAATCTTCGAAGTTTCCTTTTGCTGGCTCCCTAATCCATTTCAAAACGTCTTCTCAGGTGGCATGGTATTCCCTCGCTATCGATGACAGGTTTTTCTATCGCTTACCGTGCCCTCGAAGATTGAAAGCTCTGCCTCCTACCCGGTGACCTCTCATTCCCGATGAAAAAAACGTGTCAATTGCACATTAAATTTTAATTATTTTTTATAAATGCGCATTTTTCGGAGGAAACTGGAGATGATATCCAGTAGTGACATCGATGGAAAATTTTCATCATTCGTCCCCGTTTTAACAAGTTTCCCGATCCCCATTTTCCTATTAATTTTTATGCGTTAAAATAATTAATGAAAGTGCATAATTATTCTAGGCATACGTCAGCGTCAAGTTGTCTCATCATATTGCGTGTATATTGCATGATTCTGTAAAAACTTGGGGACCGTCGAAGATCGCTTGTGTTCACTTATATCCTGATATGGCTTCGTTCCTTTGGGACACTATGGTTATGCTCACTCATGCTTCCTTTGAGATATAGTAGACCTAAATAAAGTTTTTAACGCTAGAGTAAAGAGGTGAAAAAGAGGAAAGGAGTAGGTATTTTGGATGGAAATAAGGGAGGTAAAAATTATGTAGAGCTAAAGAATGTGTCACCGTAAAATGTAGTATGGGGTTTGAGGATATTTTATGCTACATTAGTTCGGGCTTAGGAGGTCAAAAGTGTGTAGTTCCGTGGCCCATCATATACCGGCCCTAACCCAGTGGATCTCTGTATTCAATAATTAGCTTTTCTTCAATATGGTCGTTTTATTAAAATGATGTCAGCATCATCTTCGGCTGTAAGATCAACTTTCCACTATTACTTTCAGAATTGGCGATGGCTATCGGATCTACGCCTACATTCTGGGTCAAGCCATCGAAGTACTTCTGCGTTTATGGTTTGAAACATCTTTTTCCATTTCGCTATATCCTCACATCTTCACCCGTTTGGAACGCTGTAGCCTCTCCAAGTTACTACGATACTTTGGCAAGCGGCCAATGCCATGAACCGAAAGCACTCATTCCCGTCATCTGTCTGTGAAAAATTTTCCACCTGCCGAATTATTTTAAAAACACATCTTACTAAAATGATCGAATTGTTCATTGGGATTCTTCCTTTCTTATCCTTATCGTTGACTGTTTTAGGCCCCTCGTGGAAATGTCTGACCGCAGTATAACCCAGTTATTGAACCTTTGCGCACACCGAATTGGAATTTATTTATTGTAATTTCTCTCGCCTTAATCGACAAAAAAGCATTATCAAACTATAGAGTAAATTCAGCTCATATGGATAACGCAAAATTTATTTGTTTTTGTTGTCAGAATGGGTTTTTTATCTATTCCCTGATCTACAAACATACTTTAGTATTGTAATCTACTAAATTTAGAGCACCTTTTCCCTCGGCTTTCGACACGTCATTTGCGGTCTCCCGATGATCTATCTCCATGTTATATTCCATGGCTCTTACTCTAAATGCTCTCATCGCTCGTCTAATGCACTCCATCTGGAACGATATTCCTCCAACGTAGCCTCAACTACCAGCCAAGAATGTGAGTAATTTCTTTGAGAGATGTTGAAAAAAGATCTCTGAATAATACGTGATTTCACGGATTTTATTAATTTACCGCACCCTGTAGGGTTAATATATTGAAAAACTATGTTGTTATGCCCTATACCAGCGTAAATTTACCTTACAGCTCGAAATGGTTGGCATATTATTTTTAATCGTTTCTGAAATATCAAAGTACTCACCTTTGACTGTCAACTGTGCGTCTGAAGTTCTCGCATAACGTTCGTTATTAACTCAATCATGGTTGACAAAGAGGAATAAGGAAAAAAATTATGTTGTTAATAATTTATTGAAATATGGTGAAGTTAATAGACGCTTTTCTAGGCCCAAATATCTGTTGATTTTACATGCCTAAATTTCCCCACGGAGATGGTTCTTCTCAGGATCTTTCCTTAGAAAATGCCTTAATATCGACTGTATTAAGGTATTTACACGTATCAATAACGCCTTTCATGTTGAATTCATGAGTTTTCGTCATAAGACATTGGCGATTCGGATTGAGCGGCTCAGGCAAACGACGATATGAAGATACATATTAATGGTTATGTCATGCATTTTAGAATCACTTCAGTTTTCAATGAATGTAATTTTGAGAGTCATGTGTATTTGTAATCTCCACTTTCACAATCACAATCCTGACTTTACTTACATGAATCAAAGTTTTAGTATCGTTAGTTATTCTCTAAAATATTAAGTCCAAGAGTTTTTAGTTTATTTTTCCTCAAATAAGGGTGATGGGTTTGTAAGACCGTCCATTAGAAAACTGAAATAAAACCATTAACGAACTCTTGAAGTGAAAAGTGCTGGCGATTTTGACAATAGGCATCCTTTCCCTCATGGAAAAAGTTTATATAGCGTTCGAAAAGGGTTTACTTCTGCATGATCACGATTACGGGTCCCGAAAGGGCGAAGAATGAAGATAAATAAGGACTCACTTACATTAAGATTCACGTGCTGGGTAGCGATATAATGTTTTTGTAGATTATATGGCGCCTGTATATTTGTAAAAATGATTGCCGTTATAGTTTTTTGGTGTGAGAAGTAAGTTTTTATGGATAACATTGAAATTATCCATCAAATGTAAATATTTTTGGTTGATTTTTTTAGTATGAAAATGGAATTTCCACGATGCACTCGCTTAAAAAGATGAAAATACCGCGGAATCTGCGCTTGAGCAAAGTTACGTATCTTAAATGAAAAACTTTAAGAACAAAAATATTAATTATTTTTCACAGACCCCGTATCAAGTGCCGTCTTACCTTATAATCATTCTCATTAAAATATTATCTTTAATATTTTAATGAGAATAAGAATGCTTTTCAATAGTAAAATATTAATCTTTTTTCATGATTTTCTATGAAAACAATATCGTCCTTAGGTCCAAGGCTAGACTTTTAATTGAAATTTTCGATATTTCCTCTGTGATTGCATGCACAACCCCTTGAAAAATCAAACAAATGTGTCTCTTCCTGATTTTTTTACGTTTTCAAGTCAAGGAGATTGCCAGGTGTTAGATTAAACGTCTTGGAAAATTGGACTATTAATACATTTCAGGTTTTTAAGGCTAAATAAATACCAACCCAGCCCATTTTTTCATCTTAATCCTTTAAATACCTAAAATGTTGGTCAATTACCATTAAAATCGATTTTTTACAGCTATAGTATTTCGGTGGACATTTACAGACATAATCTATTCACTATATTCTTAACGTATACATTCTCTCATGGTTGATTATAGAGTAAATGGAAAAAAAAGACAGTTCACATGGCTGACAGAGTTGAAGTTTGCCTGGAAAGGGAGTCCTACCTTAAGTATGCTTGCACACTAAAGTTTTGTGAATGCTTATTAAAATTGGGAAAAACATACCCTGGGGCAGATCCATGAGGAATTATATGTCTACTATTTTAGGTGTGCTCAATTTATTAGGAGCATTTGCCATTAATTTCCTGTCTTAGGTAATTAGCAAACTAATATAGTACATTCCCACATGCGCACACTCCTCACGTAGTGGTATCTTTTGCGGAATTTCAATGTAATCGTAATGGTTGTAATACGGTGATTGTTTCTCGCGACATACACAATTGAAATACTGCTTACTGATTTAAAACTAAATCTCCAAAACCCCAGGATCTTCAACTTTGAAATGCTGCACTTGAAACCTAGATATTACCAAAAAGTCGTCGACAAATACTTAATTTACTTGGTTAACCACATTTTTGATCGATTACTACTATCAGCTTACTTTTGATGCTATTCGTTTTTTTCCTTTTCTTAGTAGCTAAAAATATTCCGCGGAACTCATTTTATGAATTTTAAGTTATGGTTAGTGTTCAAATGCCCGATTTACCTGATAAACACAGTATTTTTATTGATGATGATTTTCTAATGTTTAACGCCCTGAGGCATACGTCTTATTTTCTTTTCATTCAGGCCATAAAATGTTATGCTATTTACATCTGCCAACAGAATTTCATCTGCCAACGGATTGTAAACGTAGCCTCAATCAAAAATAATTTCAAACCATCTAAACAGATATGCGTGCAAACCATTTATGACGATAGATAGCATATTTTCAGGAAATCGAATTGAAGGCCCACTCATCAACCGTTTTTGTTCAGTTTGTCATTATCTCAATGCAACAATTTCAGAATGTAAAAATCATTCGCCTCTAGGCGAATGATTTTTACACTCTGAAATTGTTGCATTGAATTGCACATAAGCGGATGACTCCGTTAAAAGTTACTGTTGCGGCATCTCCCGCAGTTTTCTTTGGAATTTGTCAAAGTGAAAATACCATAAGTGTTTAAAGTTGGCTTTCACCTCGGCATCTCCCGCAATTTCTTTGGAATTTGTCATTATCTCGTTATACCGTTGACGTTGTGCCTTCCAAACAATTTTTTAAAAGTCTTCTCACCACACTCAGCAAGGAACCTCATCCTCGATTTTTATTAGTCGTTAATTTATCATGGTCGATGTACCAAGAAATTGGCACGTATACAACGTGCCACGAAAGAGTCATTCCATTCTCCCAGGGTGATATTTTCTCCATGTGCGTAACAGCAATAAAGGAAGATCTTGTCCGATGTTTGTGCTACCATTTAGATAAATGCATCCTCATGAAAGTAGTGCACAGGATTGTAAAATACATTTGAAAGTAACTCAAATGAATATTGTAACTTTCATGTCAATCTGTCCCATTAAAAAGGCCCATTACGACAAAATAAGCCTTAAGTTAGCCGAAACTGGAAGAAAGGTCATTCAGTATTGCCTCATATGACACCTCAGCTGTTAAATTTTCTACACGTAGATTTCTCTGTCGTTCTTGATGACTTACCTTTAGATACATTCATTGTAATTAACCTCTAATAAAATATTAAATTACTAACTCAGAATTGTACATTTTTTAAGGGTAATCTTCATTCTTAAATAAGCGTCAATCGGTAAATCGGCTTCATTTCGAGAAGCATAATCCTCATCTCTTTATTATATTATAGTTTTTTATATTCTAATCTTATTTACTTACTGTTTAAGTACCGTGTAACGACTGTCATCGGCCTTGCATAATTCTTGCGTAACACCGCCGGTAAAACAGCCGCGCCCGTAACTAAGCATTGTTTACATTTTATTATGTAACCAGGGAAGCGCTTGACATGCTTTATGGGATTTATGGCCAACTTAACTATAATTTCCATTTTGTTACATTTCCTCCTATTTGGTATTTTTTATTTAATGTTGAATACATTTTTGTGACAAAGCAATATAATACAAAATTGCCGCTGATCAGAGAGAAAACGTAAGTTACTGAACAGAAACTAAGGTTTCAACTTAAGGAAAAATTCTGATTGGGCTGGGAGTGAATGCGATTTCCTCGAGCTGACAACGTATCGCGCTATCACAGGAGGGAAATTTGAAACTGGAAAAATCTAAGCTAAATATACAATAATTTTTTCAGGCATCAATTGAAATTTTCGTGCGGTTCCCCACAATGTAAGACTGATTTGCTCGTGCTCTGTTTTCAAGGGCTGATAATGTGAACTATTTGTTTTGGAGTGCTAACTTAAGTAATTTCGCAATGAGTACGAATGAAGTACTGACATACAGTAAGTTTCTGATTAGAGAAACATCCCAGTATTACCGCATTAATCTCTCCGAGGAAGAGACGGACGAAACTGTTTTTCTATCATATAACTGCACTTTCTGAATCGATCCTCGAAGAACCAGTTCACTTCCGTGGCCCAATCTGGCGGACCACTACTCAGAGTCAACGCCGCAATTCCCGTCATCTGTTGGTCGTTGCGGGAAGTAGGGCTCCCAGGCGCAATCGATAGTCGCCGGGCGATTTAGTAGTCCGTCTTGCCGCTGGGTCTCATGCGCCTCCACTCGCGTTTTGCGCGCGCGAGTGCCGGCAGCTGTGGAGCCGTTGAGGGAAGAGCCTGCCTTCCCGTGCCGTGTGACAGACACCCCACATAACCCCAGTCTATAAGGACAAGGGGAGGCTTGGGGAGAAACCGTGAAGGTTGTCGGTATCAACATCTAGATGTGTGATGATGTGTGTCCTATGTATTTCGAAACCCTGAAGAGCAGTCAGCCGCTCTGCTTCTCACCTACTGAAGGGACCTCCTTCCGAGTGCGCGCGCGTTTGTGTGTGTGTGTGTGTGTGAGAAGTGACAGAAGACAGACGAACGTGCGCTTGCGTAGTATTTTTTTTGTACCTGCGATGTAGTCGTGCTCAGCACGGCCTACGCACGGTGTATGCCGGTCGCTGTCGACTGTTTGAAGTAAAAACTTTGAATATCAGTTGTGGACCGGTCGTGCGGCGGTGAATCCCTTGGAATCGAGGTATGTCAGCCCTATAATCAGCATGATTCGGCGTATTTGCATGTTTTTTTGCGGTCGGCGTGATTGATTACACGGTTATCGCAGACAACCTAAACGAAGAACTAAGAAGGTTTTCGTGTTAAGGTGTTCAAAGTAGCACTTTCATTTTTTCTGCTTCTCCAAAGTGCTGGAACAAATGAGATACTATAGAGTTTATATAGCAAGTGATTATAGTTTACCCTCTGACTATATCATTGAATTGACTTGCATCAAATTGATAAAACTACTCAAACGACTGACCTGTGAAAGTAACTAGAGTTCAAATTTTCTTTCCACTTGTATGACACGCTAACTTTAAAGTGCATTGAACAACTTTAGCGTGAAAGTTGTCTTTGGATACGTACGAAACGAAATCGACAGTGCACGATTGCATATGATATTACAAGGAAGAAATATTCTTTTGGTCAGGGTCAATTCCCTTGAGGATTACTTAGTCATGCTTGAGTCTCGGACTGCCCCACTCCTACTTTGATTTCTTTTCCCTCAGTAGACGACGCCTTAAATATTTAAGAATATGTCTCCTCAGAACGCTTGGCCGTAAATAAAAACCGTGCAGCGGAAAGTGTTACGAAACATCTTGCGGTCGGTTGTCTACCGACTGGCAGCGAAGTCGATCCTCTTCACACTCATTCACGCCTTTCTTTTTTCCCGAGATAAAGGGTGAGACTTCCGAATATCGACGAAAGCCGTGTTCGAAGTCTCCGTGGAGGGGTCTACGTGCCATATATATGGCGTATAAATAAATATATGTATGTATTGGAGGGAGTGAAAGTCCGGAGAGAGGGGCGAGGGAGGGAGGCGGAGGACGGGGGAGGAGCCGGGTTGTTTTTCTCCCTTTTTGTTCCGGAAAGAAGGGGTTGAGGGAAAAAAATAAGAGGGGACGGTCGGTCTCGCCGTGCCCAAGGAGTCGTCTCTCTATCCCGCTCGCCAACCTTTAACCTTACCCCCACCCCGCCCGCTTTTTTCCCCCATTTCCCTATTTCGTCCACCCTAGTACGTCTGCATCGTGGAGAGGAGTGTTGACACGGTGGTCGTGTAATGCACGGTCAAGGCAAAGGGGGAGATGGGTGGAGGGAGAGAACAAAGGGGCGGGGTGGTGGGTGGCGGTGGCCGGTTTGGTATGCATGTGCTGTGTGGGTGTGTGCGACTGTGCGTGTGTGTGGGAGTAGCTGTCGAAGCCCAGTTGTGTTGGCGGGTGGCGGAGGAGGAGAGAGGGGGAACCCCTGAATAAGGGAGGCAAACGGAGGTGGAACTCGTCACGTTAAATAGAGAAAGAGTGAGAGGGGGTGAGGGCGTGTGAGATAGCACGCACGGTGCTCTATAGGGGGTGGTTTTCTGTGGAGGAAAACCTACCAGCACAAAAGGGGAAGGTAGTAGGACCCGCCAGGCTTATTCGGGGGAAACAAGTAATAGTTAAAGCTGTCGCATCTCATTTCGCTCATCGTCATTGCGGTGGAAGGAGAGAAAATATTGGTAGTGTGATACATGTGGTCTCATGATTCATGCAAGTCATTTCCAGGAAATGCGTCAATTTCATTTGAAATGATTTCAAGCGCTTAGGTAGCTTTGGTGGATATACAACAATATATTTTTAATCTGTATATGCTTCAAATATGACTCCAGTAAGAGTCAAAGGTTCCAATAGAATATGGCATAAATATACTTGAATTAGGTTAACTTTAATGATGATGTACGAGTCGTACTCGTAAATAAGTCAATTCTAGGGACGCCTCATTGAGAATGTGTTCGCAAAGGTCAATTCTCTGCTTTAAAAGGTGTATCATCATGGTGATACGCGGAGTGGTAGCTATTATAATATCTCATTGTAGTCAAGTAATCGATGGAAAATATAGCATGATAAATGTTAATGCATGCACTGAAAAATAAAGCAAAAGATTTATTACACGACCCATTCCACTAATTACTACATCTTCCGAAACGTTTATTACCTATTCGCATTGGGTTTTACATGGATTCTGTCTACCTTTCGTAAAAAATATTTTTACATTTTTAATATATATTTTTGATGGCTCTTATCTGAAACTCAATTAGTTAATTAGAAAGTTTAACAAAAAATCATCAAAATATATTTTCACTCTTCAATTTCCGTGGCACTTGAAAATATTGATGGGACTGCTCTTTACCGAGAATTTTTCACGCTCGTTAGCAGGAAGGGGACGGTTTTAGAGTTATGGTTTGATCTGACTGCTGACTGCTGAATTTACATTCATTTCGAAATAAATTATTAGTATTACAACAGAATAGACTGTTTCTCTAGAAGAAATTGAAATTTCGCTGTAGAAGTTTGCTGCTTCTTAATGAGGAGCATTATACCTAGAGGTAAGACGTTTCTTCTTAAGACCTTCCGTTCTGGTTTAAATTTCAGAAAATGAACTCCGCCGTCGAAGGTCATAAATCTCAGCTGCTGATTCTCGCTTCTCCATGTGAGAACAGTATCGTGCACTCCAGTGGATTGTAAGGGTGTGGAAATGAAATTTTTGCTCTTCTCGACTCTTGATGGCTGATGGAATCAATTATTAAAGCGGTAGTGAACTAAAGGAAACCCGGTGCGTTATATTCATATCATTGCTGCAATGAACCAACAAATCTAACTACTGTTCATATTCTGCCTATTAGAATTCGGATAACTTAGATGAGCTTCACCTAGCAGACGACTATGAAACACCAAGTGAAGGTTAAAAACAACACCGAAGCGGGCATCGAACCCCTGCCCAAAAGTTTGAAAGGCTCCTTTCATCGAGTACCTTTCTTTTCTGCTCCAAAACTCACTTTTCTATGGGAGACCGGAGACCGAGGGAAGGTACTGTAGGAGAGAAATTTAGGGAAAAGTGGGAGAAAGGGAGATGAAGCAGCATTTGACGATCGTTTTACGACGGAAGACCGTGTAGTTTGTGCGTCGGCCTACGACGTCGGTAGTGGCCGCATTTCTCCTCTCACAACCGTTTACCATGCTCGGTTAAGAGGACTTATGCAGCGGATCAGATCCGCTCTTAAGGATGTGACTTTCTTAATCTGAATGAACACGGTCAATAGTACCTCATTACTCGCGTCTCCCAGTTAAACGGAGGGTGTACATTTTCTCGTATGAACTAGATCAAAGATCGGGTGTCCACAATGTTTGCTTCGTAATCCCTTGAAACTTAAGGAGGGGTTTTCCAGAAAGTGATTTCAATTTATGCTCTACAGAGGACTTAGACGCATGTTTTGGAGACGCGACGAAAAACGTTTGAACTTTCACGGAGTAGACCGGCTTTATAAATGTGCATGAGTGAAAGTGTAGGCCTAAAATAAAAGTTGGGTTGAAAATTAATCATCGCACTTGGTTGAATCTTACACTTCTCGTACATACAAATCAATTAAAGCAATCGCATTTTGTTCCTTGCAACGTCGGGAGTTATTTTCTGATCCAGCTTCGAAAAGGTTTTGCCAATGGATTGTGCGCAATCAAACAGCCCATGAACTGTTTGTTGAGGTGAAGGAGGGAGGCGAATGGCAAAACTGACAAAAATTGTTCACCTCATGAAGAGCGTGCCCTAGCCCTCCTCTTTTCCCGGCGTTGAGTATTTCGAAGCACCGTTAGAGTGGGCCAGTATGGACTGCTATTCCTCTTCCTTCTCTTCCTTTATTCTCGCCCCCTCCAGCTGTCTCCCTCTCTCTCTCTCCCTCCCTCTCATTCTCTCTGGTTCTCTTTGGCTCAGTGCTCTGGCCACCAGCTCGCGGCTATCGATCAGCCGCTAGTCTCTCTCTATACCCCCCTCTCCTTTCCCCCACCCCACAGTCTTTATGCCTCTTCCCTTCCAGTGGTGTCAGCCTCGGTTATATATGTAATGCCCCATAAATTAATCTAATTTCTTATTCACCTCCCAAATTTCGGCAAAAGACCCTAAATTATCTTTGTCTTGCGTTACCCAATTTGTACACACACACACACACGTCCAGTGAAAGTCTGCTGCTTGATAGCAGACTATCTCTTCGATCATTTTGATATCCCGGAAATATCCTGGCAAAATAATGTCTCCGGCAGGGTTCCTCTTTCGCTCGATTGCCTAAGGTTTGACTATTTCTATTCGAATATTTCTAGCACTATTATTTCCAGAGAAAATTTGATAAATTGCATTTATGGTCTGGGGGAAGAGATTTAGATTACTTGTAGTGCTTTTCAATTATAAAATAAGCTCATATTTCTTCATTATTTCATACGATTATAGGCTATAGCATGATTTAGAATGTGACTGCCTTATTTTTAATTGGCTATTTAAATTTCTTCGGGACAAATTTCCTACCGCGTACTGAATTCACTTTCATGAAGACGCAAGCCTAAAGAAACTCGGAACAAGAGTTTAAAGTCATTGTGGTCACATTGTTCACAGCGGCTGCCATGCTTTATTAAGATAAATATTGAACAGAGTTCAAAGTGGCCATTTATTTATTCATTCTGTAAAAATGTATTAATTTTCATTCCCATTTAGAAAGCAGTTTTGGTAAATGATGGACCTAAATGCTTTAAAATTGTAATCAAGTTTTTTTGGTCGTATTCAATTTTAACGTCGTGTGGCATTTACGTTTACATTTGGATCATTTGCATTCGTATTTACAGGATACTCTGTAAAAAAATGCGTTATAGAAGACACTGTGGTCATTGTAAAAGTCAAGTATGCATTCTTACTCCATTAAGCATTTTTTTATCCATGTCATTGCCTTGAACAGCGTTTCTTCTTGGAAAATTTTCCAACTAAAATAGCTGTAAATAATGTTGAGTTGTTTCTAGTGGTTCCGGAGAATTAACGTTATGAACTACACTACGACACTTAATATGCCTTTCCTTTTAACTTGTGCGTTAAAATGAGACGTGGCTATTAAATTTTTCTCTGTTATAAAAGATTGGCAATAGTATTCATAGATGGCAATGCATAATAAAAAAGAGCAATGTAATATTGCTCTTTACCTCCATTCCACCCTACCTTTGACCAAGAATTGTATTTATTCTTTTTTCCTTTAAGGTTTTTTAGAATACGAAACCGTGATAATTTTTTCCATTCAAGCATAATGGTAATGCTTATTTTTTTCCACGAGGATAAAAGATATTTCATGGGTGAGAATTCAAACCTTACATTTATTTATTGCAGTTTCTGTATTTGTAGCCTTCATTCCTGTCATCGTCCATTAATTTCTGCTCATTAACTCGCTAATAAATCATACTAAAACTGGAGGAATTTTATGGTGAATATATACCTATATTTTATTATTGGACTTGAGCTTTAATTTATCATACGCCGCGACGTCTAATATCATTCAATTTGTTAAAAATTCAAACATCACAACAGTCTAATAATAAACCCATTCTTTGCATGAAGACTAATTAGGCGAAAATGAGGCTGATGCCTTGTGTCAGCTAAGGAACACGTTGTTCTCCGGGGAAGCCCGATAGCCATTTAATTATGGTTTAATGAACTACTAAATTAAGATAATTTTTTTAGATTGAATTTGCTGTTGGATCATGATGTACACTCACTATTATTTTTATGCATTTTTGAGACTTTTAAGGTATACTTACTTTCCGCTTCACCTAGGTACTTAAAGGAAGACAATTTTTTTGTTTGTAAGAGGTTTCTTAGACCCTTCAGAAAAGCTTTATGTTATTCTGGAGGTAGTTCTACTCAATCATGAATGTTTTAATTATAAAAAAATTAATAATATAAAATCCAATCTTCTAATGTTTCTTAAATAAATATGATTGACGCATTAACCCATAATATAAAGTTTTTTGAAGTGATTTATTTCCCACAGTTAGAATGATATATATTCATAATAAGGATTTTGATTTTATTCAATTCATTTTCTGACAATATTTATTACAATCTATGAATATCATTTAGGACTTGTAGAACTAGCGCTGAAGAGCGGCGACATACGGTGCATAAAATACTTATCTCAAACATAGAACGCAGAAAAGGATACACAAAACTTATGGTTTACCGTGGTTGACCCCAGTTACACAAGTGTTGACGTTTCGATTGTGTATCCTAGGAAGATGTTTCGATGGCCAGGGCCGTCTTCGTCAGAAGAGTAAAGATTTGCTGTATGATAAGGAGTGATTCTTTCCTCTCCCTAGGAACATGGTCCAAGACGGTGGAAACGTCCGCGGTCAACCATGTTAAACCAAAGGGCTGGGAAAGGCTAATCTTAGGGTTACTCAACCAGTGACTAAATGCAGGGAAAAGTCTCTTTACCATCAATCACATTCATCCATTTATGGCTTCATGTACTGAGAGTCAAGCAGCTTGAGCCATTAGTGTGTTAAGAGGCATCACCCGGTTTCTACCGTCAGCAGTTGGCATGTCCATCCACTTGGCTGTCATTCAATCTACCTTGGTTGCCGTAAAAAATAGTTGGGTTCCAGGTTTCCCAAAGAGGTGAACCACCAGCTACAATTTACATCTTATCGGTTTGCTATTCCATCCTCTTTTACTTTAACTCTATAATATTCAAATGGCTGAATAACTTTTACGGAGTCCGTGATACGAGGTCTGTCCGAGAAATACGCGAACTGAGGCCATAAAAACTTTATTTTGCAAAAGTTAGTCTAAATCGTTTTTTTCTTCTTCGAGGTACTCTCCATTCGTTGCCGTGCACTTATTTAATCTTCTTTTCCACTGTTTAAGGCACCCTTGAAAGTCCTCGGCAGTTAGGCTTTTTAGTTTTCTCGTCGTTTCTTACCTTATTATGTGTCGACATCTTCCCAGTGATGTCCCCTCATTACATTTTTGCGTTTTGGGAATAGGGCAAAGTCGTAGGGGGCCGAGATCTGGCGAATAAGGGGGATGATCATGGATGTTTTCTTCAGAGCATTATTACCGTAAACAGCTGTCAACATTTCTGTAATTTCTTGATAACTTTTACAGTACTTCACCAATAAACTTGATGTTGATTCCATACTCCGTGATTACGTCAATTTCCATTTTCGACCAACAATAAGAACAAGGACAACAGAAACTAACATATAACTGGCTCGACGATCCGCCAAGCACAGACAGCTCGTTGGGTCTCAGGTAACTAGCGCCACTAGTGGGCGAGGCTACAGTCCGCGTCATGACTGCTACATTGCACCAGTTTGCGTATTTATTGTACAGACCTCGAATATCTCATATTGGCGATGTGCTGCACTCATTTTCGAATTTGTGAAAAGTGAGCGCAACAGAAATTATTTAATTGCTGTCGCATTTTAATACTTTCTTTTGAAATTCAAACCCAAAATCTTAATGAAATACATGCTTGCTACTAAATCCTTTCAAGATGAATTCAGTATCTGTTTTCATTTAGTCGATTCCGATTACTTGCCCCATGTGAAATGGGAAAATGGTTGCACTAGCTCCTTACTTTAGATGGATGCTGGGATATGATTGATCGCAACATTTTTTTAATAACGAGATATCATTATTGATTCCTATGATATGGAGGAATCAGAGCTATAGGAGCAAAAAAGATCGAATGGCGTGCATTCCTATCGTATCCCTGAAACTCGGTCGGAATCAGTTACGGAAATCATTTGATAAGTGCGGGTTGCATAATCAGCAGGGGCGAGCGAATTTTTATGCTCTTAAAAAATTGATGCTGCGTGAAAAGTGAACGGAGTAAACTTATACGTGAACATTGAATGTGAACATTTTCATGAAATCCTGGTTGACAATTATTCACCGGTGACATACTATAGTACTAGTATATGAAACTGTACGGAATAGTACTCATGCATAACTCCAACTCGTAAAAAATTCCGAAGAAGGAAGAGATGAAGGATTAAAAGACGGAGGAAAGAATAAAATGGAAAGTAAAGGATTTAGGAGCTATGACGACAGTTGTCAATGCTAAGAATAATGAAAAAGTAATTTTAATAAGTGGAATTGTAAGTAAATATCAACTATTCCTTGTATTCACTCATCATGTTGATGAGCGCAGTTGAAAATCTACTAATAATATGATTTTATTTTTGTTTCACAAGGTTTTCCGAGAAATATTACCGTCGTCATTGATGCTCACTTGTTGAAATAATCAAATTATAGTGCCATCTAGATTTTTTCTTATCTAGAATATATTTTTCTTCCAGTAAATAGAAAAATCTGTCCAAAAAACAAGCATATAAGAATTCTACATTAATCGCTGCATAATATGAAAAACGAAATAACCGAGACCGTAAACTTGATTGGCAATAGATCTGTAAAGAGGGGAGGCAAAAAAAAAGTTATAAACAAGGGGAAAGATAGGGGAAATAAACTAGGTCACTTGGTTGTGTTTAAAAAAGTGACCCACGTATACCTCAATTGCACACAAAAAAGCAAAATTAATAATTAATAAAACAAACTTACAACCACTCGATCACTAGGATCTGTTAAGGAATAACAGTCACTCTCATGAATCGCATTCACACATACACTATCGGTTTGCAAGGGTATCTCCTATGCCAGGGACCCGTGGAACTCACACAGGAATGAAAAACAATTGAAATAAAAATCAAAAAGAGAAGGCCCAATTTCACGTTCGCAATCACTCAATCACTCGGGTGTGTTAGACCTTTGTGAATCGCCCTCACTCTCTCGTTCGGGGTTTACAAGGTTTCCTCTAATGCCAGTGACCCGTCAATCACACATATGAATACAGAATTATAAAACGGATGCACGCACGCTTTCGCTCATTCACTCAATCACTCGGGTGTATTCGAAAACAGGGACCTTTGCGAATCACACGTATTAACTCTTGCGAGGTTCACAAGGATTTCTCCTATGCCATTGACCCGTCAATCACACAGAAATAACAAAACGAAACGGAAAGGACTAACGTAATCGTGCAATCACTCAATCATTTTGGTGTATTAAACCTTAGTGAATCACACTCACTAACTCATTCAGGGTTTACAAGGATTCCTGCTATGCTAGGAACCCGTCAATCACACAAATAGGAACAAAAAACAAGGAAATAAGTAGCGGGGGTAGATAAGTGGCTAGAGAAAACCTATAGGCACAGCCTGTTTTCCCTATCATTCCCCTTGCTTACAACTTTGTTTTTACCTCCCCTCTTTACAAACCTAGTGCCAATCAAGTTTACGGTCTCGGTTATTTCGTTTTTCATCGCTTCACGACGGTAGGTACGTTCATTTTATATTTACGGTGCATTATGTAATAAGAAAAAAAAACTAGTAATGCGCAAAAAATCAGCAATTTATTTTCGCAGTCAAAGTGTGCATTAATTTTCACGCATGAAATGTACAGTTCATTCGGGCGTTATAACGATTTTAAATATTCGTCTGAGTTAGTTTCCCACCTGTTGGTCAGATTCATTGGGGAAAGATGTAACTTTATTGAACTGCATCCACATGCGTCGTCAATCTTAAAAAAATTACATTGTAAAGGTATTTGGGGAATCTGATACATGTTTGTCCGTCGTCATCTTTCACTAGAGCCCAAATATCAGAGTTTTGAGTTTAAGAGATCCATGGCCGAGGTTGAATTCACTCGTCAGACTCACTTATTTTCAATCGAGAATACTAACCACCAGATTCACCAAGCTTGTCTTGGTAATTTATATAAATTTTAAGTAATTTCAGAACAAAAATGTTATTTCAGAACTTGGAGAGAATAATTGTGTTAGCACAATAAGCTGAAAAGGGATGAGATCTGTTACCAGGACTACTCTTCAAGTCAAGGTGGAGAGAAGTATGGTATGGTTCTGATAATCTTAAGTCCTCGTGTTTGAAGAAAAAGGATTGGCTTCTGCCGGCTTGAGATTTTGTCACGCATAAAATAGACTAGATAGAGAAGAGGACTACAAAGAAATAACTGCTAGGTTGTTAGGGGATTTTTGAAAGAAGTTAAGTAAAGGTAGAAATAATGTATGGAAGACAGCTTGAGGGAAAACGTTATTTCAAAGGCTGTGATAGAAAGGAGAATGTTTGGGAAATTTGAGCAAGTGAATTGGCATACTATATGACGGCACGAAGAGAGTAGGAACTATGAAGAAGAAAGAGTAAAGCATTAATGGTGCTTTTACCGTAAGAAATTATTCATAAGTGCAAGGGGTTGTTTAATATCTATCAAGTCAAGTTGCAACCCTATCTATTATCCACATACGATGTGGAACATTATTGTTTGTCGGCAGAACTCGTATCTGTTTGTGTCACAATGAAGGAGAAAGCTCGTTAGCGCTGGAGACTTGAGGTGAGAAAAACTTCACCTGCCTCTGCCAATATTTGAACCATAATCCCCAAGTTATTTACTGGATTCCAATTTGTATCATTCAATATCTTTTAAAATGATTCAACTTCGGCGTTGGTCAAATTTAAATTGACCATATATCTGCATAAAAAGTTGTCGCAAGTATGCGACATTACATTCCATCCCTGGCTCCTCCGAATCTCCCAAGTGACCAAAGACACAATATTGCAAGTATGCGACACATTATTCCTTCCCTGGCTCCTAAGTTGGGTATAAAAGCCCTGGTCCGGGGCGAAAAGCAGTCCCCCGGTTCGCGGACTCATCACGCGCCGGAATAACATCCGCAGGCGCTGGCAGCGGTACAGGACCGACGACCTTCGGCAGCAGCTACATGCGCTTGACCGGGAAGTCCGCTGCGCCCTCCAGGAAGTCCGCTCGGACAACTGGGAGGCGCACCTACGGGAAGATCTCTTGCGGGAGGATGGCGCGGAGGACATGGAAGAGATCTGGAAGATCTGCAGGAAGCTGCGAGGAAGCCAGCGACTGGACCCCATCGTATTCTGCGGTGATGAGGTGGCGACATCTCCCGGGGCGAAGGCAGAAATGCTTGCGACCTATCTCGAGGGCACCTTCAGTCCTAACCCCGGGAACGCGGATTCGGCGGCCATCGAGGAGGAGATCGCGGTGTCGGAGGAAGCGGTGAATGCTGCCCCTGAAGATGCTAAGGCTGCTCCCCAGTTCCGGAAGGAGGACGTTCTGGGCACGATACGCTGCTTACGCAAGAGGAAAGCCCCGGGAAATGACGATATACCCAATATCGTCATCCGGGAACTTCCGAATGCAGCGGTGGCGTACCTGACCAGCATCTACAACGGCTGCGTCAGGATTTCCTATTTCCCGACCACTTGGAAGAGAGCGAGGATCATATGTCTCCCGAAGACGTCGAGGACGGAGGTGGGACCCGGAGACTTCCGGCCCATTTCTCTACTCGACGGATTCGGGAAGATGTACGAGAGACTTCTGCTGGAGCCGATAATAGGTTTCGTCCGAGAGGCTGACATCCTCCCGGATGAGCAGTTCGGCTTCCGCGAGCGGCATTCCACGGTCCATCAGCTGGTGAGAACCACGGACTTCATCACGGACGCCTTCAACAGGAAGATGTCGGTGGCAGGCGCATTTTTCGACGTCAGCAAGGCGTTTGACCGCGTCTGGCACCAGGCACTGCTGTTGAAGATGCGGAGACTCCACTTCCCGACGTGGATCATCGAGGTGATCCGCTCCTACCTAAGAGACAGGACCTTCGTCGTTTCCTGGTCTGACTCGTTCTCTGGGGTGCACCGGATCTCCGCTGGTGTCCCCCAGGGTTCGGTTCTCGGGCCAGTATTATTCAACATCTTCTCCCATGACATTCCCAGGAGTCATGGGAGGCACGAGGTCCTGTCACTATACGCGGACGACGCGGCGCTCCTGTGCAGCTCCCGGCGAATATCTTTCGCCGTGGAGAGGCTGCAGATCGTCGTCGACGAGCTACTTTCGTGGTATCGTCGCTGGCGGTTTGCAGTCAATGCCGGGAAAACGAAGGCAATCGTCTTCCATACCGGCAGAGGAGCGCCGACAGAAGAGGAGCTGTCGGTGAATGGAGTCACCCTTCCGTGGGAATCCGAGGTTCTCTACCTCGGAGTGCTGATGGACCGGAAACTCCTTTGGAACGCCCAAGCGCGACGTGTCCGAGGGAAGGCCTTCGCGGCGCTTAACCGGCTTCGGCCGATTATTCGTCCGGGGGTCCTGAGCTCGGAAACGAAGCGTCGACTGTACCGAGCGTGCGTGTTGCCTGTCATCACGTACGCAGCGCCGGTATGGTCAGGAGTGCCGAAGTCTACCCTCGCTCTCATCCAAGTGGTGCAGAACTCTGCGCTACGGTGCATCTTGGGATGCGGGCGCTACGCCCGCGTGGAAGAGATGCACCAGGACGGGAACATGGAACCTCTGAACGTCCTTCTTCCGGAGCTGTCTCGAAGATTCTTCGAGAGGGCTGCGGATTCAGACGTCGCCACCATCCGACGCCTCGGAGAGATCCAGGTTTCAACGTGGGACCGCTATAAGCGCCCCATTGCGAGCATGGATCGCCAAGATGCCCTCCCAGCGAAGAAGAGGCCCAGGCTTCAGTAGCAGGGATCGCCAGAACGCCGTGACAACGCAGAAGACGACGCCCTGCCTTAGAAGCCTAGGCGGCTGGAAAGGCAACACAGTGGAGCCCCGACCGGAGTAACGGGGGTCCGTCCACGAGAATTGGAATTGAAAAGCAGTCAGATGATCTGTCGGTGACCGGTAGGACGCGAGGCTTCCGCTGTGTTGCGCTTGTCGCGACAGCGTGTCCAATTGCTGACTCTCCAACGGACGAGGGCCCTGCCTGGGTTACGAGTTTCGCGACCGCGTTCACCCTGCCTCTATCCCTAACTTTCCGACGGACGAGGGCCTTGCCCATGTTACAGTGTCTGTGACAGCGTTCGCCGCTCCCGCCCTCCTCGTCGGACCTTACCTTTGGACGAGGGCTCTGCCTGGATTACGAGTTTCGTGACCACGTCCATCCTATCTTTATCCCGACCCAGGCAACGATCCGCCATGCTAATGTTGCCCTTTCTCGCGTTAGGTTACCAAGGGTTTGGCCATCCATAATACTCAATTGATCATACTTATGTAAATGGTGTAATGACTGATGTTGTATAATACGCGATTTTTTTGGTAAGACTCGGCGTATTTAATGTGACTTTAATGTGAATTTTGTGTCGCACAAGAAACGCCCCTTGCGACAAAGTGCATCAAGAAATAAGTAGTCGAGTATAAAGAATAACTTGCCGAGTCATATAAATAATTCAATGTAGCCTTTCAAAGATTGTCAGTGAAAAGATGCGATAGTATTCAATCTTGGAACTCAAGATTTTTTTTTGTAAGAAAATGTCTTCAGATAAAAGAAAAGAAAATATTTCAATAATGCTACTTCAACGAATAATGACATATTTGTTCTCTTGGGACAAGAGCTAGCTCGTACGTAATAATCAACTACACGATCCGTTGTGAAGCTAAAAAATGATCGCACGAGAAGTATTCCTGGAAAATGGATCAGATTTCTAGAAAAAGAACTGTGGATCTAATAATCATTATTTCATCTTTTTCTGTTATGATTTCGAAAACGGCATCAATTTCTTGTGGTCGACAGGAAAGGGTCGGGCCTCCATCAATATAAATTATCAGAATGGGAAAATCTTTAAATTATCCCTTATGCCCCATTCAAGCCTCATCGTTAAACCACAATCAATTAATTTATGAAATCAAATCTTATTGTTCGATATCTTTAGCTTGATGTGAAGGTAACTATAATCAATGAGGAATTTGAGAAATGCTTAAATATTTTAGAAATTCCAATCCTTTTTATATAATTTTACTTGTGATATGGGAGAATGCATGTAGTGATTTTTTTCTTAGAATTGCATAACCCATACCAGATTTTTATATGACATTTGAACAAATGCTATCATGATGTCCAGTTGATTCATTAATTATTTTCAATTTCTCCGCAGTTAGACTTAACTGATATTGATGGTGATTTTTCAAGTATGACATTTATTTCACAAAGCAGGCATGCTGTAAGGCTTGACCCTGACCTTTGTCTGGGAAACGTCAGGAACTTCTTTTGAGATATCTGAGACCCATATTCGTCAGTTACTAGTTTTGGTTTATGACAGAGAATGAAGTCGTAATCATCTTTATATTGCGTTATGTCATATTTACATAGAGCTTAATTCCAATCTGGCGCTTGGCCGAGGGTAAAAATACCTCGTGATACTTGTAGTTGTAGTACTTGTTTTTTTTCGAAATACATTAGCCTTTTCGAATTTCACATGCTCTCGTCTTTCCGAGCCACCGTTGGGTGTCTCTTTTTGCAACTATTTTTAACAAGTGTGTCCGGAAATTTTACCCATACCTACTGGCCTGCAATTTTACATGGTCCGGTGATTGCGCGGTTTTATTCAATTTAGAATATAATGAAAATTATCGAAAATACATAAATAAAAACAGCAGTTTCACCAACTAATA
This sequence comes from Hetaerina americana, assembly GCF_022747635.1. Lineage (NCBI taxonomy): Eukaryota > Metazoa > Arthropoda > Insecta > Odonata > Calopterygidae > Hetaerina > Hetaerina americana. Next base: position 81,736,083 of record NW_027286874.1, read on the forward strand.
TACACACATTTTTCACTTCCACAACCACGGTTCCACCAATATGAGGCAATCATCATGTTACCTGATCTGTCACACCTCATAATGAGCAAACTCATAATAAACGAAAAAAACATCGCTCACACATTTGAACGAATCTGATGTGATTTTAAGGTCTAGTCGACGATTTCCCACCCATTACGACGTTTCAACAATGTAAACTACCCACTTATATTTTACCACCTATTGCAACGTTTGTCAAGAGTTGATAAGCACTTACACAATCAAATAAATCCTTGTGGACTTCGACTTTGATCTCTTTCAATTCACCAACCACTAGACCTGGCACAAGTTCTACGGCAGTGTGAAAATTTTTCAATTCAGAGATAACTTTCATGTATGCCTGCTTCTGAAACTTTACTGGTATTTCTTTGATGACTTTAATGTATTCAAACACATACTTTCTCAATGAGGAAGTCGTCCATGGACGTGGAAGGACATGTAGATTTGGAATCGTAATCTATGGACTCTCGGCCCGAATTGAAACACTCATGCCACTTGAGACATTGCGTACATTGGCTGTAAATCCTATCCATAAGTCTGCCTGTGGCAGGATTAGAAAAGTTTTCCTTAAGTCTATCTTGATTTGATACAGCTTTTTACGCACAAACTTTGCTCTTCGAGGTCCTTCATTATTTAACTGGCGGCCGAGGGTACTTAAATATGCTCATTCAGGCGCATATAAGTAAATGAGTAATCGTGGCTTAACGAGACTGTTCTTGGAGCAAAGCTTTAAGTTAGAGACCAGTTAAAGACTTACCTCAAAGAGTCCCATAGCGCCTAGATATTCCGCACCGCTGGTTCTTTATTAAACTATTCAAAAAGTTAGGTTTCATCAAATAAATTCATATACTTAAACCAGGATGCCTTACGAACGTAATCAAAATACTTTGAACATTTTCCAGATGATATAACAAGATATTTTTCCTTGCGATCTATATTAGGATTTTATATATTTTGCTATTTCCATAAATATTTTATGTAGTAGTTGTAGTATTTAGGGGAGGCGACCGACGGCTGAGGTAATTTGCGCCATAGGGGAAAGACAGGAAAGGATGAAGGGTGGAGAGAGACCCGGCGACGGCATTAGCCTACTCTTAACGAAAGGCGCTAAGGGGTCCGCAGCTTAACGTCCCATCCGACGGACGGCGTACTCACTCAAATTGCCCTCCACGAAGCACCTCAAGTAGGGATCGAGATACCTCTGAAAAATATGCAACAACGCCGGGATTTGAACCCGGGACCTCTGAGTGGGAAGCCAGTACGTTAGCCCCCGCACCATCTCGTTCCCCATTTTTTCCGTATGGGATAAACTGTTGTGCAGTTGTAGTTTTGTCGGTTTTTATTGAGTTATTTACTTTTTAAAGGGCTGAGAGTGATACTATGGTAATCCTCAAAATTGTCAAAAATAACACTTTTATTAATATAAGTTCCTCGTTCCCTCTTTATGATGATTTGTATATTCAGTTACCATTTAGTCATCAGGGTAGGAATTTAGCGTTGCAGGTAGCCTAACATGTATATTTTTTGTTCACAAATGTACGGTGGTTTTCCAACGTTTTGACAAATTTATGTGGCTTGTGGATTACCATTGACTGCCAGTCTTTAAAGCAATTTTTATTTGTTAAAATAAACTTAAATTTCTGTCTTTTTAAAGTTTAAATTAGAAGCTTCATCCACATCAAAACCATCTAACAACCGAAGGATGTTTGTTAGGATAATATAAAACACAAACCATGGTAATTATTATTATGGGTGACGTCTTAAAATAGGAGAAAAGCACTAGACTTTTGGTTTATCCCTTTTATTAACAAGTGTATGGTGATCTTAGTGAATTCGTTTGTTAGTGTTTACAAAGCTGAAGTCTCGCCGAAAAAATTTCAGAAAAGGGAGCTCAACTTTATTTCCTTGACATTATAATTCCTCGCGTAATAAGGGTAATTATTCTTTCAAAATAATTCCGCGTATTAATTACACATTTAGCTATTTTTCCAATAAAGTTGAGTTTTTACATACTTTCTCTGTTCCTTTCTGAAAGCGAGATCCATCAAGCAACTGAAGATCATCACGCATCGGCACAAAGATTCGAAATTAAACTCGAATTTTTCAACTGTTGCGTTAACGACTTCAAGAATTGAGAGTACAAGCCAACGAAATGAGAATTCAAATTCAATACCATGCTTAGAATACTATATATTTAATTTTGCAGTAATTGGGCTAAAATATGTTGACTACTCTTCTATGCCTACGCAGTAAACTTGTCATACAAATGGCCAAGTGGGGGTTCATTCAAGACACCCCAGCCAATTGATATTACATAAGTATAACTTTTGCCAATGTTCTTTCTAGGCCAAGGTTCTCCTCTTTAGGCACTCTATAGTTTTAAGAATTTCGTCAGGTGCAATATTAATCTAAATACCGAAAGAACCCGTTTCTATTTCAATGAAATATCTCTTTACCAAAAGTACGTTAATCCACCAAGAATGGTTTCGGAGTTTTGGACCCGGCATAATTTAGTTAGCGTCGGTTGTCTTTCGCTCTGTTTTGGTGAACATAGAGGAAAATGAGCGAAAGTGGAGTGGAAAGAGGCGCGCGGTCATTATTTATGTCTCAGCAGGGAGGAAAAGGGTTAGGTTTACTTTTCCTATGCAAGGGCGTGCTTTAGTGTGTGTGAGTGTGTGTGGAGTGAGAGAAAAGGGAAGGAAGTGGGCTGGGATAAATCAGTCACGCAGAAGCAGAACGACCGGCACCCAACGCCGCGTTTGAAAAGGGGCAAAAAGAATATATATCTATATCCACCCTTCACCTCTAGAATCCGAATCGTCCGCTTCCCGGCGACCTCATTGAGCAGCGTAGTAGCCTTCCTGCCGGCGGCCTCATCCGTGGGCGAACCTTGTGCCCTCCTCTCCCATCCAGCGCCTTCTTATCAGATCGACCGGCCAGCACGCTAACGTCCCCCTCCCTATGTCCAAGAAGAGGGACTTCATGCTAAGCCACGCACCCTAGTGGGAAGGGAAGTTTCAGGGTGCGCTGCTTGTTTAAACACCAGTCCGCCCAGGCGTCGAGTGAAACTCAAAACGACAACGCAACGGCATACGACGGTATCGCAGCTTTCACAAAGCTTTGGAATGAGAAGTTTATCCAGTCGGCGGCTGCAGTGGAATCGTGTTTATTTTTTACGCCAAGGAACATCGTTCAGACAGAGGTCGATTGTTGCTCTTTGATACCAAAAGCACACTTGTTTACGGCCGGGTAGTCAGGATTTTTATAGGAGGCACGCCGCTTCGGAAGCATGCCGTTTTTCGGGGCCATTATATAACAATATTACAGGAGGAAAACAGCCAAAAGTAGCTCGATTTTCTAATTCGAAGACCAAACACAGGGCTAGCTTCTCTGGACTCTAAAGATTCTTGGATTGGCTTTAAAGAAATATAATTTCCCCGATAAAACAACAATGAAACATATGATACAAGAAGTATTTTTATCCGAGGTTGTAATTCGATTTTGTAACATCCCACATATTCACTCCAAATATTTTTTATGATTTATTCGTTGGAACGTGTAAATCCTTAGTTTGTAGCGTAATAATTGCCATAATTTACTGTGGTGCAAGAAGCATGTCACCACAATTTCAACCATATCACCACATAAACTTACATTAACCAGCCGAGGAGATCTGTGTGAGCACTTGATGTATTAGTCTTCTGATTATGATAACCGCATGGAAACCCCATATGATCTCAAAAAGGCAATCGGGAAAACACGTCGTAATATTGAAGTAACTTAACTTTCATACTTCATTGCGACAGCCTAGAGCAGTATCGAGTTACTCCGAAGAGCCAATTTTAAAATATGGTATAAGAACTATCTCAAGTCCATACGGTATGCATGCCGTGATGAAAATAGACAAAAATACCAATTTAAGGGTTCCATTGTGATCTAAATAAGTTCGCTTGGATCTGAGATCGAATCATGATCAGGCCTCTACGCTACTTAAAAAAGTCTTTAGTTCCAAGTAAATCTTCGATGAATTTAAACAGAACCCTGGAAAATCTGGATACCTCGGATGAATAAGGGAAACTTGATATTCTCCCTGAAGACCTTGCAAGTAAGGGCAATTCATTTGAAAAATTGTGAAATTTGAGATTTTTTAAAAGACATCATTGAAAAACTACGCCATAATTGACTCCAAAATATCAAATTGCAGAAATTTAAAAAGTGAAGTTTAATTTAGTTATGCAATTAACACATACTTCTATAACTCATACAATGTTGCATTCATATTTAAATAAATGAATATATACACCATAAACACAGTAATTAACCAAAAGGTCGGTTTGGTAGGTGATGGCAGAGTTCACCCAGTACTAAGCCCAGTTCCTTTCCCTGTGCGGCTTATGGTTTCCCAGGAAGATCTGGCACCCGAAAAATCACTTTCGCTTGGGTGGAGCTGCAGGTGCTCAGAGTGCCTAACCCGAGAATCGAACCCGGTACCCTCCGGTCAGCATTCCAACGCTCTACCCACTGGACTACCGCGACCCACAAATAAGTAAATAAATAAATATATATATATATATTGCTTTGATTGTTTGGATTTTATCAGTTGGGAGTATTATAATTTAGATGTTCAATCACTATAAGTAATCTCCTTTTTCCATCTGAAAGGGTCAAATTCGGAACCTAGTAAACCTGGGGAAAGTCATACATCCAGAGATATGTATAACTACTCAAAACATCTAATTGTTATGCAATGTGTTCTTCCATTCAATAAGGGTAATCCTAGGATAGAGGCTATGTACTGACAAACAGCCATATCCATAAAGATTGCTATGAAATGAAAGTTAGATAGTATTGCAATAGGTTTACTCGGACCGGGAATTGAACCATGAATCCTTTGTTTGACGGATGAATTCATAGAACGGGGACCGAAAGCCCTCTTTTGATTCCCAGTCAAGTTCGTTTATGTAAATCCAAGTTGGGCTCCGACTTGCGTGCTATGGGAAGAAAATGATAATGATGAGATTTCCACACGAAATTCTCAACGTTAGTTTGTTATCGTTTCCTTTAAAGCGGAGTTTTCCTTCTTCTTCATCTTCCACTGCCTTCTCGTATTTTCCGTTAGTCTCTTGCTTCCCGTAGCCTGCATTTACATATAACCTACTTACCATACACAGGGTCAATGGAAGTGAATATTAGATCGCCAACTATCCAGAAATATTTGCTATCAGCCATGAAAATCAAGAGGTAATTAGATATTCATTTATTAATGAGTGTATTGGATTGTTGTTCCTAATATTCTATATTGTTTAGATCATGAAATTTGTGAGGAAGATTCCTAAGGTTTATCGTTTTGGACGACTGTTTATTTCTCTTAAGTTTTCATTCTGCCCTCGTCCATCTAAGTGATGCGGAGTTTGAATTATTCCCTCAAAGTTATCATTAAACTTAATGGAATTAGTTTTTCATGCACGCTTCTTGTCTATAATGACTCCCATCTTCGGTGTTGTAGTAATCGTCGGGTGCTTTCTGTCCCATTGCAGTAATATTTAATGAATGCTTTGCTTTGCATGTCGTTCAATTTTTAAATTGTAAACTTTCTTCCCAGTTACCCAAATGCTCGAGGTTTTTTTTTCGTTATGAAGTCAATTTAATGTGGAAGAGCACCTCTCAACTTTTTCATTTGAATATCTACCTATAATTTATTTTTTCAGTCAACTTCATTCAGTACAGATTTGGAAACAGTTCGAAAATGTTTTCCTTAAGTTTGGTCCGATATAAATGCAGCACTAATGTATTACCATTGATCCACTATGACTTACTGTAAATCCACTTATTTTAAGTCTATAGTTAAAGAATGAGATGATTTATTTTCTCAGAGCTTCAATACTGCGATTTGCTTCAGAATTAGGAAGAGAAATAGCAATTCACACATTGTAGTTAATCCTTTATGAGACTTCCTTCTGCGAACTAGAACTTGAAATCAGTGTCGGAATATTATATGACTGAAGTTTCGACACAACCTTTGAACTTGTGCCAGCGAATAATCAATACCAGATTCAAAATTTTGGTTTTATTTGAAATCGTGGATAATTTTAAACAGAGTCACATTCCAATTAACGTTTACAGCCGATTAATTTATTCAGAAAATGTGAGAATTATGAATTGCATCCTTGCAAATATTAATAACGTAGCTAGCATATTTGTAGGCGCTGATTTTTGGCAAATGGCATGGCATAACCAATGTACACGTAAAAGTTAGCTAAATTGATTGATAGCTTTAAGCTTCCGCAACAATAAGAGCAAGTACGAAATCAGGAATTCACCCACTCACTAATTTTGGAATTGATGGTTAAGAAAGTATACTAGTGGTACTACATGATAGCATGCTTATTATGAGGTATCATGCCATTCTGCCGAGCTATGAAACCTAGTTGACTCGACCTGATTCAAGGTCATTCACGGCATTAGGGTGTTTCTACTCACGACCAAAACTTAAGAATTTAGTGCGCGGGGATATTCATGATATTAGTGAGTAATTTCCGGAATCAAGTTTGTTCCAGTTACATGTATGGGAGTGACACGGGCTATTTCCCAGTCATCCCGAGCAGCAGGCATCGTCTCCTCCCGATCCCCCTTAATCTGCTCATGCTCGAACTGATTGTGAGTGAGAGGCATGACTACACAGCGCAACCAGTGATGTGTACCTCAAAGCCCACCTCTCCATCTCTTCCCTCGTGGGCCCGGCGTCCCCTTCCTCCTGTCAAAGCTCTCTGCAAACTGTTTGACCCCTCACCCTCTTCCCGTCCTTCCTTTCCCTCGCCACAGTATACCTAATGAGTCGAGAGTAGGATGATGGATCAAGTGAAGAAGCATTTTTTAAATTTGTGTTCAACGTTGCCACGCCTGAATTTTAAATGGAAATTTAAATGAGGGATTTATAAAAACAGTCGTGCCCCGGTTTCCTGCAGATAAACATTAAATTAATTACGCGTAATATGTTTGAGTGTCGACAGTTCATTCCGCTGCGACGTGGAAATGCTAGAATACGTGTGTGTTGAGGGTAAGGAATATCTCTCTTACACTTAAATATTTGTTCATAAACATTTTTCCCTGGTGGACATGGTTGAACCTATTGGTACAAGATTCAGATATTATAATAGTGTTGGGATTAAATATTTTTTTCAAGCGTTGCGACTGATAGTAGGCAGTAACTTGTGATTTGGATGCTTTGGCAACTGAGATAACGCTTTTTGCCATAAATCATGCTGATAATATACAAGGCATCACTAAAAAATTTCAACGTACTTGGTTCACAAACTGCTTCCTTAAGTATGAAACCATATGTGTTCTACTTATTTCAGTTATGCAATGCTCACAACTTAAAGATAGAAAACAAAAGTTAGCACCATAAAAATTAAATATCTGACAATTTTTATCTTTTTGAACCGTTTTGGGTAGGGATAAATATTGGATACTCAGCCGAATCCTTGATGTCTGTCATCATTATTCAGAAGCATTATTAAATGCATTAGTAAAGTATGAAGAAGCGTAAAGAGAAAATATTTCGTTGTTTTCTTCTCACAAAAAAAATTTTATTAAGTGAGGTCGGCCAGGAGTAATCTAATTTTAACCCCTCATCTGGTGAGTCGTGCCTCTCAATTGATATTGTCACGCAAAACATGGTTGAGGCCCTAATAATTGCCAAAAGTCTAGGAATCGAACGTGGATTGGTGGCGTAGAAGAGCAGTTATGTATTCACTCTATCGGGACATTTTATGTTATCATTAGAAGAAATGAAAGTTTACGTAATTAATTAAAATCCGTATTATGCACCTCATGAAGACATTTTTAGTTGACATTTGAACGCGTTAATCGGCATTTCACGCGAATAAACTTTCGGGAAACACGTGGCATAGGGACCATAGAAATAAAAAAATGAGAAATACTAGAAATATTTTATATTCATTTGAGTGTGGATGATAGACCCACATCGGGTGTAAAAATTATTTTATTCTAGTTTACCTTAACTAGCATTTGAATTCAATTTTATTCAAAAGTTTTTTTTTTTTTGACGCTCCTGCCATAGAGACTTTTGCGGTCAAAAAAAGAAACATAATTGATTACCACGGTTGGTTGATCGACGGATGCCTTATGGGAACACCCAGAGTGTCTCTTGAGTGTCGATCAGGCAGTCAGGGGTCATGAAACTTGAGCAGAGAGGGACGAAAGATCGGTCGTAAGCACTCGTTCCCTTTAATAAGGGAGCGTAACGAAAAATCCTCCCACGCCCTCAACGCGGGAGGCACTCTCACCTTCACAGCTTCATCTATCGCATGGCGTAGGCGTGACCTTCGATCCGAGAAAAAGTGCGGATTTGGCTGATTTTTCCACGGGGAGGGGTGAAATCCGTAAAAGCCATGAATTATCTTCGGATCGAAAGGCTGCGGTGTGTAGACGTGGCAACGCTGGCGGAGGTGGAGAGAGCCAAGGGTTGTAAAAAAGCCCCGAGGGATGCTTCAAAAAATCTTCACCCGACTCGAGGTCGCAGACACGTCTTGCTTCTTGCCCACCTTTGTAGCCGGACTCCTCCCCGTCCCCTCCCCAACACTGAGAGTGAGTGCACTTCACACACCGTAGTCATGGTAACGGTGACTCTCGGTGCGCCTTGTCATGTGGTGGTCAATCGACGCGGTTAAGTGTGTATGCAGTTGAAGGATGTGAGGAAAACCAAAGGAAGAAGACGGGCAGCCTAGAAGGCGGTACGGGAAACACATATTTTTGCACGTCTATTCCATCGTAAAGGGGACCTTTGAGTCGTCAACCTCGAGGTAATTAGCAGTCTTATTCGAAATAAGTTATTTTTAACTAAATATCTCGTCAACACTAATCATATTAGAAATTTAAATATTTTGATATCTAAATTCAGAGTTATACACGGAAGGAAATGTATTTCTTAATAATATATAATAAATATATATTTGCTGATAATCTGGTAAAGATATGATTAAATCAGTAATGAATGCTATACGAGTGAATCTCGTAACGCTTTCTTCAGAAAAATATAAATCTTGAAATGTAGTTTTAATTTATTCCCGGCGTGGTTGTAAGAACTTTGCCGATTTAGTCTGGGAACTGTTTTTGTTAATTGGTACATTTTTCATTTACTTCTTTAGTGTTGAATGTATTCCTTTAGGGTCGTATTTTTTCATTAAACGATAACTGATCGTTTAATGAAAATGTGAAATTTCTTTTACTTCTCAATGCAATGCGAAACCATATATAGTTCTCCTCTCCGTTTTTGATCTTTCCACTTCCAGCTTTTTCGGTCTCAGTTCCGGTCAATGAGTCAAGCTCTTCTCTCTAAATAATACAGAGGCAAAGCGATCCATGTCACCTGTCTGATCAATGAGTAATCTGGTAGAGCGTCAAAGCAAGGAGTATACGGTTTACTTTGTCCTATTCCCGTTCTACTGCTGATATTTTATTTTTCGCAAAAATTATAACCTCAATAAGGTAAGAGTAATGTTTAAGACGTCACTCTTAATCAGGCTACGGATACATACATTATTACTCATAATGAATAGAGGGTCGAGAGCGTAGATTAGATATTTTAGGGAATTTTGGAAGGGGCAAGAGGTTTGGATTCATTTACCGTAAAATGAGAAAGCGATAGCAGTGTAATACCTATATGAAATTAAGATTTTATCAAAATAATATTTTTGCTTTATTAAAGTCACGCAGGTGTCAAGATCAACTCTTTAGTGAAGGCTACGTTAACTATCGAATGACCACATTTTCTCAATATTTAATTAATGCTGTAGGACCGTGTAATGGTATACATGGTAGTAGTTTGTAGCTGTGTGACCCTAGGGATTGTAAAGAGTTCTTAAAACGATACAACGTTTATGAATGATAAGTTAGCCGAGAAAAGACAGGAGGGCTTTCTGTTTGCCCAACACGCTCAAACTACGGTTCCTGAGATAAGAGAGGGTCATAACGTTGTTTTGGGTTAGCTGAGTTTAATAAGCAAACTTTTGGGGTAATCTTAATGCCTTTATTAACAAGATAAAAGTGCTCTCATTACATTAATATGCAAACGCTGGACACCACAAAAACCGTAGTGACTGCGCACATTTTATTATTTGTTGCCAACACGTGGTTTGAATTCTCTCTAATTGCGAGAAAAATATGCTATTTCTCTGTTGAAAAAATGGAGACCAAAACCATTACTTTTGTATTATTATAAGAGCAGTATTCTTGGTAATTTAATTCTCCACCACTGAATTCGTATCTGTCAAAGTCATAGAATATGTAAGCACGTGACTTATTGTACATGGTGGCATGGTTTTAGATATATACAACTACGCCAGTGTATATAGGTTATTAGCGTTTGATCTATGGCTACACATATTTTCAGTTTTAGGGTTCGTTCGACTTTAGTTGATCCTTTAATTATTAACTTTAAGGTTGCTGTGGGCCTACTATAATTCAGCAATGAAATACACGGTTTTAATTTTATAATATTGTGTCCCCACGGCTCAGGGGGGCGCTGTGGTAATTAAGAATTGAAATATTAATCGCGAACTTTAAAGTAAACCGGTTCTTAAAAAAAGTTCATTGTTACCATATTGAATGCATATGAGACGAAAAGAAACAAGATCACTAAACTCCAGTCTCCACTCGAACTCCAAGCTCACGGTAACTTTTTGATGAAGATGTGCTTTTTGAAGAAGATTTTGATAAAGAGGTGCTACTGAGCTAAACTATTTTCAAATAATGGTCCAGTAGGTTATGGAGGACATAGGCAAAGGAGACATTCATGGTAGACGGAACTAAAACGTGGACCCAATTTCTATTAACGATGGAGTTGTTGAAACAAGGCCTATTTAAAATAAGCTTTAATTGATACAATTAAGTAATATAAGTTAAGAGTTAATATGGATCTATTTAATACTTCATGATACGTTTAATGCAAGTTAAATGTCGACGTGTAGTGTCAACATGTAAAGTGAGTTCTAGTAATCGGCGGCGACATTAAGGAAACAATTACGTCAGTAACCGATTGGTAACATGCAACTTAATGCAACGGCATGACATGATTACACCACTAATACGTATACCATGCATACACCAGGATATGCAAACCATACGTTCGGAAGTTCCCGGTGTCGATCCAAGTTGCGGTACGGGACATCCAACTAGATAAGCCATGCTTGAAAACAAAGTTTGGGCTTGAGTGGAATCGCTCGGCATCACGTTGTATAACATAACTCTTTTTCCGTCATAAGCCCCTGTTCAGGAAAATGTATCGTAATTCTAAATCAAATTATCTAACTGAGAACGCAGTCCTAGAGCTATTCTACATTTTCATTCTACATTGACCATTGAATACTTAAATACCAATGAGCTAAAGCCCTCAGTGAAGTAAAAAGATATCATCCATATGCATTTTTTGCTTCCTAAGTGTGTCAATCCTCATTCTCGAGCTTCGTCTGATCGCATCTGAGATTATCGAGGGAGCATGTGAATCATTTTAAAGTTAACGGAATCAATCAATCACATGTAAATGCGACACGTATGTAATTGATCAAAATTTTGTATTCCTACGTTTCCCATTCATCTCACTTTTTGGGTGTACATGTTTATATGATAAAGATATTTTTCCTGGATCTTCATGGAATTTATGCTCTGTATACAATCTGTTCGAGAATTAATAATTATACGAGAATTAAAGGAAGTTGATATCCACAATCACACTGAACTCAATCAATGGGAATGTTATGCAATGTATTAACGTATAGCAGAAAAATATTCCTGCAGGTGTTTCTCACAGCTGAAAAGAAAGTGCTGGTATAAATATACTACCTATAAATCGTTATGCCTAAAGTAATGCTTGTTTTCAGAAGAAGTATGTACATTTTTCATACAAGAAATTCAAATTTTTATTTAGGCATTATGTACATTTTTCATATTAGAAATTCAAATTTTTATTTAGGCATTATTTGCTAAATTCGTTATGCTTTAGTTTGAGTTCTTCACACGGCTGATTGTAGAGATCATAAAAATATTGACAAGTTTACCTAGACTAGAATTTCCACCATGGCTATCAGGGTAGAACCACTTAAGACATCAAAATTACTCGGGTTGAACAAAAATAAGTGTGACACGAAA